>NC_060193.1:24566958-24896958 GCF_021184085.1 Oncorhynchus gorbuscha
TGGCCAGGGTAGAGTAGTGCAGAATGATGCCCACCTAAAAACAAGACAACAATCTCAGTCCAACTTCAAACAAAAACCTTTGCTGTGAAAAGGTTCAGCACCCCAAACTGTACAACTGTACCAAATTTCATGCTTTTATGAAAAAGTGAAAGTTTTTCCACATATTTTGCCTGTACTATATATGAAGGCTTTATAGAGCATTCATACATTCTACATAGGCACTATATAGATGCTTCACAAATGATTTGTGAGCAAAATACTAGACATTTTCTGAAAATTAACTTCATAAAATGTTATTATACTAATTGTCAGTTGTTTAAATTCCTCGACAATGTAGAGCCTAGCTGTCAGATTTTCCCAGATGTTCTCCACCAGCCGGGCCCTTTGTATGAGGGACAATTCATTAATAAAATAACCTAGTGAAGATCAGCAGGGGCTGCCTTCAGCTGAAATATAAATATTTGAGAGACAGACTGAGTCCCGATTCTCCACCCTTCTCCCAAAGTGTGCACTTGCACACATCTCATCATGGATTTAACAAATGGTGTAAACTCTCTTTAGCCAATCCAATGCATTTCAATCTATGACGGCAAGTGCACACTTTGGGAGAAGGGTGGCGAGTCGGAACTCAGCCACAAGTCCAGGATCACAGTATGTTGCCAAAGGCACATCTTTCTCCACAACATCTTGAGATCCCCATATAATTCTGAGATGCTTTGGGCACGGGAAGGCAGGTTGGCAGTCTGCATGGTAGGCAGATAGGCTTGCACACCAGGGGGGTATGGTGGGTAGTAGGGGGGAATACTCACGGCTTGGCACACGCTGGCGTAGCGTGTCTGGTTGATGCCACCCACAAAGACGCCACAGGTGAGGAATATGTGGAGGCAGAGGTTGACCAGCATATGCCAGTACTTACGGCTGATCCGGACAGACCTGGACAGGCAAGCACACAGAACTGACATGGTAAGATTTGGCAAATAAATGCTGAGCTCAGGGAATAAAATATGTCAAATGTCAACAACAAAAAAAGAAAAGCTATTCGTACGTTTGACTAATTCAGAATCTTTGTTGTAATTTTGAATGAGTGTGGAATGGTGTAGATGTGCTTGTGGAGTGGTGAAAATATTACTGGAGCCTGGACAGTATTGGTTCCCAAACTTCTTTGCATTGTGACCCAACCAATAAGAAACCTTCTGCCAACAAATCTTATGCTGCGACCCGAAAGCGAGTCACAGTCCACCATTTGGTAATATACACGGTATTAGATACCGTACTACTAGTAAGATGGATACTTGGTATTGTCATGTTGTTGCCCTGTTGGTGAGGTTTATGACCCCTATAAATACCTTTCCCCCTTTTCTCTACTCTACAGATTGGACTCTTAGAAAGCCCTTTGTTAACATAGAGAGAGTCTGGTAACATCAAAAGGTTGGGGAATGGAACCATATTTCGGTAATCCAACCAGTTGAAAATATCCGTTGGTACATAAAGAATATGATGTCAGATCAGTTGTCGTCTGATACATTATTACTGATGATAGGATGACAAACTGTCACATCCTAGTTATCAAATTCACATGGAATTGTTGTGCAATTTAAATGTTTAAATATGAAACAATTTGTGAAAAGATTCAATGTAATTTTAGCTTCTAAATGAGATAATTATTTTCATGAGTGAACTATGCTCACTCAGTGGCCCCGCCCAAGTGAACAGACATTGGTTGTGAACTATGCAACACGCCGTTCTTTCCACCATGACAAAAGCCCATTGACGAAAGTCAACCTTGTGTTCCCGATGACGTGAGAACTGCTGTCCATACATTTAAAAGAGCTAATATCAACTACATAACTAAGCCAACCTCAACGTGAGCTCTGGTTGCGAATGGTTGAATGGCAACTTGATATGAACTTTGAACTCTTGTTCTCTTAAGAATACATCCTAGACGTCGAGTTAGCAGCAGCAGCTGTAAACGTGGGCCAGGAAAGGACGGACAATCTCTTCAGAAAGACAGGGTACTACAATGTACCCGTTCTACCACAAGACATATTCTTCAAAGGACAAGGGAGATCTCTGCTGGGCAACCCAGTCTTCCATCTACGACCAATCTATCGGAGCGCAGCTCAGAGTAAATATTTCTTGCATTTTCCTTTTCCAAATGGGCGGTTATTTAGAATGCATAAGATTCTGTATTTACGATAGCAAAGCTTCATAAGGTCCGATAGAGACCCAATCCTTTTGTTCCTCAGTCTTCCCGCGCTTTCATTCAAACACAACCCCCTTTCTTTGTGTAACCAGGCGTCATATCGGTTCCGTCCGCTAGGGACGTTTTCTTGTATGACATAATTAGTAATCAATGTATGATCCATCTTGTGTATATGTAATTCTGTGCGATTATATAGGTTAATAATTGACTGCTATCGATATAAAAGATTACCAGGTCTTTAAGAGTCTATTCAGAACACAACAGCTCTATAAACATTGACCGTGGTGCCCCGACTTTCTAGTTAATTACATTTACATGATTAGTTTGATCAGGTAATATTAATTACAGAGAAATTATTTTATAAAATAACATTTCATATCACTTAACCCGGCATAGCAAACATACAACACGTATCTTATATACCTGGTATACACTGTATTAGATTCTAACAGGACGAGTATGCAGGTAGAGCTGTTACCTGTGGTAGTATATGTAGCTTATGATGATGATCAGTAGACAGAGCAAGAGGACGATAGCCGTGGCGTAGATGACTGGGTGGAGAGGCTCGATGCTGGGAGAGAAATACTCCACCCCAGTAAGATCCTGTGGGATCAAATCAAATAGCTTTTGTCACATGCGTCAAATACAAAAGGTGTAGACCTTACCGTGAAATGCTTACTTAGAAGCCCAATGCAGTTCAGGAAATAAGAGTTAAGAAAATATTTACAAAATAAACTAAAATAAAACGGAACACAATAAAATAACAACAAGGCTATATACAGGGGGTACCGGTACCAATGTATCAATGTGCGAGGGTACAGGTTAGTGGAGGTAATTTGTATATGTAGGTAGGGGTAAGATGGACTCTGCATAGATAATAAACAGTGAGTAGCAACAGTGCAAAAACAGGGGGGGGTGTCAATGTAAATAGTTATGGGGGCCATTTGATTAATTGTTCAGCAGTCTCATGGCCTTTTGGACCTAGACTTGGCTCTCCGGTACTGCTTGCCGTGCGGTAGCAGAGAGAACAGTCTGACTTCGGTGACTGGAGTCTGACAATTTTTGGGGCCTTCCTCTGACACTGCCTAGTATTATAGGTCCTGGATGGCAGGAAGCTTGGCCCCCAGTGATGGACTGGGCAATACGCGCTATCCTCTGTAGCGACTTTTTTTTAACCTATATGTAAGTCCGTTAAGAACCAATTCTTATTTTCAACGACAGCCTAGGAACAGTGGATTAACTGCCTTGTTCAGAACGACAGATTTTAACCTTGTCAGCTCAGGGATTTGATCTTGCAACCTTTCGGTTACTAGTCCAACGCTCTAACCACTAGGCTACCTGCCTTACGGTCAGATGACGAGCAGATGCCTGCCATACCAGGCGGTCATGCAACCGGTCAGGATGCTCTCGATTGGTGCAGTAAAACTTTGAGGATCTGGGGACCCATGCCAAATCTTTTCAGGCTCCTGAGTGGGGGCCTGTTTGGTCCTTAATCTTGCTCACATTAAGGAAGAGGGTGTTGTCCTGGCACCACACTGCCAAGTCTCTGACGCCCTCCCTATACGCTGTCTCATCGTTTTTGGTGATCAGGCCTACCACTGTTCCGTCATTAGAAAACGAAATTGGAATTGTGATACAGTGAATTATAATTTAAATAATCTATCTGTAAAGTTGTTGGAAAAATGACTTGTGTCATGCACAAAGTAGATGTCCTCACCGACTTGCCAAGAATTTTGTGAAGTGGTTGAAAAACTAGTTTTAATGACTACAACCTAAGTGTATGTAAACTTCCGACTCAAACTGTACGTATGGTCACTGTGGGGACGACGTCGTCGATCCACTTATTGATGAAGCCGATAACCGAGGTGGAGTACTCCTCAATGTCATTGGAAGAATCCCGGAACATATTCCTGACTGTGCTAGAAAAACAGTCCTGTATCGTAGCATCCACGTCATCTGACCACTTCTGTATTGAGCGAGACACTGGTGCTTCCTGCTTTAGTTTTTTCTTGTAAGCAGGAATCAGGAAGATATAATTAGGATAGAATCAGATTTGCCAAATGGAGGGCGAGAGAGAGCTTTTTTCCCCCCTCTGGCTGCACATTTTACATGCTTATAGAAATTAGGTCAAACTGATTTCAGTTTGCCTGCATTAAAGTCCCCGGCCACTAGAAGCGCCACTTCTGGATGAGTGTTTTCTTGTTTGCTTATAGCCTTACACAGCTCGTTGAGTGCGGTCCTAGTGCCAGCATCAGTCTGTGGGGGTAAATAGACAGCCACAAATAACATAGATGAGAACTCTCTCGGTAGATAGTGTGGTCCATAGTTTTTCATGAAGTACTCTACCTCAGGGGAGCAATACCTTGAGACTTCTTTAATATTAGACATTGCGCACCAGACAAATAGACACACACCTCCGCCCCTCGTCTTACCAGACGTAGCTGCTCTGTCCTGCCGATGCACGGAAAACACAGCCAGCTCTATATTATCCGTGTTGTCGTATTTCCTAATTAAAAAATAGCCCTTGTTGGGAACAAACAACCTTATGTTGTCACATTTCTTCATTAAGTTTAAAAGCCAGGAACCCCCTGGCCACTCACCATGAGCACGGCATAGTTGCTGAGCGAGTCACAGGAGAGCGTGGTGAAGTTGTCATGGTGGCCCAGGAGACGGCAGCCCTCGCTTTGCCAACCGCCCTGCCCACCCAACAGGCTGAAGTTCCAGCAGGCGGGCACGGCGTCAGTGCCGCGGGCAAACCTCCGCAGCGTGGCGTTCACCGGCATCCGCAGGCCGCGCAGTGGGAAACCCTCTGACCAGAGAGAGAGAGGCGTTAGTCTTGAAGGTCAACACATGTCACGGTTCTTATCTTTATGAATCTATCAATCTTTTTTGCGCAACATTTTCAAAAACCTGTTGTAACAAAAAACAAGTTGCCACCTCACACGTAATTAATAGAAAATAAAATGGCCTCACACACTTTCACTACATAGAACTAAATGCTTTTAGCTTTTTCATACACTGTAAAATGTCAAATTACAGACGGATCCTAAATCAAGTCTTTGAAAGCTTTAATCAACATCTATTCATTCTAATAACATTTGTTGCCCATAACATAAAATTCACTATTAAAACAAGTCACAACAACATCTTGAACAAAACCCATCTAATACTATAGCGATACAGTGAGGTCCATGCCAGACTCACCTATCTTGGCCAGGAGCACGGGGGTGGCCACGTTCCTCCTCTTTCCCCCGTCGGCCAGCAGGGTGGAATTGCCCGTGGAGGGGAAGAGCTTGCCGTTGCGAAAGGCCAGCAGGTGGAACTTGTAGACGTTGTCACCGGCCTGGCCAGGGACAGAGTACTGGGAGAACAGAGAGGGGGGGAGCTGCAGGGACGCCTCCACTATGGTGTTCTAGGGAGAGAAAGAGGTGATTTATTCTATCATTGTATTTATACCTTATTTCTACAGGTGAATCCCATTGAGATTAAAATAATGGAGTGTACAGTATAACTGTGGGATTCTGGGTAACGCTTTATTCTACAGTTCATCGTTTTAATATGTGTTATGGGTGAACGTCACGTGACAATGCACCTCATTAAAGACGTCCGCATGTTTCCCCATCCGAAACGGTTTGTGGATAATTATGACAACATTTTGTGACGTTTTGGTCCTTGGTATGTCTTTTTTGGGCTGTTCGTGCACACAACAAGCCAAAGTCTACGCCCCCAAGGGATTCTTCAATTAGTTGTGTTTTGTCATTCAACAAGAGTTGACTCTTTTTCCTGCTCAAATTTTTCACTAGAGAAATACTGCACCAAACAGATTAGTTCAATGTAAAATTTTACGACTAGGCAAAAACATCAACATTTATGACAGATTTCTTAAATGATCTTAGACTAATTCTGACTGTTTTGAGGAGGTGTATAATGGCTACGGCGTCTCAAGATGGACAAGCTAAGGTCTGAAGGGAGTTCACGTCGCCTAGCCGAGTTCTGCTAGGAGCAAGCCAAACCAAGTATTCAGACGCATTAAGGAGGCCCGTTTCAATTAACATGACTGCTGCCGCTTGCTCTTTGCGGTCGAGACTTGGTTACTTTATAAGCACCTTGTGATCGACTCCCTTATGGCCATTCCTGTGTACTGACCTTAAGAGCAAGGCTGGACAGGGTGCTGGTGATGTTACACTTGAAGCTGAGCTGGCGGTCAGGGTTGCCGTCTAGGTCGATGCGCGGACCCAGGTCTCTGATCCCAACACGTTCAGGCATCAGCTTCTGAAACAGTGTGCAGGTCATGCCGTTGAAGCTGCTCGCCTTGATGGCGTGGGCCTCCAGAGCGATGTTATGGGAATTCTGGGAACAAATTATGGGAATTAGAGAAAGAATAATACACGAGGCGAAATGAAGAACAGTAAGATCAGACGGGCTTTGAAATTCAAATAGTGGAAAACACATCTACAGACAGTAGTGCGCCTCCCAATGACATCAATGCATTTATGCATCAATGCTGCTTAGGATTTGGTCCGTAGAGTTGTAATAGGACATGATATACTGTGATCCCATGATTTACTGTGATCTTACGGTGGAGTAGGCCTGGGCTGTGCTGGCTAAGCGGTGTACAGCGATCCTCTGGAGACACTCCACGATGCGGGAGCAGGCCCTGGCCTCGTGCTGAGCCATCCACAGCAACCGCTCGTCAGCCAGCATCAGGTTACTGGAGATGTCCACCATCACATCCCCCAACTGAGACAGACAGAGCAGGGTTAACACACACGCCAAGAAACAACAGAACTGCACGCTAAAAGATACCTGCACATACACGCAGGGCCACAGACAGGGCACGTGCATGCACCAGCCGTATCAACCGAAACAATGTTATTATCATCACCGTGGTTCCTCTCAGCGCTCTCTCCATGATTGCTGACTGAGGGCCGCAGGTCTCAACCAGGTGTGACATTCAGAGCCCTCTCTAATGAGCTCAAACTGACAGGTGCGCCATTGAATGACCTTCCAATGGAAACCAAACAGGCAAAGAAACCTGACCCCGGCCTTGCTCTGCAGTCCCTCACAGCTCAAATCCCAGACAGGAAACATCCCTCATTCCAGATCCTATCTTTTCCGCTCTCATTCAGATTCCTGTGGATTTAAACAGGACAGGGTTGCCTTGTCTCAACTACGAGGAACGTAGTGATAAAGTCAAGGGAAGACGCCCCAAATATCAGCAGTAAGATGGAAAGGCCTACAGTAAGTTGTATATTCACACTGTCACTTGCACTCAGAAGAAATGTGGCAGCACACACTGACAGACTATTACCTACAGTAGCTCCACTTAGTGACCCCATTTCTTCTCATGACACCTATGCCCGAAGGTTCACCTCATCGTGCATGGTGTTCGTATCCTCCGTTTGTGCGTCTGTGTGTCTTTATATGCAAGTGCGTGCATCTTATTCGTGCCTAAATGAGATACGCGGTGGGACTGTGAGATGGAAGCGGGACTCACCTCCTTGTATTTCTCGGCAAACTTGCCAAACTTCTCGATCATCTCGGCCACGAAGATGACGTCCATCTTATCGGAGAAGTTGGCGGCCTCAATTGTGTAGACGAGCAGCTGGCGGGCCGTGATCACTGCGTTGGTCATGTTCAGAGGCATCTAGAAGACACAGACAAGACAGACAGACAGAGACAGACAGATTTAGGGTGAAAGCGTCAAGAAGGAATTTGAGTGTAGGAGGGGATTAATCATAATAAAAACACTGTCAGAAGAAAGAGATGAAAATAACAGACCAAGAGTAAAGGCTTGAAAGATGAAAACAAAAGGAAGATGAGGAAAAAGAGAACGATGGATGTAGAGAAACAACACAGACAAAGAGGGCAAATCAAACATGGGCAGAAAGAGTGCCATGGTCACCTGGTTGATGATGTAGAGGATGCGGGTGACGTCCTTCTGGTACTGGCAGCGGGAGTAGTTGTCCTCGGCCCATAGGCCCCCACGGTCACAGTGCCGCCATGCCCGCAGCTCATCACCCACCGAGCCAGAGTAGATTCCCGCGCCCGACGCCAACTTGTTGCAGGGCATGTAGGCTCTGATGCCCGCCATGGTACGAGGCCATCTGAGAGATGGGGGAGGGGGAGAGGAAGAGCCGGAGAGCGGGAGAAAGAGAAAAAGATGGGGGGGGGGGGGGGGCCAGATGGAGCGGAGAGAGACAGACGGGGGGGAGAGAGAGGAGAGAGAGAGAATTTGTTCAGTTAGCAAAATGCCAGAATCCACCTAAGATTGATGAAGTGCTTAATAGATGTGCCAGGTTCACGTTTATCGTCATGAGTTGAGTCAGCGAGAGAGTTGGTTACGAAAAAGAAGAGTGGGAATGCCAGAGTGTGGTTAGCATGAGTCACGTGGTGTGTTCCAGGAACATCATGTGATTATTTAGCCACAGCTGCTGCCACTTACTGGTGCTCAACATCATCATCTAAAACAGTGGAAAGCTTTAATTCCAGCCCTGTTCTACGATTCACTCAATGGAATAGACGCTTGTAGACAATTACAATTTTACAAATTGAAAACATATAGCGAATCAAAACAAGCATTTCTTATCGGACAAGTTCACGTTAGTCCTTCCCTCGTTCTGTCAAGTTCTCTTCCATTTGGTGCCTCGTGAATACGACCTCGATATTACTACAATTAACAGTCTGATATTCAACCACTAGGAGGCGCCACAGAGCCGAGCTTGTTCCACAAACAACTGACACACTTAAGGGATGGGTAGCGTCAAGAAGTTAAACAGCCTAAACAAGTCCATTCAAATTACACAAGTCAGCATATACATACCTGCTTGCATAAAACAATAGCTGAGATTAAACCACATGGCGGAGATTAGATTAAACCAATAGAGGAATAAAAGTGCAATATTCACCTAAACCATTTATCTGACAGATGACTGACATCAACCGAGCTCACCTGAAGTCTCCCTTGTTGTTTGACACCCTGTCGGGTGGGCAGTACTTGGCAGAGCTCTCCAGAGCCATGATGTGGACGGTACGCGTGGTGTTCCCCCGGCTGGTCCTCACACGACACTCCCAGTTTCCCGTAGAGCCAGGCTGGATGTTGGAGATGGTCAACGCACTGATAGAACAGAGAGGGACAACAGTGACATAATATATCACTGCCAAACAGTAGCTAGTTTCAACCACGATTGCTGACAGGTGTCATTTGCATCAAATGAAAGTTTTTTTTTTTTAAAAGGTAACGTTCGTGACCATTTCTGACTTTGGCCTTTTACTATAACATAGGAGTCAAGCAGAGGATTTCCTCAGGGCTGACCGTATTGCTTTTTTACAAATGCATATACCGTGGTTTCATACACTGCCGAGGTAAAGAGGCCGCTTCAACTTCACGGTATCAATAACATTTTGTTTACGCTGACCCCCCCCCCCCCAACAGCATTTGTCACAAAGTGCGAAAGGCAGCACAGTGAGCAGATAGCAGGAGCACAGTGGCAAGACGAAACTCCCTGGAAGGAGGAAACAGACAGGAAGCAGATGGTCTTCATCGTACCTGGCGATGAGGGAGCAGTTCTGCACCATGCTCTTCTCGATGAAGATGCCCCGGGCTGCGTCGGGTTCCACCATACGGCCGTCCTGGTACCACAGCACCTGCATGTCCTCCGCCACGAACGAGGCCTGGCACTGGAAGGGCAGGCTGTCGCCCTGGAACACGACCTGATGCCGGGACGGCGTCAGTTGGAAGGAGGGCAGCTCCAGGGGTGCATCTGGGGAGGACACGGTTCCATTTAGGGCATTTGTTTCAGGTGTGGTTTATTTTAGAGTTTTGGCTTTTTTAACTTGGTGATGTGTGTGTGTGTGTGTGTGTGTGTGTGTGTGTGTGTGTGTGTGTGTGTGTGTGTGTGTGTGTGTGTGTGTGTGTGTGTGTGTGTGTGTGTGTGTGTGTGTGTGTGTGTGTGTGTGTGTGTGTGTGTGTGTGTGTGTGTGTGTGTGTGTGTGTGTGTGTACACATGACCATAGGTGAGTGTCTCTCTCTAGGGGACATGTCTGAGTAGGATGGGGTTAATTCAATGCCTTTCAAAACAACTTCATTCATCTCCTGCTGGGATCCCCTCAATAGTCAAATGGTGGTCCTATTCATCACTCAGGTCATGCGTGTCTACTTGTGAAAGCTGTGCCACGTATTTCCTAACCCGTGCAGTGAAGAGTGCCAAACTGATAAGACAGGGCAAGCACAAACAAACGCTGCACTGCGACGTACTGCTGGCCCTTTCCTTATCGCCTGTGCCATTGGACAACTCCCATTCCCAAAAATACCAGCAACACAAAACAGACGGCCGAGCCAAACTCACCACTGTGGAGTGGGGAGAGAGAGGTTTTAAGTACATCTATATATCTGTCCTGTCTGAGAATGCGTCTTAGGAGGGCAGCGTGCCAAAGACTGCATGTGAGAGTGTGTTCATCAAGAGTTAGCCTTGAGCAAGGTGATGTATGGTGTAGGGGAGTAGCATGTATGTGTGTTGTTGATTGTGTTCTGACAAAACTTAGGTTTGACGAAGGTGAGCGAGTGTGTGTGCGCGCACATGTGCATTGGTGCGTGCCTATGTCTAGTGTTCTCTCTGTGTGTATAGACGTACGTGGAACTTAAGGGCTGATGACTAAGTGTAGGACCAAATGTGTGTGTCTGTATCCTTACCACAGGTGAACAGTTCAGGCTTGGTGGAGGTGATGAGCTGGCCCTGCAGGGAGCGAGGGTAGGAGCAGCTGGTGTCCTTCACCCCCACATTGTTGTCATTGATCCAGCGCAGCAGCCACAGCAGGTTGCAGTCGCACAGCAGGTACGGCGTCTGGAACTCCCTGAGGTAACATGGAGACAGACACAGAGTTAAAGGGGCAGTTCAACACTCCCGATGACATCGTAGAGAGTCATTTTCTTATCTTTTTGACTACAGAATATATTAAAATCACAGTTTTACACATCTGTAGAAATAATAAATATGAGGTTAAAAAGTGGTAAAGTGCCCCTTTAAGTTTAATTTCCAGTCAAAAGTGCTAGCCCTATGAAGCAGTCTGGAAACAGAGGTTGAGGGTTTTTTTGGTAGAACCATTTGATTGTATGTTTTGTAATGTGTTTGTAGAAACTTGAGTTGCCAACTGGGAAATGGAAGTTACAGATTCCACCTTTAAGTGGCGGCCTGAAGAATGGCGTAGCCCTACCATTTGTAAATAGCCCAGTAAAAACACTGTAAACTGCTAGAGAGACGCATTTCTAACCGTCACCCCTAAAATCATACTTACAATGTCTTCAACGACACCAAGCTGTCGAACGTCCCTTGGGCTAGCGATGAAAACATATTTCCTGAAAGGTTTCTGAAAAGACAAGACGAAGGCTATCAATCACCTATAACAAATTCATTCAAATATGCCAACCTGTCACATCACACCATTAGGACCCAAACACAAACGGTCATTAGTTACTCCAGTGAGATGTCCAGGAATATCTTAATCCTCACCTTTGTATTGTGGGAACAGGACATGGAATAATGTGTTGCAGCTGTTGCACTGAAACTCTTGGGGGAACCCTGGGTAATATGCTAATATCTCAGCACCTGGCTGCCACCATTTTCTAAGGGCAAATACTATTGGGGCACTGGAGCCAAATATGTAACTTTCCCGTGAATGTACCTATCAATGACTTATGGGGTTGTTTTGAAAGTAATTTTTAAAGATAATAGAGAAAAAGCAAATCAAAAATAACTATTACTTACAGTCGAACCAGACTTAAGAGGCCCTTGAATATGTCCACGTTGAGGCAGCCAATGCGGTTGTTGGACAGGTCTCTGTAGAAAGCCAAACCAATGGAGATTCTGGTTATATTCTGTCCTGATTTGCTCATGTCAAACAGCAGCAATATTGTTTGAAACATCATAGGCCACCGCAAATTGTACAAACATGGAATGCATACGTTAATTGACATCATGTGGTGACTCAGTGAATTCTAATAAATCCACGTTGTCGGTCAACAAATCAAAATCGGAGAAAAACTGTCAACTAGACTGGTGTTGTCGTTCCCCCTAGAGGCAGATTGGGGCAGAGGCAGGGATAAAAAATAATAATAATAATTTTAAAAATATCGGGTGTCAGTTGTACAACTTTTCAAGGAGATTTGAGACGTCTGTGTTCACCCAGAGGGGGTTTCCACATCAAAGCCTGTGTAACACACTAAACTAGTCAAGATTAACCTCTTATAGTGCATGTCATACACATCAAAGCCTGTGTAACACACTAAACTAGTCAAGATTAACCTCTTATAGTGCATGTCATACACATCAAAGCCTGTGTAACACACTAAACTAGTCAAGATTAACCTCTTATAGTGCATGTCATACACATCAAAGCCTGTGTAACACACTAAACTAGTCAAGATTAACCTCTTATAGTGCATGTCATACACATCAAAGCCTGTGTAACACACTAAACTAGTCAAGATTAACCTCTTATAGTGCATGTCATACACATCAAAGCCTGTGTAACACACTAAACTAGTCAAGATTAACCTCTTATAGTGCATGTCATACACAACAAAGCCTGTGTAACACACTAAACTAGTCAAGATTAACCTCTTATAGTGCATGTCATACACATCAAAGCCTGTGTAACACACTAGTCAAGATTAACCTCTTATAGTGCATGTCATACACATCAAAGCCTGTGTAACACACTAGTCAAGATTAACCTCTTATAGTGCATGTCATACACATCAAAGCCTGTGTAACACACTAGTCAAGATTAACCTCTTATAGTGCATGTCATACACATCAAAGCCTGTGTAACACACTAAACTAGTCAAGATTAACCTCTTATAGTGCATGTCATACACATCAAAGCCTGTGTAACACACTAAACTAGTCAAGATTAACCTCTTATAGTGCATGTCATACACATCAAAGCCTGTGTAACACACTAGTCAAGATTAACCTCTTATAGTGCATGTCATACACATCAAAGCCTGTGTAACACACTAGTCAAGATTAACCTCTTATAGTGCATGTCATACACATCAAAGCCTGTGTAACACACTAAACTAGTCAAGATTAACCTCTTATAGTGCATGTCATACACATCAAAGCCTAGTGTAACATGTCAAGATTAACTTATACATCAAAGCATCTGTGTAACACACTAAACTAGTCAAGATTAACCTCTTATAGTGCATGACATACACATCAAAGCCTGTGTAACACACTAAACTAGTCAAGATTAACCTCTTATAGTGCATGACATACACATCAAAGCCTGTGTAACACACTAAACTAGTCAAGATTAACCTCTTATAGTGCATGTCATACACATCAAAGCCTGTGTAACACACTAAACTAGTCAAGATTAACCTCTTATAGTGCATGTCATACACATCAAAGCTTGTCTTTTTCGCCAGGCCGGCAGGTAGCATCATCTATTGCCCGGGGGTCCTTTGTAAAGAAACCATGTTTGGGCAAAGATTTTTCTCTGACAACATTCTGGAAATGTGTTGTTTAACTCAAAGATACATTAGGTCAAACGAGACGACATTAGGTAGGCAGGGCATTCGAAACAGCCATTCCAAAAACATGCCCCCATGTAGAAACGTAATGCTGTGGGTGTATAAAAAGAAATCAAGGTTGTGGGTGTATATGCAAGCAGTAACACCTGGATAAAATAGCATCCGCTGAACGACTCAAACGTAAACAAATGACTAAAGTGTAACACCGGTACATGTTACGAGCATGATAGTGTCGATGACATCCGTACGATGGCATCGTCCATATAAGGTTAACCCACATTTACATTATCAAGGTCTCACAATGCAATACAAACCCTAACCCAAGGCCAGGGCAGCAGCATTGCTACAACCCTAACCCAAGGCCCAGTGCCAGGGCAGCAGCATTGCTACAACCCTAACCCAAGGCCCAGTGCCAGGGCAGCAGCATTGCTACAACCCTAACCCAAGGTCTAATGCCAGGGCAGCATCATTGCTACAACCCTAACCCAAGGCCCAGTGCCAGGGCAGCAGCATTGCTACAACCCTAACCCAAGGTCTAATGCCAGGGCAGCATCATTGCTACAACCCCAACCCAAGGTCTAATGCCAGGGCAGCATCATTGCTACAACCCCAACCCAAGGTCTAATGCCAGGGCAGCATCATTGCTACAACCCTAACCCAAGGCCCAGTGCCAGGGCAGCATCATTGCTACAACCCTAACCCAAGGTCCAGTGCCAGGGCAGCAGCATTGCTACAACCCTAACCCAAGGTCCAATGCCAGGGCAGCAGCATTGCTACAACCCTAACCCAAGGTCTAATGCCAGGGCAGCATCATTGCTACAACCCTAACCCAAGGCCCAATGCCAGGGCAGCAGCATTGCTACAACCCTAACCCAAGGTCCAATGCCAGGGCAGCATCATTGCTACAACCCTAACCCAAGGCCCAATGCCAGGGCGGCAGCATTGCTACAACCCTAACCCAAGGCCCAATGCCAGGGCAGCAGCATTGCTACAACCCTAACCCAAGGCCCAATGCCAGGGCAGCAGCATTGCACTGGCAAACATCACAGCACTAGCAACACTTTTTTCAAATAATTGTGGAGCGCATCACGTAAACGTCCTGGTGTTGGTCTAATTATTGTTGTGGGTCCTAGGGAGGGTGGCAGCTTGGGAATTTACTGTGTGAGGTGGTTAGTTCCGCCTGCCCCGGAACCCGGAAAAACCTTTCGGGGGCTGCCAAGAAGTCGTGCTGGCATCCTGTGTCTGAGGAGGATTACCTTGTGGGGGGGGGGGGGGGGGTACTTCTTTAGTTAAAGGGATAAACTCCTGTCCTGCCAGTGCTGCCATGCCATATCACTAGACATGGTGCAGTGCTCTCGCAGTTGGGAAAATGTAGTGTGATGTCAAAGCAGCCCACATAAGGAGGAAACCATCTGCTATGCCTCTCACAAATGACATCGTTGTTGCTTGTGTCATCATCAGCAATGATCATAGCAACATCATGTCCAATGAATTTCCAACAATATTTTAAATGACAATTGCAGATCTCCTTGCCAGTTCTCCCCACACACTATAACGTTGCTTCAGGGCTGTGTGTCAAAGTCACAACGATCTTGGTTGTACAGTACTTCAAAACATAAAACCTGTCCATGAACTTGTCGTCTGTCCATGAAAGTAGCAGCAGAGCTCAACATTACAGCCAGGCAGACCCAGAGCAAGCCGTCTTTTGTGATATGAGCAGATGTTAAAATAGCCTGGTGTGTCAGTAACAACGCAGTGTCAGTGACTGTTCAGCTGTTGGTGGAATGTTGAGGCTGCTGCTAGGTGGTAAGGCCCTAAGGCCAGTACGGAAGAGGGGTTGAAGGGTGAAGTCTCCCCCAGACGCTGATCTTTGGTCGGTTTTGCATTTTCCCCACTATGGGTTAATATCAGAGTTGGGGGAGGGGGAAGTTGTTCCTACATCTGTACCCAGGGGAAACTTCACCCTGGAGTGACTTGAATAGGTGGCACTAAAACGCATCCAGTGACTCATGCAGCACAAACGTAATTTCATAGGTGTCGTGTGACTATATTGGCAACGTATGCATTTTGCTGAATGCAGATGGTATATCGACACAGTACTGAGTCGACTACTTGCTCCTCACCAGGACCTTGACTAGATGTATCAGGTGTTACAACAGGGTTGGAACTAGCCTTCCCTGGGGGCTCTCTCCTCCCAGGGTCTCTACTCCCCCACCTCTAGCCAGCCCGCCCCTAACAGCTGAGACCAGGCACCGTCTGACTGACACCAGATCAGACGTTTGTCCCGTGAAGAGTCCAGGCGCCAACCTAAAAGCGAAGCTAAGCGACCCTGCCGACGTTGCGGTCATGTTGTGTTGGCTCTGCTTTTTATTTACTGCAGTGGGAGTGGATCAGTTGCATATCTACTGTGCTGTAAGAGCCCTGGTTTGACTTTCATTTTAATTATTTAATCTTTATTTAACTAGGCAAGGTGGTTAAGAACAACTTATTATTTACAATGACGGCCTACCCCGGGCCAAACGGATGATGCTGGGCCAATTGTGCGTCACCCTATGGGACTCCCAATCACGACCGGTTGTGATACAGCCTGAAATTGAACCATGGTCTGTAGTGACGCCTCTAGCACTGAGATGCAGTGCCTTATACAGCTGTGCCTCTCCGGAGCCAATCAATAGGCTACAACATTTCCTAACAATGTACACTGGAATGGAAAGAGGACTTTGACCTAAGTAAGTTTTGATTACAAATGATGACAATGAAAGGGGTGAAGTAATGCATTTAACATGTCTGTTTATTCATGAGAACATTCAAGTCTGACTTCCCTCTCCTCTCTCTGACAAGATGAGTAAAAGAGGCAGGCAGCCTTGGTTTGGCCTAGCCGCTAGCGAGTGGCATGTCTCAAAAACAAGCAAAAATCTAATTAGGGTTTTTGGAAAGAGGTATAAGGACAGATGGGACAAATTTAAGATTGGCTGAGGCTGAGTGTGTGTGTGTGTGTGTGTGTGTGTGTGTGTGTGTGTGTGTGTGTGTGTGTGTGTGTGTGTGTGTGTGTGTGTGTGTGTGTGTGTGTGTGTGTGTGTGTGTGTGTGTGTGTGTGTGTGTGTGTGTGTGTGTGTGTGTGTGTGTGTGTGTGTGTGTGTGTGTGTGTGTGTGTGTGTACTGTCTTTGTCACGAGTCTGCTACCGACTGCATTAGAAGAGAGGGAGCGTGTATTTTCATGTCCTCCGTGTCAATTAAGTCAATCACCTTTTTCCAGAAGCCCAGCAGAGGGCAGGTGTAAGGGTAGGAGTTCAAGACTTTTTACCTCAGCTACTCTTTTCGCTCTTTCGTTAGCTGTGGAATTGGTTGAATTGTAAGCGATATATTGGAGACGCAGCCAGTTACCAATCAAATGCATGATTTAACGACCTGACAAGCTGTCTGCAATATATTTCCACTGCCAAACATGTTCATTTTGTGAAAAGACTGCTGTGCCGTTCTGAACAGAAACGCATTGATGAATTTTCAACAATTGGATATACAGTGTTTCTGATCAATTCGTTTCATTCTGACCCAACGTTGGCATTGTGTTATATAGTCCCATTCAAGATGAAATAGCTGTTGGCTGAATGATATAGGTTAGATCAGGGAAATACGGCTATAGTTTTAGAGAATATAGTTATACTGTTGGTTGTAAAATGGCCGCGGCTTGACAAGAGGAAATGAAGCTCTGTCCAAGCCAAGGAGATGACAACCTTCCCGTCTCACTCACTGCTCTGCACCAGCAGCCAAACTCTAGTTTATGTTGGCAAGGTCCGGCCAGTGTAAGTTGACAATACACACGCACGCACTCATACAGGCGCACGCACACACACACGCGCTCGCTCTCTCCCTAACACACACACACACACACACACACACACACACACACACACACACACACACACACACACACACACACACACACACACACACACACACACACACACACACACACACACACACACACACACACGCCCCTTTTCCCTGTATGTGTGAAAGTAGATCGGGCCTCATGCAGTCCCTGGCAAGGGCCCAAATGGACTGGAGAACTGAATAGAAAGCTGCTTTACAGCAGTCCCTTATAGACTGGATACACTAGAGACAGCGAGTTGGCAATAGCCTCGATACGAGATACGACAGTTAGGGCCATCATGAGTCAACATGAGTCAACAGTATTGATGAAACCTGACAAAAACCTATCGGTCAAAATGTTGCGATGTGGGACCATCTACAACCGTGTGTAGGTATTTCTCTTATCATCATACCCATCTCTTTCTCTTCTCTAACAGTATTGGAAACGGTGCGAATTGGATTCCGTGAAAGAAATCTGACGTTGAGCAAAAGAACTGGGTATAGACACAGGTTTGAAACCGTTCAGCCCATCACTCGTGCTGGCTGCCATCCAAGAGCTACACATTAAAGCATCTGCCAAGAAATTGACAAATGTTATTCAAATGAAAATGATTTAATGCTGATGGTAATACTGATAATGCTCACAGTCTTTTGAGTGCGAGCAGTCCAAGAAAAGCCCCCGGTTCAATAAGGCTGATGATGTTGTTCCGCATGTCCCTGTGAAAGACAAAAAGAGGGTGAGACACAAGAAAATAAAGACAAACTAAACAAGTACACAACAATTAATACTTGTAGTCTTGTTCAGATACTACGAATACTTGCAACCGACTTCAGTAAAAATGAGGAAAAATCATATAACACACATCAGAAAGAGTTGATTCATATTCCCTGATTGACTGCTCAGATAAATAGGGCTACTGTTAATATAAGTGCGTTGTACATTCAGGGACCACATGAGGGCAAAGAGACTAAAGGTGTTCGCATGCTTCCCAGCTGAAACAGTTCGGAAGAGATTGTGCATTTCTGTTAGTTTTGGACATCAGTAAGCGTTTACATTCCTTCGTCTGCGATTGGTAAACAGCAGGGATTCTTCAATAAAGTCTGTTGTCGTCATTCAAAGAGAGTCAACTCGTTTTGATGCACATTTTCTCCATTGAGAAATACTGCACCAAACATCTTCTTTAGATGTATAATTGTGCGACTAAGATCTCCTTGGCAAAAATTTTATCATGTCTTGAGTGATTTTAGATCAATTCTGACTATTTTGAGGAAGCGTATAGTGGCTACGGCATCTCAAAATGGACAAACAGTACTAATGGTGCTTTTTTTTCGTATTTCAATAGAAGGTATTTTAAGGGAGTACGCAAGCACACTAGTTCGGTTTGGCTAGCCAAGTTCGGCTAGGCGCCAACCGAACTGAGGTATGCTGACGCCTTAAGGCCTTCACCCAAGAGCCAGCTTTAAGCTAAAAATTCAGAAAAATGCATTGACTGAAACCCCACTGCTGCTCACCCCATTAACCCCTGGTTCTATGGTACTTTGTTACAGGATAACCACATGGCCAACAATCCTCCCATATCCCGTAGGACTCTCACCCACTCAGATCCCTGTGGCTAGGGCACGAAACCCCCCCCTACATCTATCAGGCCTCCTCAGCACAATCGCTGACATCCGTAGGTCCCCACACACGAAGGACCCCGCCACGCTTCGTCCTGGACCAAGTTTAAAGGCTGCGCGGTCACAGATACCCGCTAGCGCCTAGCGCTCCCCCGCGCCGTCACTGCCGAGTCACTCATTTACGATCCATGTTTCAAAAGATCTCGGGGGTCGCCACCTGAGCCGCTGGGTAACTGACTGGGCTGTTTGATGATGAAGAGCTGTCATCTGGTTGGAGGGGGATGGTGGAGGGGATTGGGAGGCAGGGCTACACATGGATCATAGGAGTCTATTGCTTTTGATGTGAACTGGCAGAATTGGCTTTCCTGTAGAGGGGTGTTGAAAGAAAGATGGAAAAGGGGGAGGACAAAAAAAAAATTCCCTTTGAAATGCAAGGAACAAATAGAGCACAGAGTGCCTTCGACCACCTGCAAGAGGCAGAGGAAGTGAGGATCTTTGTACTTGCTTTGTGCCGAAATTGTACTTTTCCCCTACTCATTTCTCTATAGCCAATTCTGTTCTCCCCTCTAAAAACCTTCCAAAAGTTTCACTTTGAAATGCTGGTGTTGCCATCCCCAACCCCAGCTGTGGTTTTTACCCAGCTGTTTGATGTTGCTGACCATAGTAAATCAACAGAGGTAGAATAGCAGTCCAGACTCTGGGGCAGGGTGTTCAACAAGCAAAAAGGTGGGTTTTACATTTATCCATGTCTTGATCAGGCTTAAAATCGTGCCATGGTGGGGCCGGTGCCAGTCAAATGGCCGGTGTCAAAACATCAGTGGAGGCAGTTTAGCACCAAAGCCAATCCCAATCTAATGAGCCTTTCATTTCCTCAAAGAGTAGTGTTGGAATGCTGGCAACGGGTGAAACAGTCCAACAATTGTTCTGGACTCGTTTCGAACTCCATTTCAGATCTCTCTGTGATTGCCTTTCCTAAGTTCGTTCAATGGTTTTCCCCCAAAACAAATGACAGCTTGAAGTGATCAGTTCTGGGCTTCTTGGAAGGGGGTAAAGAATGGTCTTTGTTTGGTGGATTACTTGAGGCGAGTCACATGAAAGGTACCGTTTCCAATCTGTTTGCAATTCAACGGAGTGTGTCAGTTGTTTAAAGATGGAATTTGTATTAGGGGAAACAGCGCCACTGGTCGCCCCCACCGCCTTTGTTATTGTTTGAACAAGGTGAGGAGGGTCACCGTGTGGTAAAGAAGACTCGCAGTACACATTCTTCTGTTCTATCGCGAGTCCAGTATTCGTTGTTGGAAGTAACTTCTTTGTTGTTGTAATAGCCCCAACGGACGTGGCCGTTTCACCATTACGGTTTTCCAGCTTGAAGAAGCTGGTTGATCTAGATTTTTGATTCACCGACGCTTGGGTGAAATACAATCTGCAGTACCCCACTGTCAAGTCGTCCCTGCTATCACTAAGATGCAATTTGAGGGGTGGCATCGACGTGTTGCAAAGTAAAATCCTACAAACCCAACACTACCACCTTTGCATCTGCAATCTACTGGCAGAAATAGGAGTCAAAGTGCAGAATATAAAACCATTTGAAGTTTCCTTTTTAGAGAAGCTTGTGGATAACACGAGGGAGGGGTTGGGTTAATGGTGGGGGTTGCATTTGGAGGTACACCGTGCACAACCTATCCCAACTCAAATTCTATCGTCTCTTTGCAAGAACACACTAGGCCTGCTCGCCATGCTAAAATGGAAATTACTGGATAATGGAGTGGGAATTAATTTACCTCAAAGTGCTTTAGGGGGTTCCAGAATTATCCTCATGTTCGGTCTAGTTTAAACTAAAAGGTTATGAGAAGCCAATGCAGCTATTTTGGAAAGGTGTAGAAACACAGCCAAATGCGCTGTTCAATATGAGAGCACGGTAGCTACTGGCAAACATTATGACCTTGTCATTCTGAAGGTGGAAAAGAAAGTCTCTTCAATTTCCATTTGCCACAAGCAATATTAAAAGCCACATTGTCTCTTTGGCAGGTTTCAAAAAAAAAATACTCTGCCAAATCTGTCACAAAAGGCTGCAATTTCAAGATGAACATTCATGTTGCGACGAAGAGAAATTGCCAATGTTAAACAAGGCTGTCTGCTGAAACAAAATTATGGATGATTCCTTGTTAGCAGATCAAAAGAGTCGATCAAATAAGGCTTCTCTCAACTTTGAGATTTTTCACTCCACCTCAGTCCGGTTAAGTGAGAAACACAAATGTCTCACCCCATAATATACCTTTTCTGTAATTGCTTTATTATCTTATGCACAATATCTACAGTTCTCTTACATGCATACAGTTCCAGACTAGCATTCCTCATAAGACTGTTATTCCCCATAATAATGCTTCCTCTTGAAACTCAATACCTCTCCAGTCTTTCCAAATAACAAGAGATTAGTCCTGCTTCATTCGTAATAACTCTTCGCTCTGCATTGAATTTGTGGCAGCTTTGAGAGAGAATAACCGTGCGACGGGGGCTAGCTTGGGTTCATATTACTGTGTAGGAGGGCAATAATGGGGATTCAGTGGGCCCCGTCTCCATGCTAGGACACCTTTGGCCCTAACAAAACACTGCCGTCGTCACAGTTACCCTGCCATTTCACGGCTGGGGCTGGAAAGGGCTAATCAATGTACCCCCTGCCTGCCACTCACAATCAGCTCCAATCACAGAGCGCACCACTGCACATAGACTTACCCAAGCAAAGAAGCCCTATTTTTGTTGGCTGTGATCTGGGAAAGGAGGGAAGGAAGGTAGCAGGGGAGGAAGGAAGGTAGCAGGGGAGGAAGGAAGGTAGCAGGAGAGGAATGAAGGTAGCAGGGGAGGAAGGAGAGAAGCAGGGGAGGAAGGAGGGATGACGGAGCTCGTCACTGCATACAAACCGACCAGGGCACAGCATTTTTATTTTTTGTTGTCGACTGTAGTCAAAGGAGAGAGAGACGGGAGTTGGAGGGAAGAAAAGCAGGGGGCACTTCAGCATGCAACCGGGCTGGCTTTGTGTGTGTGTGTGTGTGTGTGTGTGTGTGTGTGTGTGTGTGTGTGTGTGTGTGTGTGTGTGTGTGTGTGTGTGTGTGTGTGTGTGTGTGTGTGTGTGTGTGTGTGTGTGTGTGTGTGTGTGTGTGTGTGTGTGTGTGTGTGTGTGTGAATCATTCTGCCGACACCTCTGGTCTTGGCCTCATTAGAATGACAAAGCAAAGAGCTTCTCTGGATGAGGGGGTGGGATGAAAGGGGGTTGGAGAGGAGGGAAAGCACAATGGGAGCTGCTTTGAGGTACATGTGCCACTGGCTGCACACTTCTTCCACCCAGAGAATTAACTCGCCAGCCGAAGCAACTGGCCGTACACTATGCATTAAGACGAAGCAAAGAGCATTAAAGGCTTCCTCAGCGTGGGGGATCAAAGGAGCTTACACTCACCGTCAGAAAGCACTTCCAGTTTATCTTATGGCAGGGCTGCCCAACCCTCTTCCTGGAGATCTACCGTCCTGTGGGTTCAGTCCAACCCTAATTTAACACCTGATTCTACTAATTAGCTGCTCAACAAGACTGAATCAGATATGCTAAATCAGGGTTGGACTGAACCTACAGGACAGTAGATCTCCAGGAAGAGTGTAGGGCTGAAAACCTACAGGACGGTAGATCTCCAGGAAGAGGGTTGGGCTGAAAACCTACAGGACGGTAGATCTCCAGGAAGAGGGTTGGGCTGAAAACCCACAGGACGGTAGATCTCCAGGAAGAGGGTTGGGCAGCCCTGTCTTACGGCCTTCCACTCCGAAATTCTCAAATCTGACCCACTTCTAAAAACCAGGAAGGAAGGTCGCCCCGAATAATCTGGGAGCGGATGTCTTATTAACACGGCAAGGTAGTCGGAGTGAGGTCAGGCATGCGGCTGGTCCAAGCATAACTCAAAACAACTACATGCATCCGTTTCAGTGCAGTGATATTCTAAAGCAAATCCATGCCTAGGTACATCCCTGGCCGTGACCCCACTCTCCAAGGGTGTCTTAGGGGGAGATGGGACATTTCCATTTCACACCCGTACAGGTTACCCACTTGTACATGCAGTGAAACAAGACAAATATAAGCACCCCCAATTTGACCTTTGATGTCATTCTGAGTCTTGGTTCAAGATGCATTAGCATGGATCTACTAGTCAATAGCATCATAACATATCCAGATGAGGGATAGGTATGGTGGGGGGTGAAAGACAGAGGGTAAACAGGCTAATAGACTGGAGCTAAACATGTAGCCTCACACACAGAGGAACCTCAACAGGTGGGAATGTTTACTAGGTAGAACTCAAACTTCCACTGAGCACGGTTACATGCACACAATAGTGTGATTATTGTGGACAGACAGGTTAATATAATAGTTTGTTTAAAATGTGTACATGCTTTGCAAGAAGAACGATTTCCCAGAATAATCCTATTTTACATGGACACAACTGAAATCAGGCTACTAAATGGGACTTTTAATAAATGCAGAAAATCACCAATCAGAATAAAACAGTCTACCACAGTGACCATGGTATTCTTGCGGATACTTTTTGACGTATAAAGTTTCAATGCGAAAACTATTTATACGGATGCATACTCAATTCATTCGTACAGAAGAGAGAGGCTTGCGCTACCCGGTGCTGGCACATGTGCAGATCAAATACACTGCTGGACCGCCGATTAAGCAGTTTTACATGTCCTAATAATTTGAAAGATTGCTCAGAAATCCAGGTGTTTTAATCGGCGCGTGCTTAATTAGATTATGACCGTACGCCGATTACGATAAGCAGAGTAAGGTGTTTTACGTGACTAATGCCACACTCGACCTTCTGCCATATTTAGTTTAATATGGAATTATTAGTGTGCATGTAAACGTACTGTGACCCAACATGAGGGGATACGTTTGTTCTACTCAACCTCCAACCGCCTGGCTATGGTTTCTAGACCAATACCAGATAGCTACCTGCGGCCAAACAAGGCTTCCCATACCTCCCATAGAGTCTCCTGTACCTTTTAACAAGACCTTGGAAAATATTCCCTTACAATTCCCCATTGATGCGGTCATTGGTTATTGTAGCCTTGGGTAACAACGTGGCTATTAATGGTCTGGTTATTTTATCAGCATGAAGCCATTGCGAAGCATTAAATCCTCAGAGGTCCATAACGCCGAGATCATTTCCTCTGAGTCTCGGGGGAAACTGCGGCTGATAGGATTCCAAAACAAGACTCTTTGCGTTGTGGCAGGAACAACGTATTTCCGCGTGCTCACTCAATCGTTCCGACGCATATTCAATATTGACCGAGCAGAGTAGACTTGAATAAATGTCTTCGCTGACAATTGACAAGGAGGCAGAGAAAGTACAATAGGCCTAATCCTCTCTGTATTGCTCCCCTCTAGCTTTCGCTCTTACTCGCTGCCTCATTTATCTTTTTTTTTTAAATGTTCACTTCCTAACACTCATAGCTTATTGCATAATGTTTACTCCCCTTACAAACACTAGATATTGTTCTGAAATTAAACACTAAGAAATATCTGGTGTGTGAAACGAGCTCAAGATTGGATTCTGTCATAACTGCCCCTAGAAAAGCTTTCCAAGCCTGTAGTAAATAAAGCACATTTCTGCCTAGCATAGCACTTCGCCAAGCTTTATTATGGTATATATAGTAAGAGTAATGAGTTTGGTTTAGGACTCATCTCACACATTATACTGACAGGAAGCTGTCTTGTCAAAAAGTATGCGTAAAGTGAAACGTGATTCTAGATATTGATTGACACAAGACGAAAGGCATAAATTACACTTAGTATTCATTCTCCCATGGTCAGAGCTTGTAGGAAATATCAGAATATTATGAAAATGTTAAGACTCACAATCTTTCCAAAGTAGACAGCCCGATGAAGGATCCATTCTTCAGTTCCTGAATTTTGTTGTTGCTTAAAATCCTGAAGAAAAAAAAAGATGTAGGAATTCTTTAAATGAAGTTGACAAATGTACAGCAGCTTTCAGCAGTAATTAGTATTAGCAGAATTTGAACTCAACTACATTTCACATACTAAAACGTGCTCATCACCTAACAAGAATGAGTCTACCTACTTTGGACATTTTAAAATTCCTTCAACACTGGAAAAAAAGCCCAGCTCTAGTAATCCCATCCTATTGTCCCTCAACCCTCCATTCATGGAATGTTCTCTAGTGCCAGAAAGAGGCCAGGGAAAAACAACTTTAGCTTCTGCCCTCCATGGTCTTTCATGATGCTAAACTGGTAGCACGTGTCTCTACAGGGTACAATTCGTCCAGGTTGGTGAGATGTGATAAAGTCGGTGGATGCATACTTTCCATCAACCCTCTTCCCGCTTTGATGATTAAAGGTATGATCATTTGATCCGAAGCGGCGGTGACTCACTTTGAGATCGTTTCCAGAGTGCCACAAGATGTCATTTGATGCAATGCGAAACGCTTGATCGTAGACACCGGTAGTTCAGGTGTCTTGTAATGACCTTCGATAATGATAGATGCGTTGGCAACCAGGCATTATCTTTTTATAGGGGTTGGATCCACAAGTCACTGGTATTGCTAAATCTAGGTTCAGACTAGTCCTGGTCAGGGCAACAATGACTCAATGAAAGTATGCAGAACTTGTCTTGAGAGAAATCTGATGTGTAGATATGGTAAGATGCATCACCTCTATATACTATCAATCAGATAACAGATAAAGCATTGTACAAAGTGCTTAAGTATTGTACTTATTGACCCCTTATGAATTTGAGAGAAGATGCTATCAGGTAATCGACTTTGTGAGTGCCAAATACCTCACCGGGAGCACATTGCCTGCCCTCCCGGACATTTACAGCACCCGGTGTCACAGGAAGGCCAAGAAGATCATCAAGGACCTCAGCCACGACCCGTTCACCCAGCTACAAGGCGGAGACCATACAGGTGCATCAAATATGACACCGAGAGACTGAAACACAGCTTCTATCTCCAGGCCATCAGACTGTTAGTCACCACTAGCCTAGCCGCCGCCCAGTACCCTGCCTTGAATCTTAGCAACGGTTACTTAGCCAGTTACCACCCAGTACTCGACTCTGCACCTTAAGAGACTGTTGCCCCATGTATATACTCATCGAACAATGGTCACTTTAATCATGTTTGGATACAGCTTTACACATTTCATACACTACTGTTCAAAAGTTTGGGGTCACTTAGAAATGTCCTTGTTTTGAAATAAAAGCAATTTTTTTGTGGATTAAAATAACACCAAATTGATCAGAAATACAGTGTAGATATTGTTAATGTTGTAAATGACTATTGTAGCTGGAAATGGCTGATGTTTAATGGAATACATAGGTGTACGGAGGCCCATTATCAGTAACCATCACCCCTGTGTTCCAATGGCACATTGTGTTAGCTAATCCAGGTTTTTCATTTTAAAAGGCTAATTTATCATTAGAAAACCCCTTTTCAATTATGTTAGCACAGTTGAAAACTGTTGTTTTGATAAAAGAAGCAATACAACTGGCCTTCTTTAGACTAGTTGAGCATCTGGAGCATCAGCGTTTGTGGGTTCGATTACAGGCTCAAAATGGCCCGAAATAAAGCACTTTCTTCTGAAACTCGTGAGTCTATTCTTCTTTTGAGAAATGAAGGCTATTCCATACGAGAAATTATCAAGAAACTGAAGTTCTCATATGCTGTGTACTACTCCCTTCACAGAACAGTTCAAACTGGCGCTAACCAGAATAGAAAGAGGAGTTGGAGGCCCCGGTGCACAACTGAGCAAGAGGACAAGTACATTAGAATGTCTGGTTTGAGAAACAGACACCTTAAGTCCTCAACTGGCAGCTTCATTAAATAGTACCCGCAAAACACCCGTCTCAACGTCAACAGTGAAAAGGCCAGGATGCTAGCCTGGATGTCCTTTGGGTGGTGGACCATTTTCGATACACATGGGAAACTGTTGAGCGTGAAAAACCCAGGGGCGTTGTAGTTCTTGACACACTCAAACCGGTGCGCCTGACACCTACTACCATACCCAATTAAAAGGCATATGTTGTCTTGTCCATTCACCCTGTGAATGGCACACATACAGAATCCATGTCTCAATTGTCTCAAAGCCTTAAAAAAAAGTAAAGCGTCTCCTCCCCTTCATCTATAGTGATTGAAGTGGATTTAACAAGTGACATCAATAACAAATCATAAACTGACCAGGTGAAGGCTATGTCATGGAAAGAGCAGGTGTTCCTAATGTTTTGTATACTCCGTGTACATAGACTAATTAAACATCTTTCATTGAATCTGACGGTTCATTTTTCCCCCTCAGACCGTGAGGGAAGTCAGTCATTCCAAAACCGAATAATGGTAAAGTACCCCTTACTGGTTCTAACAGCCGACCAATCAGTTTGCTGCCGACTTTTAGCAACATTTTGTAAAA
Organism: Oncorhynchus gorbuscha; assembly: GCF_021184085.1. NCBI lineage: Eukaryota > Metazoa > Chordata > Actinopteri > Salmoniformes > Salmonidae > Oncorhynchus > Oncorhynchus gorbuscha. The sequence goes on from NC_060193.1 coordinate 24,594,651, forward strand.
ATGTTATTTGTCAGGATAGTATTTATCTGTAAACAAACTAAAAGACTTTCAGCGTGATTATAGAGAAGGGCACTCAGCATGCAATGTACTGACGCAAATGACTGATGAATGGTTGAAAGAACTGTATAATAAGAAGATTGTGGAAGCTGTACTGTCATTATCGACCTTAACCTGTTGCTGAAAAAATTGTGTGTTATGGCTGTTCAACCTCAGATTGCCATATTGTGGAGTCAGAGCTATGTAATAGAACAGAGAGTTTTCTTTAATGGAAGCTTCTCTAATGTTAAATATCTAAAGTGTGGTTCTCTTGGCCCTCTACTCTTTTCTATTTTTTACTAATAACCTGCCACCGGCATCAAACAAAGACTATCTATTAGAGGTCGACCGATTAATCGGAAAGGCCAATTAATTAGGGCCGATTTCAAGTTTTCATAACAATCGGAAATCTGTATTTTTGGACACAGAGTTGGCCGATAAAAAAATAATTATATATACACCTTTTATTTAATCTTTATTTAACTAGTCAAGTCAGTTAAGAACACATTCTTATTTTCAATGACAGCCTAGGTGGGTTAACTGCCTTGTTCAGGGGAACAACAGATGTTTACCTTGTCAGCTCAGGGATTCAATCTTGCAACCTTACAGTTAACTAGTCCAATGCTCTAACCACCTGATTACATTGCACTCCACGAGGAGACTGCCTGTTACACGAATGCAGTAAGCCAAGGTAAGTTGCTAGCTAGCATTAAACTTCTTATAAAAAAAAATCAATCAGTCATTATCACTAGTTAACTACACGGTTTATGATAGTACTAGTTTATCTAGCGTGTCCCGCGTTGCATATAATCGATGCGGTGCGTATCGTTGCTCCAATGTGTATCTAACCATAAACATCAATGCCTTTCTTAAAATCAATACACAGAAGTAAATATTTTTAAACCTGCATATTTAGCTAAAAGAAATCCAGGTTAGCAGGCAATATTAAACAGGTGAAATTGTGTCACTTCTCTTGCATTCATTGCACGCAGAGTCAGTGTATATGCAACAGTTTGGGCCGCCTAATTTGCCAGAATTTTACGTAATTATTACATAACATCTCTAAAACTAAAAGCTTTGTATTTGGTACAAATCATTCCCTATGTTCTAGACCTCAGATGAATCTGATAATGAACAATATAATGTAGCTGCCGAGCAAGTTGAGGAGACTAAATTACTTGGTGGTGCCTTGGATTGTAAACATTCATGGTCAAAACATATTGATTCAATGGTTGTAAAGATGGGGAGAGGTATGTCCGTGATTACGGGATTTGACACCACACTCCACAAAGCAAGTCCTCCAGGCTTTAGATGAATCTTATCGTGATTGCCTCGTCTTATGGTCAGGTGCTGCGAAGAAGGACCTAGTTAAGCTGCAGCTGGCTGAGAACAGAGTGGTACGTGTTGCTCTTCACTGTAATCAGAGGTCTAATACTCTGCAACGCCAGTCTCTCTTGGCTAAAAGTAGAGGAGAGACTGACTGCATCACTTCTTTTTTTTACAAGAAGTCTTTGTTACAAGAAATTCCTAATTGTTTGCACAATAAATTTACACCCAGCTCTGACACACACACTGACTCCACCAGACATGCAAGCCTTGTGTCTTTTCAGTCCCCAAATCAAGAACAAATTCAAGAAAACGTACAGTATGATATAGAGCCATGATTGCGCGGAACTCCCTTCCATTTCATATTGCTCTAGAGAACAGCTAAAAAACAACAGATAAAGCAACACCTCATGGCACAATGTCTCTCCCCTATTTGACCTAGATAGTTTGTGTGTATGTACTGATATGTGCAGGTGTGAAAGTATAATTGCTTTCTTCCTGGAACAGAACCTCCTAAAAATTGTATGGGCCTAATCATAGAATTGCTATTAATTCAATAGGATCTCTTTGGGCCTAGTTGTAAAAGATTTGTCATTTAACTTTAAAAACCTATTAACTTTTTTTTGTGGCATAAACACAACAAGTCATGATGTTCTCCTCTGATTGTCAAACAATCACTTCAAAAAAGGGCTACCCCCGCACGTTCATCCACTTTAAATATATTTCCAGCCTCATAACAGTTGTGAATGGAAAGAGACATCTGTTTCTCTCTACGTCTAGTCTAGGACACCAGTCTAGTTACACAAGACACCATTTGGAGATGGTTATTAAGCCAGAATTTAGGCATCGACTGCTGTCCACACGTGTCTTTGTGTTGGCCACTCATCTCCGCCTTGGCAAAATGTCCGTGTTCTCATCGAACCACATCGCATTTTGGAGCATAGGCTGTACCACCCGTTTTCAAGTCCATTCGCTCATTTTCCATTTATCTGACATACGGTAATGATCAAAAGTAATGGCCTACTGTTTCTGACATTTTGTTTTTATTATTGTGATTGACTCATGTACCGGACCACCTTACCCCTGGCTATGTGTGACGATTTCATTTGAAGTAGTTCTTCCCTTCAGCTGTTCTTTTCTATTAATGTTCTGCATTATGTCACGTTTCATGTTTGTGTGGACTCCAGGAAGAACAGCTGCTAATGGGGATCCTAATAAAAAAAACGTTTGACTTTTTTTATTTAAAAAGTGATACATTTTATGAAAGTCTCTTTATTCCAGGGTGAAAAACCCTTGAATGCTAAAATGGGAGAAGCCTCGCAGAAATAATACAAATCGGGGAATTTAGGGTTTCTAACTTCAATTACCAAAGTTTTTTATTTATTTTTTAAATGGTGGCTTGAGCCAAAAGCATATGGTATCCAATTAACAACAAAAACTGTTTTGACCAATGGGTAAACGAACAGTGCAGATAATCCTTGAAGAAAACCAACGGTCCAACCCGCTTGTCTCGATCCCAATCTGTTTAAAAGTTTAGTTTTTACCCTTGCAGGATGGCCGGAATTAGGGTGACTAAATCAGAGGCCAGAGGGGAAAAAAAGAGTGGTCAAAATTCCAACCTGGTCTCAGAGCATTTCGTATTATTCCATTTAGTATGATATGTTACGTTTGCTATGGTTACATAAGACAGATAGTTAGGTGAGGCAAAAACAAAAGGAAGGTGGTTGGTCGGGGTGGATGGGTATAACATCGAGTTCGAATCTCATCATGGACAACTTTAGCATTTTAGCAACTTTTCAACTACTTACTTCTACTTAGCATGTAAGCGAACCCTTCCCCTAACCTTAACCCCTAACCTAGACACCAAGCTAGAATTTGTAACATAAGTTTAGCAAATTCATAACATATTTCCCCCAAAAAACTGGACCGCTATGTCAACAGAGCTTGGTGCTTATTATCGGATGTATAAGGTTAAGATTTCCAACTTAAAAAAAGAAAAATTATATTGTTAGAGAATGACCCCACTGAACGATTCAGAACATTAATAATTATATTTGTCTTAGTAAAAATGTATTTTATAGCATAAGGAAGTGAATTTATCACCAAAGTGCTTTTAACAGTCATTGGTTTACTCTGAAAAACATTGGTCAGAGAAAATGTCCTGTGACAGAAGCAGTGCCATACATGTCAGAAGAAAAAACAAAGAGCAGGGACATTTTTGGCCCCAAAATACACTTTATTCCCCCTTTCTTCAGATTTTTAATCATGCTCGTCACCTTTCACAGTATAGTATGTTATTCAATAGTATGTTAATATCACTATTCAATTACTAAGCCTTTGGAGGAAGAGGGTGTGAGAAGAGGGGGCTTGTGGTCGCCCTATTTTTTTGGCTTTCTGGGGGGGATGTGGTGGGTCACACACACAACCAGTACCCACAACCCCCGGCCAGATTGGAGTCATTAAAGGGTGTTGAGGGCTAGCTTTATTACAGGGTTGGCCGGTGGAGACTCATTCTATATTTTCTCTTCCCTGCTAAAAACCCCTCAGAGAGGGAACACAAACAGTTCCTGTGTTTCACGGCTGGCCCGTGCAGACTTTTCTCCCTGCTGAAACTCCAGATGTCGGGGCTTGGCGAGGAACGAGACTGCAAAGACTATCACAGCTCTCGACACGTACCGATGATATAGGCAGAGCCACAGGAGCCTCGCATAAAGTGCCCGGGTCGAGAAAATCTCATTTGCATTGAGGAAAAACTGTTTTGACTGATTTCTATAGCCTACTTGATTGCTATATTATATGGTTTAGGGAGGGATGGTCTAAAAACACAATTCCATTGTGAATAAATAATAGGTAAAGTACATGAATGGTTCTTGCACTGATGATAATGTGCACAAAGACGAAAGCAAGCAACACTACAAATGAATTATGTTTGTATATTTGTGGGGGGAACAAAACTGCATACAGCTTTGTTTATCCACAAATATCCCTGCTATTTTCTTAGAAGACTGCATAATTCGGTATAGACTGGATTCAGAATGAAAAAAATCAGCACAGCTATATTACAAATACACACACACACACTGTTTGGAATTCTTCCAAGTCCGTCTAGATAAATATGCACTTCTGACCTTGTGACTCTCTGACTGTCAAAATAAATCTGTGTAAGAGAATTCTCCTGAGTCGTGAGCTTTGTTCTCGCTCTCCTCCGGAGTCTCACCCATGACTGGTGTGTGACATCCGTGAAGGGAGCTGCTTAGCTTCCAGGACTGCAGAAAAACTTGCATATAGTTTACCATAAACAGCTTCCTCTAAACAGCAGGTGTTTATAGTTCTGTTGACCACTCATAATATTCACGTCTTAATTGGAACAACGGTTCTGCATTGTAGATGAATAGAGGAGCCTACGATGAAGAACAGATAGTCACCCTGTGCTGTAGAATCGATTTTGAAAAGTACGTCAAAGTAGGCCTATAGACTGCGCTGTTTCATACGTGAAAGTTCAGTTGAAGTCGGACGTTTACATACACCTTAGCCAAATACATCAAAACTCAGTTTCACAATTCCTGACATTTAATCCAAGTAAAAATTCCCTGTATTAGGGCAGTCGGGTTTGTAGGCCTCCTTGCACTCACACGCTTTTTCAGTTCTGCCCACAAATGTTGTATAGGATTGGAGGTCAGGGCTTTGTGATGGCCACTCCAATACCTGGACTTTGTTGTCCTGAAGATATTTTGCCACAACTTTGGAAGTACGCTTGGGGTCTTTGTCCATTTGGAAGATCCATTTGCGACCAAGATTTAACTTCCTGAATGATGTCTTGAGATGTTGCTTCAATATATCCCCGTAATTTTCCTCCCTCATGAAGCCATCTATGTTGTGAAGTGCACCAGCCCCTCCTGCAGCAAAGCATCCCCATGTCTGATGCTGTAATTCACGGTTGGGATGGTGTTCTTCGGCTTGCAAGCCTCCCACTTTTTCCTCCAAACATAACGATGGCCATTATGGCCAAACAGTTCTATTTTTGTTTCATCAGACCAGAGGACATTTCTCCAAAAAGTATGATCCTTGTCCCCATGTGCAGTTGCAAACCATTTGCCCCCATGTGCAGTTGGAAACCATAAGTCAATATAGGACTCATTTTACTGTAGATACTTTTGTACCCGTTTCCTCAAGCATCTTCACAAGGTCCTTTGCTGTTGTTCTGGGATTGATTTGCACTTTTCGCACACCAAAGTACATGAATCTCTAGGAGACAGAACGCATCTCTTTCCTAAGAGTATGATGGCGGCATGGTCCCATGGTGTTTATACTTGTGTACTATTGTTTGTACAGATGAACGTGGTACCATCAGGCGTTTGGAAATTGCTCCCAAGGATGAACCAGACTTCATATGCACATTTTCATGGAATAGTTTAATTAAATTAAACTAAAGTCTTTGTATCTAAAAATCATTGTCATGTGGTTAATCAACATCCAATCTAATTGAAAATGATACAAATCTAAAAGTAACTTCTATTGCCAACTTAGTAAAAATAGCCTACATAAAGCCAACAGATAAAAACATTACAGCCTGCAGGTAGCAAGTATCCTGATGCCAATGCAAGGCCTGTCCACAACGAACTTGAAACATTGTATCAACTGAGTCATGCTAGCAAACTTGCAACATTGTATAAAATGTAATGCAACAGTGAGCTAGGTACAGACACAGCTGTAGGATATTTGTGCAAGGGATAAAAAGTAATCAGGTATTTTATGACAGTTTAACTGGATCAGAGCTCAACAGCAAGTAGCTTTTGTACGGGAAAGGGTTAGAAGCTTGAAGTGTTTTTCAAATAAATTGAGGAACTATTGTCATCCTCAATGGATTCTAAAAACAGACGGTTCACTTGCTGTTTGATGGGAAGAAAAATTACTTTGAGAAGCTCAACAGCACATTAGTGGTGGTCATTTAAGACAAATCAGAAATACTAATCAGACATCCCCAAATGGGCACATTTATAGGCCTACATTTGTGCACAGCCCGGGTAGCCTAGACATGCATTTATATGCGCAATCAGGTGTGCGTCTTTATTCAACATTGGACAGGAGTGCTCCAAAAAAAGACAAAGAATAAATTAACAAAACTCGCAAATGGAATGAAATAAACCAAAATGTTGTTCCTCACAAGTGCTGCATAGGTTGTGAGCTCTGCAAACAACGTGTCCACTCCAACAATAAGAATGGTAACCGACTGTAATAATAATAAAATAATAAATAGATTACATTAACAGAAATTACCGTAACCAAACAAGCATTGTGGAGCTTACATTATGGGAATTAACAGTAAAGGAACTATTGGTGACATACAGAATGTAATGGGGAATTGAGAGACTAACAAACAAAGGGCAAAAGTTACGAAACAATGAATGTGCAACTTAGCCAAACTCCCCTTCTGCTTGGACCGTTCCATCCCTGCGGCCTCCGCAATTGAATATTCCACTGACACGGTTCAGACAGCTGTCTTGTGTGCCATGAAAATATATATATATGTGACTGCTCGACAAAAACAATAATCTCAGTCGACCAACAGCCTATCGACCAAACAATTAACTAAATGGGGTCAGCCCTAAGAGAGATCCACACAAATCTCTCGTAATATGCTCTAATGTAATACGGACTGTAAATCACAAGAATTGTAGCCTCTATCATACAAACCGTGCGTGTTGTCAAGCCTAACTGACTGAACTCTCTCTCTCTCTCTCTCTGGTTTCACCACCATTCCACCATTGCGATAATTCCTCATCAATAAAAAAAACACTAATAAAAATAACAAAACAGGCAAACTAATGTTCTGTTCTCCCCGTGCTCTTCAAGTGAAGCAAAATAACTCAAAAGATAAAACACACCACCTACAATACGGCTATTCTTTCCCAGAATGGCCCTATCAGTCTTGAAGGTAAGGTTGTACTCTTTTCACAACAGAAAATCAAGCCATTTGAAGTACATCGGCCCCAGGATATTAGCACTAAAGTTAACCAGGGATTGAGTAAAAAAAAAAAAAGTCAGCCACTATACAACCCTCCCAAAGGCAACAAAAACAAAAAAGCCTTGCAACACTTTCTTTATGCTTAGAAGGCTTAACAAAGGACGACCTGAAGGAGAGCTGGAGCCCTTTAGAAAACACAGGGGTAACAACGTTTCTGACGGCAATTGAGCTCATAATTTTTTTTTTTTTAAACCTGCTAAAGAGACTCCACCATTCACTAAGCTCACACAGAGAGAGGGGATGGGCTGTGTTGGTGAAAGAAAAGGAGGGCTCAATAGCTGTGCTGCTGCCGAGCTTCAGGAGGAGCCTTACTTTAAGCCCTTTACCTCTTGCCAGTCAATATTAAAAAGGGGAAACTATGAACATTCATCAAAAGTATCTGATTGAGATAGGAGGGTAGGTATCATATTACTTAATTACATCTGATGAAATAGCGGTTAAAGGTGACCCTGGCACTTTCTCTCCACTCCCTGAAACTGTGGTAACAACCAGAACGCTTGGGAGACCATAAGGAAACTCCTCAGGAATTCCCATAGATTATTCTTTAACTAAGTTATGAATTGGCAGCCTGCGTATTTTGCAAAATGAAGGCCTGAATACTGTCTTGCATTTGGAAGGAAAAATGCCTCATTTTTGAAAGAATTCACTGAGGTCACTTGTCATACAAGAGCAGACTATGCTGTGTCACTCTCCCACAGCTATAAGCCGGACAATATCACCTTTTAATTCCAATGATCTACGTTAAAGCATGTATAGAAAACAGTCACCTTACAGCTCCTTTACGTGCAAGGTAGAGGTCGACCAATTATGATTTCTCAATGCCGATTGTTGCGGGACCAAAAAAGCAGATACCGATTAATCAGCCGTTTTTATAAAATGATGTGTGTGTGATATATATATATATAATGACAATTACATAATGACAATTACAACCATGCTGAATGAACAATGAACACTTATTTTAACTTAATATTATACATAAATAAATACATAATGAAACATGCTCAATTTGGTTTAAATAATGTAAAAACAGTGTTGGAGAAGAAAGTAAAAGTGCAATATGTGCCATGTAAAAAAAAGCTAACGTTTAAGTTCCTTGCTCAGAACATGAGAACATGTGAAAGCTGGTGGTTCAATATCCCCAGTTCTTCAATTTTCCCAGTTAAGAGGTTTTAGGTTGTAGTTAGGAATTATGACGCGTCGGCTATTCCTCTCTATACCATTTGTATTTCACATATCTTTGACTATTGAATGTTCTAATAGGCACGTTAGTATTGCCGGCCTAATCTCAGGAGTTGATAGGCTTGAATCAAGCATTGCTAAAAGCTGCTGGCAAATGCAGTAAAGTTTGAAAGAATGCTTACGAGCCTGCTGCCGCCTACCACCGCTCAAGTCAGACTGCTCTATCAAATCATAAACTTAATATTATTAACACAGAAATATGAGCCTTAGGTCCTTAATATTGTCAAATCCGGAAACTATCATTTAGAAAACAAAACATTTATTATTTCAGTGAAATACAGAACCGTTACGTATTTTATCTAACAGATGGCAACCCAAAGTCTAAATATTTCTGTTACATTGCACAACCTTCAATGTTATGTCATAATTATGTAAAATTCTGGCAAATTAGTTCGCAATGAGCTAGGCAGCCCAAACTGCATATGCAAAATACAGGGCTAACAGACAACTGAATAGAAACCAAGAACTGGAGCCTTTCAGATAGACAAACAAGAAGGCCCAGATCCTTGTACAGAAATTCAAGTGCACATAAGACCAAGCCCAAATGAATAGCCTAGCCTTTGAACTTGAGGCCCAAGTATGGTCTGGCAAACCAAATGCTCAACCGGTCTGAGTGTGCAAGGAGAGACTGAGCCGCCTGGATGTGAACACTCAGCCGCCAGTCATTGCCTCGCCTTCGGGATTTGGTTCTCCTCTCCAAACATCAGACAACAGCAATGAAAAACACAGGGGGCGTTGCGTTAACCCAAACGCATGCCTGAAAAGCAAAACAAACCTTTCTAGCCACCGGACATGCGTGACAGCGTACTCTTGGGTACTAGTTACACAAGCACTTCAAAAGGCCGCCAGCCTGCCTACTTCCCCTTTTCATGTAGGAGCAGCGAAACAAATCAAGAGAACAACAGAGAGGATTCTACCTTCAGATGCCACAACTAAATTCAGCTCACTCATAACGTAAACAATGATGTCAAATATAGTGGTGAGAGAACGTAGGCTTGTAAATTACTCGTCTTTGTCATGCATTTAAAACGTTTTGTAAAATGTAAATGTATTTTACCGCAAGTTTCAAGTCAATCTATTATGGAGTTAGCTACTCCATTCTAAAAACATGGTCCACTGGCATTCACTGCAGGTTAAGTATTCAGGAAACTGGACGCATACCAGGCCATCCCCCATGATTCCATGCTGCTGTGAACCTTGTGTTTACTGCTCCTAACTGTGTCGTCAAACTGCACTTGCTTTTCCTGCAGTGGGGGTGGAAATCCCTGCCTCGTGCTGACATCAGTTCCACACTCTTCGGTGGACTCCAGGTGTGCTCTGGGCCGCATAGTCAAGCCCAGGTGATTGCTGGGAAGGATCCGAGAGGGGCTGTTCTAATGTAGGGTAAAACATGAACAGGAACAGCCTCACACACATGCAGTTGCACATATACTCTTCAAACGACACACCTGAAATTATCGCACTGTGCGGAAGAAGCAAAGGTTACGCTAGCACGAGGCCTCATTTTACAAAAATACTTTTCTGACAAAAGAACAAGCTGGTTGTGTCGATGCATTTGTGTCATTTCTCTCAGATTCCTTTGGCATGCAGTATCGGTTGGAGAGTCCAAATGCTGGGAATGCAGCACTCATCCTTTCTCCACAGAGGCATTCAGCAGCCTGAACTCACAGGGTCCCCAAATACTTTCCCTATGAGCCTAATGAGTTTGACTTTTAAACCAATCAAAGTTATCCAGCCATTTTGATTACAAACAATGTCCAACTAACATTTTTCTAAATCATAGGCCTCAGTTACTCTGACTAAAATGTCTAGATGAATTTCTTTGATGATTCAAGAAAGTTTTAAACTTGTCTTTGTTATTCGCTTTAAAGCTGCAATATGCAGAAATCACGTCGCCATTTACTGGTTGCAAAATTATTATTTTTTTAAGGCTATCTTATTTCAATTTATGTGACAAAACAAGCAGTCTGGATAGAGTATCATTGTACCATCTAAACCACTGTGAAATATGTTTTCTATAACCAAAAATATTGTATTTTCAGCTGTTTGAAGCTAGTGTACAAAAAAAGGCAAAAATCGGAACTCCAGAGCGGGAAGCATAGACATACTGCACATAGAATAGATCTACTGCTTCTTAGATTTGCTCTCATTGAGAATGCGAGACCTATAACTCACATTTATATGTGAATTTAGTCAGTTTACCCAAAAAGTTACATATTGTAGTTTTAACTATGAGCTGCTCAGTTTGGCTAAAGGTCAGATGATCCCTCCAGACAGGAAACAGGAAGTATGTGGGTCAAAAAGGTATGATTAATGGGTCTCTAATTACACCCAACATGAATCACTGCATCGGACCAAGTCTTTAATTTACTGACAAGCAAGTCTGTCAATAGACCATTTCAAATCTCCCAAATAACAAGTCTGGAAAGGGACTGATAACGATGCACCAATTCAACACATTTAGAACATGTTATGGTGGTTTCACAGACCCTAGACCAGTGGTTAAGGCTGGATAAAATTGTGTGAACTCTGTCCAGAAACATCCATTATCTGCACAAGTCAGAGGTAGCTCTAGATAAGCCATTCCCTGAGATAATGGTGTGGTAATCCAAACTAAACCAGATAGAAAGGTTTATTTACCCACAATGGTGGGTCTGACACAGGTCATCTTGACATAGAAAATTCACTGGGGAAACGTTGTAACTTTTGCATACCACAGACTTAAAGATGAAATGCCCACAAAACAATCAATGTATGTGGTGTGCTTAACCAAAAGTTAAGGACTATCTTATTGGCAGTCCATTTTCAAGATAAACCGAAAGAGCTATCCAAATTTCCTAACACTATCAATCTAGTTTTTTGCACTTTCTCTCCTCCCAACTTTAGCTTTTGGGGCCAAAAGGCAGGGTGAACTTCTTGGCCCCACAGAACAAAAGCGAGAGGTAGTAGGGCATGACTGGGATCTACGGTGTCCAGGCAGGGGGAAGTGATTGATTTTCAGGGTCAGGGAAGGTCGGGTGGAGCAGCTGGGATCAAGTCAGTCCAGGCCCAGTGTCCAGACCGCTGTTAACCCCTCTGACAGGGCACAGAGAGGTCGTAAACGAGCCCCAAAATGTAGCAGCCAAAAAGAGAGCGAGGTTTCATGGAAAGCAGTCACTTTCATCTGGACAGAGTTGCAGTGAGTCTATTTGACGGAAACCTTGACAAAAACTTTAAGAGACCCATGGGGAAGTTTAGTGGGAAACCCATAGGAATGCCTGAGAACTTTGCAATGTGTGCAATCTAATTAGCGCTCTTGTTCTGCAGTGACCAACTCTCAGACCTTGAATCATGGAGCTTGGTTCAATGCTCAAGACAGGAATATATTTCCACTCCCAATCAATCACTGTCGGGCAGAACAAAATGATGGCCATCCAAGCAGTTGAGATGTAAGGAATTGTAAGGAAGGAAAAAAGAAAGATCGCATACCATGACGGGGGCAATAACATCTCAATCAATCACTGACTTAACCAACATCACGCCTAGTCAGAGTAGAAAAATAATCCTTGAGGAACTACAAGTTTCTTTGGAAGAACTTAAAAATGAAGAAGAAAAAGCAACAGTCTACCCTACCACCCACATCAATCCACACCTACATCCTCTGTTTTAAAGTTCTAGAGGCCCACGTACAATCACTAAGCCTAATTCCTTGCATTCTTGCCTCCTATTTTTGGAAGAGGGACTGGAAGTGGCCACTAGAAGAGACACAACTGTACCAATGAGGCTTTGATACATGCTTGACGTAGCCTCTTGAAAAGACATCCCATCACGTGGTTTGTCATTAATTTAGTGCCGAACAACAACAAAAAAGGCACCCAACAACACATAGATCAAATTAGGCAAAGGCTCAACCTTTCATCAACCAAGTCACAAAAAATGCCTTTTCCATTTCTTGGGCCATTGAAATGAGGTATTAGTGTAGAGTACTAGTATAATGAACTGATGCTCTTGGCTGGTGTAGACTCCAAAACACTTCAGTCTTCTCTCCATCGGGGTAACTGCATGTGCAATATGCTGTGGTGGTTTAATGGTACACAGTGTGGTTGCATTACACAAATAGCTGTGTTGTGGCAATGACAATTATTACCAATCACACACTAGATGTGTTCAACAATCTCAGTATACGTGTCTGCTTAGCCTATATTGGGATGCCATACAATTATACACTGCATTTACCATTTTAAACTGTATTCTGGTCACTGACATTTCCATCATACAGGACTATCTGTTAGAAAGGATACTACTATTGTTAAGCAGCTGACGAGGGATAGACGTGGAGGTGATACAATAAAGCTACACATGAAATAGGGACCTCTGTATCCTTGACACAAGCAATAAATAAATGTGGAAATTGAGCAAGTAGAGACGACTAAACTGCTTGGAGTAACCCTGGATTGTAAACTGTCATGGTCAAAACATGTTGATACAACAGCAGCTAAGATGGGGAGAAGTATGTCCACAATAAAGCGCTGCTCTGCCTTAACAACACTATCAACAATAGAGGTCGACCGATTAAATCGGAATGGCCGATTAATTAGAGCCGATTTCAAGTTTTCATAACAATCGGAAATCTGTATTTTTGAACACCGATTTAGCTGTTGTAACCTCTTTTTAACTAGGTAAGTCAGTTAAAAACAAACTGTGTGAAATGAGTGAAGACTGTGCAAACTGTGTGAAGACTATTTCTTCCTAATAAAGACAGACAACTTCGCCAAACGGGGATGATTTAACAAAAGCGCATTTGCGAAAAAAGCACAATCGTTGCACGACTGTACCCAACCATAAACATCAATGCCTTTCTTAAAATCAGTACACAGAAGTATATATTTTTAAACCTGCATATTTAGCTAAAAGAAATCCAGGTTAGCAGGCAATATTAGCCAGTTGAAATTGGGTCACTTCTCTTTCGTTCATTGCATGCAGAGTCAGGGTATATGCAACAGTTTGGGCCACCTGGCTCGTTGCGAACTAATTTGCCAGAATTATACATAATTATGACAGAAATATTTAGACTTATGGATGCCACCCGTTAGATAAAAATCGCACCTTGACTATTGTTCAGTCATATCGTCAGGTGCCACAAAAAGGGACTTAGGAAAATTGCAATTGGCTCAGAACTGTGCAGCATGTCTGGCTCTTGGATGAACACAGAGTTTATATTAATCATAAGCATGTCAATGGAGGAGAGATTGTCTTCATCACTACTTGTATTTATGAGAGGTGTTGAATGCACCTAGCTGTCTTTTTGAATTATTGGTACACAGCTCGGACACCATTGCATACCCCACAAGACATGCCACAAGAGGTCTCTTCACAGTCCCCAAGTCCAGACCAGACTATGGGAGGTGCACAGTACTACATAGAGCCATGGCTACATGGAACTCTATTCCACATCAAGTAACTGATGCAAGCAGTAAAATTAGATTTACAAAAAATAAAACGTATGGAACAGCGGGGACTGTGAAGCAACACAAACATAGGCACATGTATACACCCACACGATAACATACGCACTACACACACTGATTTATTTAGTACTGTAGATATGTGGTAGTGGTGGAGTAGGGGCCTGAGGGCACACAGTGTGCTGTGAAACCTGTGAATGTATTGTAATATTTTTTAAATTGTATAAACTGCCTTAATTTTGCTGGACCCCAGGAAGAGTATCTGCTGCCTTGGCAGCAGCTAATGGGGATCCATAATAAACACAATTTAGTTAGGGCAGGGTCATTTTATTTGAGCTGTAATGTACAGTATGTGTATGTCAGTAGGTGAATTCTTCAGCAGAACTTAGTGATTAACCTAAACATTCCCAAACGAGGTTAGTGTAAAACTAACAAGATATAGCTGGCTATTAGCTAATTGAAGAATTCTGCAGTTGGGATTCTGCAGAATCTAAGTTGGTCCCACAAGACCCCTCGCTAAGCAATAGTTGTAACGTTCAAAAAACAACTACCGGCATGTTATGCCAGTTGTGTTGGCCTGAAAGTTGAATAGTAGTTGGCCTCAACAGAAAGAATAAAGTGCCGGTAATAAACAAGACACACGTTTGGCGGTTTGGTTATTTCTGTGTGCCCAAGCTGTTCCAAACAAGGGGACAGCATAATTATTATGTTGATGCGATTTATACTTACAACGTGACTGTTCTGTTGGGGAAGGAGTCCGGGGGTAACACCTGATGGAGTTCCATATTGCTGCAGACCACTTTCCTATCCGCCGTGGCCACCGACTGTGTGCTTTTCCCTGCGCTTTTTGAACGTTCATCATATGATTTACAATCAGATGATAGCGCAGATCCATCGCCACCGAGTAGCAAAACAAGTAACAATTGCAACAAATCCACCGCGTTTACCCTCATTTTAAATTATATGTAAGATAATCAGGCTACTGAAGCGTAGGTAGAGAAAAGTAGATATTAATATATCAAGTCGCGTGGAAGGCAGGGATTTGTGGTCGTACTATGAAATGGCCTGGCACAAATAGGCTACTGTTCAAATGGTAAGCCAAAACGTTCTTCAGAATATTCTGAGCTTCAATCATGTTGCAAACATCTTGTCCACCATAATGTGGATTTCCCCCTCCATTCTTTGCAACGGTTTCGATTTGTTTTCGGCGTCAATTACTCCGAGAGAGGGTCTATACATCCTTTGTTTGCCAAAATACACGATTTATAAATCAATTTATTTATCGGGTCTTTGCTGCCTTCCGTAAAAGAAAAACATTTTTTTTGTAATTGTACCAATTTTTCTAGGCTACACAATTTGACTTCAACGATTGAGAAAATGTTTTCTTTTGTCGCCAATAGCGCGGATCCAAGTGAGAATTGTGCCTACTCCACCAAGAGACAGCTGCAGTCATCCAAAGATAACACACTAACTTAATGAAATCTGATCACGCCTAAACTTTAAAAACGTTCTCCCTAAGATAACTGATCCCGAGAGACGTAGACTGCCACACATTTAAATAGCCTTACAACTAACTAAAACATCTGTAAGCAACTTTTCACTTTAGGCGTCCATCGAGTCCAGTTGTTGGAGCAAAGGGAAATCATAGCACTCCTAAAAAAACGAACGAAAGAAACATATTCCCACTCGAGTTAGTCAGTAACGTGTAGAAATTCTCCCAAGTTTAAATAGATATCCATAATTGCGGTCCTCGTCTCTCTCTTTGAAAGTACTCATTGGCTTCATTTCCGTTGAGAACTCTTTTCCCACAGTCTTGACCCGGGCTCCATGTTGCATGCGTTTACAGCCACTGACGTCACTCTACAGGCAACACAGACTGCCTCTTGTCTCCCATTCTAGCTGCTGCTCAGGTTTACATTTTACGTGCAGGTGAAGAAAAAGATGAAACACAATAAACAGAATTGTGCACCCCATCAGTTACAGAGAAAACAACCCTATTTTCTTTCATTTAATGGAAAACAGATATGCCTAGCCACTTTGACTATGAAAAATATCCAGTATTGGTCCTTGAACTTTTGAGCATTCCCAACTAACAAATATATGTTCTTGAATATTCCAAGAAAATAATGTAATGTTGTCAAGCTTTAGGCTACATCACAAAACGGGGAATGTCAGTTATTAACATGTATTGCCCCTCTCCTTGATAGACCGATAAAAAAACTATTTTTTAATACATTTTTTTATTTAACCAGGTAGGCCAGTTGAGAAAAATTCTCATTTACAACTGCGACCTGGCCAAGATAAAGCAAAGCATGTACAAGTACATGTGCAAGTAGAGATACTGGGGTGCAAAAGAGCAAGAGGGTAAGTAATACTATGGGGATGAGGTAGTCGGGTGGGCTATTTACAGATTGGCTGTGTACAGGTACAGTGATCGGTAAGCTGCTCTGACAGTTGATGCTTAAAGTTAGAGAGGGAGATATAAGACTCCAGCTTCAGAAATGTTTGCAATTCGTTCCAGTCATTGGCAGCAGAGAACTGGAAGGAAAGGCGGCCAAATGAAGTGTTGGCTTTGGGGATGACCAGTGCAATATGGAGCTGGAGTGCTTGCTACGGCTGGGTGTTGCTATGGTGACCAGTGAGCTGAGATAAGGAAGGGCTTTACCTAGCAAAGACTTATAGATGACCTGGAGCCAGTGGGTTTGGGGACGGATATGTAGCGAGGGCCAGCCAACGAGAGCATACAGGTCGCAGTGGTGGGTAGTATATGGGGCTTTGGTGACGAAACGGATGGCACTGTGATAGACTGCATCCAGTTTGCTGAGTAGAGTGTTGGGGGCTATTTTGTAAATTATATCGCCAAAGTCAAGGATCGGTAGGATAGTCAGTTTTACGAGGGTATGTTTGGCGACATGAGTGAAGAAGGCATTGTTGCGAAATAGGAAGCCGATTCTAGATTTAATTTTGGATTGGAGATGTGAGTCTCGAAGGAGAGTTTACAGTCTAGCCAGACACCTAGGTATTTGTAGTTGTCCACATATTCTAGGTCAGAACCGTCCAGAGTAGTGATGCTACGGGTGGGTGTTGATTTGGAAATGTAGCCTATTTAAATCCTTTCTCATCCTTGGGTAAAAATAATTTGGTAACACTTTACATACTCTTGGTGCTATATGCGTAGTAATACTGCAATAACTACAGTAACAACATTGTTGTTACATAGCAATTTAATTTGTGGAATCAAATGCAATTTTTAAAATGGTATGTAACAACATAACAATACTTAATTGTTGTTAATAGTGTTATAATAGCATGATTACCCGTCTAACTACACATGTCTACCATAATAACAATGCAGCCAAGACAATTAAACAATGCTTTCCTTTTCAAATGTAATAAAAGCAGGCCTTTGCGATGCACCCCCTCTCTCTTTTAGTTCATCCAGCATTGTATCTCCTCTCTTTCTGTGTTCCTTCACACAAAGCTTCTCAAACAAGTTCAGACTAGCTTTTCAATGGGCAATAGCCATGGAAAGCCAGAGTCAGTCAGAGAGGAAAACACAATATAAGAATTCACATGTGCAATACTACAATTCCCTTGTCTAACACTCATGCAGAGCCAACCTGTCTTCACTCATGTTGTCTATGATGGGGTAAATTGAGCATCTTGGTTTTAGAAGAGCGACAGACGGACAGATGGACAGACAGACAGAGAAAGAGAGAAAGAGAGACATACAGAGACAGAAAGACAGAGAGACAGAAAGACAGGCAGACAAAGTAACCCAATTATCTCAGGAAACCCCATACCCCTGGGCTACGTAGCTTTTACTTCCATTAGTCTTGTTTGTTTTCAGGCTCACATAGGACTTTGACATCCACTGAAAGAAGGCTGCCTGCAAACATACGGACGACAGCTATTGTAGTAACAAAAAAACACACAAAAAAACCAACAAAAAAAAGCTATTGTAGTAACAGATTTTCCTGGAGACAAAGCAAGGAGTGCTTCAGGATGACACAATTAAACGTATTGATGAGGTGGTGGCCTTCAATATTTACTACCAAGAGACCAAAATAAGGTAACATAAGACAATTATATGAAATAATGTAATATGAGTCATGTAAAACATCGACGGGCTGTAGTGGAACAGGTTGAGAGCCAATGAACTATCATGGTCCAAACACACCGAGACAGTCTTAAAGAGGGCACGACAAGACCTATCCCCCCCAGGAGACTGAAAAGATTTGGTATGGGTCCTCAGATTATCAAAAAGTTCTACAGCTGCACTCCCGAGAGCATCCTGACTGGTTGCATCGCCGCCTGGTATAGCAACTGCTTGGCCTCTGACCGCAAGGCACTACAGAGGGTAGTGCTTACGGCCCAGTACATGACCGGGGCCAAGCGTTCTGCCATCCAGGACCTCTGTACCAGGCGGTGTCAGAGGAAGGCCCTAAAAATTGCCAAAGACTCCAGCCACCATAGTCATAGCCTGTTCTCACTGCTACCGTACGACAATCGGTACTGAAGTGCCAAGTCTAGGTTCAAGAGGCTTCTTAACAGCTTCTACCCCCAAGCCATAAGAGTCCTGATCAGCTAACCAAGTGGCCACCAGGACTATTTGCATTGACCCCCCCCTCACTTTACCAACATTTACAGTGGGGCAAGAAAGTAGTTAGTCAGCCACCAATTGTGCAAGTTCTCCCACTTGAAAAGATGAGAGAGGCCTGTAATTCTCATCATATGTACACTTCAACTATGGCAGACAAAATTAGAAAAAAATTCCAGAAAATCACATTGTAGGATTTTTAATGAATTTATTTGCAAATTATGGTGGAAAATTATTACTGCATTGTTGGTTAAGGGCTTGTAAGGAAGCATTTCACTGTTGAATTTGGTGCATGTGACAAATACAATTTGACTTGATTTGAGTGCATTGGTAGGAGTCGTAGGAGGGGCGATTCTGGGCTAAGCCAACCCGGGAGGTAGCCTCTCATAGTGCTCTAAGGTTGAAGCTCTGGCCTGGACGATCCTGCCGGGATGCAGGGTGAAAGAGCACAGGCAATCGACTTTGGGGATAGCCCACTCTACCGTAAGGCCCTTACTGTTGAGTCTGAAGGACAGTCCCTAGCTGTACACTAACCCAGTGGTAAAGCAGAGTGGCATCTATCAGATCTGTGGGGATTAGGGGCAAGAGATAACGGAACTGCCATTGGGTACACAGGGCCTAGTTGAGTCAGTTAATCCTGCAGGGGTGGTATTTTAGCTTTGACAACAGCTATTAAACTCTGTAACTGTTTTAAAGTCACCATTGGCCTCGTGGTGAAATCCCTGAGCAGTTCCCATCTGCTCTGGCAACTGAGTTAGGAAGGACAGCCTGTATCTTTGTAGTTACTGGGTTATTGATACACCATGCAATGTGTGATTAATAACTTCACGATGCTCAAAGGGATATTCAGTGTCTGCTTTTTTTTTTACCCATCTACCAATAGGTGCCCTTCTTTGTGAGACAGTATAAAACCTCCCTGGTCTTTGTGGTTGAATCTGTGTTTGAAATTCTCTTGTCGACTGATGGACCTTACAGATACTTGTATGTGTGGTGTACAGAGATGAGGTAGTCATTCAAAAATTATGTTTAACACTATTATTGCACACAGAGTGAGTCCATGAAACTTGTTTTGTGACTTGTTAAGCACATTTTTACTCCTGAAATTATTTAGGCTTGCCATAAAGATGGGGTTGAATACTTATTGATTCAAGACATTTCAGCTTTTCATTTTTTATTCATTCGTAAAAATGTCTAATGTCCAACCCCTCTTTTACGCTGCTGCTACTTTCTGTTTATCATATATGCATAGTCACTTTAACCATATCTACATGTACATACTACCTCAATCAGCCTGACTAACCGGCACCTGTATGTAGCCTTCCTACTTTTATAGCCTCGCTACTGTATATAGCCTCGCTACTGTTATTTTTCACTGTCTTTTTACTGTTGTTTTATTTCTTTACTTACCTATTGTTCTCCTAATACCTTTTTTGCACTGTTAGTTAGAGCCTGTAAGTAAGCATTTCACGGTAAGGTCTACTACACCTGTTGTCTTCGGCGCACGTGACAAATAAACTTTGATTCGAATTCCACTTTGACACTATGGGGTATTGTGTGTAGGCCAGTGACACAAAATCTAAATTAAATTTTTAATTCAGGCTGTAACAATAAAGTGTGGAAAAAGGTCTACGGGTGTGAATACATTCTGAAGACAGATAGATCCTCATCTTCCAGCTATGTTTTTTTTACTCCAACCTTCATGTAGCCTACAAACAGAATTTGCGCAACGCGAGTTCACAACAACGCTTGCGAACAAGCCCTAGTGATGTAACGCATCAGAGTCTACGTAACTAAAAGCCAATTTATGCTTTGTTCTAAATATGGTTGGAGGCGGTATGTGGCGGATGTGAGACCAAATTGACTTCTGTACCGCACCGCCGTGCACTTCCCAAATGTTGTAATAATGCGGAGGGCTCCGTATAGCTCCGCATCGACATTGATGGTTGACAGAAGGTAATGACTGGAGATCCTATATAAACACAAACTCACTTCCTTGAAAACTTCCTTCACAATATCACTGCTCAACAGTTTAGCGCTGTTCCACGTAGCATGAATGTCACGGTAAATGCTGCACGGCCAATGCAGAGGGCAGATGGACTATGTAGCTCCTTTAACTCTAACTCGCTTGACAATACAATATTTCACAACAAAAGGGCTGTTGTCTTTTTTTATATATATATTTTTGTACATGTAGGCAAATATAACCAACAGCCCTGAATGGAATTGTATCCATACGAACGATTCTGAAACCATGTTCCCGACTAACTTTGCATGGGGCGCGGCTACTTCCGCATATCAAATCGAAGGTACGTAATAGGAATTTGTTTGGCGCCGGCAAGTGTTTTTTTTGTGTGTGCATGTTTGGATACAGTAATTTGATTAGGAAAGGTAATGCGCGGGCGACTTTAACTCAAGAGTTTCTCTCAGCCACTGTATCATGTATTGGTAGTAGCGTAATAGTTGAAACATTAATGTAGTTATGTATACATTTAACAACGACAGCATGAGCTATATACATATACAGAATGAGCAACCATAGACTTACAGTAGCCCATTGACAGTGCATTCAGAAAGTATTCAGACCCCTTCACCTTTTCCACATTTTGTTACATTACAACCTTATTCTAAAATGGATTAAATAGTTTTTTCCCCTCATCAATCTACACAGAACACCCCATAATGACAAATCAAAACTGTTTTTTAGATTTTCTTTGCAAATGTATAAAAAATACAAATTCATACTCTTTACTCAGTACTTTGTTGAAGCAACTTTGGCAGCGATTACAGCTTTGAGTCTTCTTGGGTATGCCGCTACAAGCTTGGCACACTTGTATTTAGGGAGTTTCTCCCATTCTTCTCTGCATATCCTCTCAAACTCTGTCAGATTGGATAGGGAGCGTTGCTGCACAGCTATTTTCAGGTCTCTCCAGCGTTGTTAGATCGGGTTCAAGTCCGGGCAGTGGCTGGGCCACTCAAGGACATTCATAGGTTTGTCCAGAAGCCACTCCTGCGTTGTCTTGGCTGTGTGCTTAGTGTCGTTGTCCCATCGGAACCTTCCAACAGGATAACGAGCGCAGGACAACGAGAGCAGGTTTTCATCAAGGATCTCTCTGTACTTTGCTCCGTTCATCTTTCCCTCGATCCTGACTAGTCTCCCAGTCCCTGCCGCTGAAAAAGTTCCCCACAGCATGATGCTGCCACCACTATACTGCACCGTAGGGAGGGTATTGGCCAAGTGATGAGTGGTGCCTGGTTTCCACCAGAAGTGACGCTTGGCAATCAGGCCAAAAGTTTCTAATGGTCAGAGTCCATTAGATGCCTTTTGGCAAACTCCAAGTGGGCTGTCATGTGCCTTTTACTGAGGAGTGGCATCCATCTAGCCACTCTACCATAAAGGCCTGGAGCTCTGTCAGAGTGACCATCTGGTTGTTGTTCACCTCCATGACCAAGGCCCTTCTCACTCTATTGTTCAGTTTGGCCGTGTGGCCAGCTCGTGGAAGAGTCTTGGTGGTTCCAATCTTCTTCCATTTAAGAATGATGGAGGCCACTGTGTTCTTGGGGACCTTCAATGCTGCAGAAATGTTTTGGTACCCTTCCCCAGATCTGTGCCTCGATACAATCCTGTCTTGGAGCTCTTCGGACAATTCCTTTGACCTCATGGCTTGGTTTTTGCTTTGACATGCACTGTCAACTGTGGGACCTTGTATAGTCAGGTGTGTGTCTTTCCAAATCCTGTCCAATTAATTGCATTTTCCACAGGTGGACTCCAATCAAGTTGTAGAAACATCTCAAGGATGATCAATAGGAAACAGGATGCACCTGAGCTCAATGTAGAGTCTCATAGCAAAGTCTAAATACTAATGTGAATAAGGTATTTTTTAATATATTTTTATGTACATTTACAAACATTTCTAAAAGCCTGTTTTCACTTAGTCATTATGGGATATTGTGTGTAGATTGATGAGAAAAACAATTAATACATTTTAGAATAAGGTTGTAACGTAACAAAATGTGGAAAATGTGAAGGGGCCTGAATACTTCCCGAATGCACTGTATATAGGCTACATACAGTACAATACCTATTTTTAGGAATTGTAGGCACATTTTTCTTTAGAATTGTGTTGTTGTTGATATTCAAACAGTGCGTTATGGATGATCAGTACTGCTATGAATTGAACCTTGCAGGAGGCTGGAATGTGGATGACAAGGGACCGAGCATTTGGGACACGTTCTGTCACGAGGGGGGCAGACTAGTGTTCGAGGGCCAGAGTGGAGATGTCACCTGTAACAGCTATGAGCTCTGGGAAGAGGACCTCCGGTGTATCCGTCAGCTAGGCCTGACCCACTACCGCCTGTCTCTGTCCTGGTCCCGCCTGCTACCGGAGGGCATAACACGACATGTCAATCAAAAAGGTCGCCATACTCTGAGACTGTGTAGTGGTTACTTACGATAAGATTCCTCCAGTATTTATTTGTGGTGAATGCGTATGATATGATAAAAAAGAAATATCATACATTATTGTGTTACGACCTGGCTTTTGTTTATGTAAACAATGCAGTGCCACAAACTCTGTCAAGGGGTCTTGACCCTTTTGCCACCGTTTGTCGTGTGCTACTCTTAGAAGTGCAGCGTCCCTGATTGAAGCCTAATTTAGCCTTGATACCCATGATTTACTACTAAGCTATGTGTCTCTGTCCTGCAGGTTTGCGATACTACAACAAAGTGATCAATGATTTGGTGGCTAGTGACGTGTTGCCCATGGTTACTCTGTACCACTTTGACCTGCCACAAGCTCTCCAGGACCAGGGAGGTTGGAAATCACCCGAGATTGCGGCCATATTTGACAGCTACGCCCGCTTCTGCTTTGAATCGTTCGGGGATCGCGTGAAACTGTGGATCACGTTGAACGAGCCGTACGTGTGCGCTAAACTGGGCCACGAGGATGGCATCTTTGCCCCGGGGGTAAAAGAACCAGGGATGGCTGCCTACCTGGTGGGCCACAACATGCTACGTGGCCACGCCAGGGCCTGGCACAGCTACAATGTCCTCTACCGGGCAAAACAGGGTGGCTCGGTGTCCTTAGCGATTAATAGCGACTGGGCTGAACCGTTGGACCCGGCCAGTCCCGATGACACGGCCGCCACCGAACGCTACCTGGCCTTTACACTAGGGTGGTTTTCCTGGCCCCTGTTTGTCACTGGAGACTACCCAGAAGTGATGAGGTCTAGTATTGAGGTCAGAAGCAAAGAACTGGGTTACCAAGAAGGTTCTAGACTGCCCAGGTTCTCCAAAGACGAGCCTAGTCTTCTCGGCACGGCTGACTTTTTTGCGTTGAACTACTACACGTCTCGGAGGGTGAAGCCAGGGGAATGTTGTCCAGGGGTGTTGGGGTTGAAGAGTGACCAGGATGCAGAGGGGGTGGTGGACCCATCCTGGCCGGTATGTGGGGTGTCATGGCTGGCTGTGGTTCCTGACGGCTTGAGGAAACTGCTGAAGTACATTAAGGTAAAGAGGACCAGGGTCCTGTTCCAATACTTACAAAAATAAAACAACTTTTTAAAGGTTCCACTTCCACCAATCCACGTCATGTCAGATCAGTGATTACACTAAGGAAAGTACACATTTTTTAAGTATCCGAACAGCGCCCAGGTTAACAGGGTCGGCTCCATTCGAAAGCAGTCAATTCAAAGGATGAAATCAAGTTTTAGAATACATTTTTTTCTGATGATTTTACATTTAAGGATTATTCAATTCATGAATTGAATTCCCTGCCTTGAGCCAATCAAATTGAGCCAAACCTTTAGTGAGGAGAACATTTAACATTAACATAATTAACATGCTCGCTATTGATTGTTTTTTGCACAGTAAACAGATTGAAGAGCCATTACAGTTGTCACATTGAATTGTGTCACGCTGAATTGTGTCACATTGATCGCTTCAGGTGAAAACAGTTTTTTGAGAATGAGAAATATCCTGCTGTCGTGGTTTGTCACCGGGTTAAATCGATTTGAATGCAATTTAGCCAGTATACCATTGAAATTTAATTGAAAATGTAACTTCTAATACTACAAAGATGACCGGTCCACCCACCTTTGAATGTCAACTTAATGTCTATTCTATTATCTATATTTCTCTGATTTTCCTATGGAGTATTGACAGTATAATTAAAAACAACATATTCCCATTCAAGTCAACATTCTCTGATGTGTGGACCTCCAACCATCTTTGTGGTACCATTTAAAAGTTTAAATTTGTGCAACAAAACCAACAAAAGCCAGAACACACACATACACACACACACACCACTGTACTTTAACGCCTTCCACTGTGTTGTTTGACTGTCATTATTGAACTCGTGTTTTGTTGGACAATGATAGCATCCAATTTCTTTGACAGGACACATTCAACAACCCTGCGGTCTACATCACAGAAAATGGCTTCTCCCAGGTGGGGCCAGTGGACATGGAAGATGTCCAGCGTTGTGGGTTTTACCATGACATCATCCAGGAAATAGCCAGAGGTAGAGACCAGAATGTGGCCACCATAAAGCTACCGTATATTATGGAGAATCTATCATTATTTAATGTGAATTTCTTCCAGTCGCTACTTGTACTATTTAAACCTCTGAGGGGTTGCTTCTCACATCAAATCGTAGTATTTATACATCATCCAGAAACTAAGTTACAGGGGGCTGAGTGACTTGAATCCTTCGTTGATGAACCTGTTCTTTTGAATTAGTGACAGTATTTAGCTAATTTCAGGTCAATGGAGAAGGTTAAGAGAGTGACTTATGGCAAACATAATACAATGGGATCTTGTCCTTTTGTGATGTGTGAACAAAGTATTTTCACATTACTTCTTAATGCGCTCTGTCATATGTATTTAAAACAAATACCATGTATGTTTGTCTCTTTGTTCTAGCTCTCCGAGAGGATGGTGTTGACGTGCGAGGCTATTTCGCCTGGTCTCTCCTGGATAACTTTGAATGGGCCGACGGGTTCAGCGTACGTTTTGGCCTGTTCCACGTGGACTTCTCTCGACCGGAGCGACCACGGACTGCGTACCGCTCTGGAAGGGAGTATGCCGGCATAATTTCCAAGTACAGATCTCAGACCATGGTAAATATCTAAACAGCCAATGAGCACAGTGTTAATCAGCCAATAACAGCTATTTTTTTTTGCTCAATGTTCTGTTCTAATCGACTGCAACCAAGCTTGGTCCATTGCAATGTTCCTACAGGCAATTTTGAATTGAAGCCCATCTGAAACAGATTGTAGCTCCACTTTTCTCTGTCAACCCTGAAAATGTTTTGTTAAACAGTGCTAAGCTTATTCTGCTTCCTTCGCAATAAAGTGATATTTGTCAGATTTTTTTCCCCTGACTTTGGCATATAATTGCAAGGACCCAGCCAAAGAGTGTTACATTTATTCAAGTGAATGGAAAATGTATTCTATCCTGCCCAATTCCCATTGTACAAAGGGTTTATGTTGCCAGGCCAAGCTGTTGTGGCCAATGCAGGGCTTGGTGAGGGGCACAAGTCTACAGAGCACACCTCTGTGACCTCATATCTCAACCCTCAAGGCCCCTGTATTGCTCAGATGATAAAAAATCAAATAAAAAATCCTATACAACCCTAATGTTGAAACAAAATACACAATGCAACTCACTGTGCCCCGGTGGAGAGCTTGATTTAACACTAAAAATGATGCCAGGCAGGAGCCCATGCCCAGGTAAGAAGGATAACATAGTCTTAAAACACAGGTTTGTATTTACAAACAGAGAATTGGAGATAATACACAGGGCGGAGTCACTTGTATGTCAGTACATTATGAGGGACGAGAGTTACGGACATTCAAATGTCCAAGATGAGGACAAACATGGAACAACATCTACCGGCCGAATGTTAGCAAATGTCAACATTGTTACTGGTGCTCAAGGTTTGCTGCTCATTGTGCTATTCATTGTCAGGAGAAGCCTTCAAAACAGCCAATTCG
Source organism: Oncorhynchus gorbuscha (assembly GCF_021184085.1). Lineage (NCBI taxonomy): Eukaryota > Metazoa > Chordata > Actinopteri > Salmoniformes > Salmonidae > Oncorhynchus > Oncorhynchus gorbuscha. The sequence continues at coordinate 24,621,319 of NC_060193.1, forward strand.
TCAGGGCATGGACTCTACACGGTGTCGAAAGCGTTCCACAGGAATGCTGGACCATGTTGCATCCAATGTATCCCAACTGTTAAGCAATGAGAAACCCAGTAGCGTTGCAGTTCTTGACACAAACTGGTGCGCCTAACACCTACCACCATATCCTGTTCAAAGGCACTTACAGTTTTTGTCTTGCCCATTCACCCTCTGAATGGCACACATAGTACCTGTGCTTCTGCACCTGCATTGCTTGCTGTTTAGGGTTTTAGGCTGGGTTCCTGTACAGCACTTTGAGATATCAGCTGATGTAAGAAGGGCTTTATAACTACATTTGATTTGACATACACAATCCATGTCTCAATTGTCTCAAGATTTAAAAAAATATTTAAAAAATCCTTATTTATTCTGTGGATTTAACAAGTGACATCAATAAGGGATCATAGCTTTCACCTGGATTCACCTTGTCAGTCCGTCATGGAAAGAGCAGATGTTCCTAATGTTTTGTATACTCAGTGAATACTGTACATACTATAAAAGGGAAACCGTCCTTTTCAGCATCAAGGGAGAAAAGGCATCCGTCAGATGTGTTTTTAGTTGAAAGGGTCAAAGGGTCCGCCCATTGGGGGCTGAGGTACAGACAACCTATTGGATCCAAACACCAGGGGGATCATGATACTTCCTGTGTATGAGACCCTAGTCGAATGGAATAGCGCTGTGGCATAAAGACTCATGGACACTGAGAGTACTGAGAACTCCAAAACAGCGAATGCATCCAACAAACTTATAGTCACAAGCTTGATGTAGTCATTGAATGCTATGAATATGGGACCAAACACTTAACTTTTTACTACTATCACCCACATATAAGTGAATATGTCCCAATACTGTTGGTCTCCTAAATTGGGGGGGGGGACTATGTACAAAAAGTGCTGTAATTTCTAAACGGTTCAACCAATATGGATGAAACTACCCTCAAATTAAAGCTGACAGTCTGCACTTTAACCAATTTTAAATCCAACCTTTTGGAGTATACAGACAAAAGACTAAAAAATGCTTCACTCTCCCAATAATTACGGAGGGCACTGAATGGAACATCCTGTGTGTGTTTCCCTGAATCGGAACCCTTTTCATACAAATGTTCCTTTGTGACCTGCAGTGTGTACTGTACAACAGCCTTAACCTGTAGTTTTGGTAGTAGCTCTGTTTTGCCATCTCGTCTTTCCATTCATTGAATTCAAAGCCACCAATGACATTCAATAAAAGGTATTAAAAAGATACAAATAGATGTATTGCATTATGAGCCCGTCGGCATGGATTACAACCCATTGGAACACCTCTGATCGGAATGCCATGCTGAACAACAGATGTCGTCATGCCACCTGAGAATCAGGGTGGCATTTGTGTACTGCTCTGGCTGCTCCCGCAGCTGTTAGAAACTACCCAGAGAACAAGGTGAAAATCCTCCCTCAAGTTCTGTGTTTACTTGATGTACATACTGTGGTTAATTCTGGTTTCATTTGACATTGACCGTCAAACAATGGACTGCAAAACCTGCACAGCTGAGGCTGGTCTTTCTCTGGGCAAGCCATTGCAAAACACCGCTGAATGGCATGTCATGCACCCAAATATTTTGAGGGGGGACTTAAGGGATGACCAAATTGAATGTAGTTGAATTAATACAGTGTAGAATTAACTACATGTATGTTTTATCTGACAAATTTATGAAATTGCTCACTTAGTTTCAGTGGGCATTGACGATTGAACAGCCTCAATTGAGGCTGAAAATGTTCAAATAAAATTATACTTATTTTCAGTTAAATAATTTTATTTATTTGTTGTTTTGTTGTTCGATAAAAAAAAAATATTCCTTTAACTCGAATACACGTGAACAACGTTGGTTCTTTTTGTTGGCTTACACTGCCGCTGTGTGGTACTAAATGGAACTACAGCTTTAGTGCAAAATTAAATGATCGTGGACACAACGTGGCATCACACAATAAAGTGTTTTGAACCATTACAATGTATCATAGACAATCTATCTATCCACAAGTCCCTAAACCATATCTGTCGTTATGATATATTTCACATTAAATATTAATATTTCTGCACCAGTAGGATAGAAAGCATCATTTATATTATGTATTATGTGACTTTTGTTGTTTGCATTAATAAGGATATTGTGGCATGACGTATCGTCGACTATGCAGATTGTTTTCAACAGATGTGAAAAATGCCTCCGTGGCCCTCCTCTATCTAAGTCAAGCAGAATGAATTTGTCTTTTGTCTTATGATGAATAACAACCTATTGTGCGGCCATCAATAATGTCTTTGAAGTCGGCAGTGAATATTTCTATGCAAATGTCTTTTATATGTATGTGTGATTTAACAACCTTTCACACCACTTCTCCAACCTGTCTTGAAAACCTTTGGACCAGACAATACATGCTTCAAAGTGCTTTCACCAAAGTTTGCCTCCTCTTTTACAGAGGGAATAACAACATTAACAGCAGTTTATCAGTATGGGAAGTTATTAATTAAAGGGGCATGTCACCACATTTAAACACATCTATTCACATCTATTCTCTCCAGCACCATACCAATGTCTACGTATTTGAAAACAGTGATAAAGACAACAACAAAAAAGTTAACACACTACTAATCATTTTACACAACATATCAATGATCCTGCTCAGTTTGAACCATACAAAACTTTGCATGTTATAATTCTACCAGCTTCCAAACTATAAGGCTACATTTAGAACACGTGACAAGCCCATATTCAATTGGGTGTTTCTTTTCAGCATCAAATTGGGGGACAAAATAAGAGATCTTGAGTTATTTCCATATGACCTTTGATTGTCAAGGTATGTAATTTTCCCTCTAAATTCTAGCCTGGACTGGGGTGAGTAATTTCCCAGCCTGTCTTTCCCAACCTGTCTTTCCCAGCCTTCTTTCCCAGCCTGTCTTTCCCAGCCTGTCTTTCCCAGCCTGTCTTTCCCAACCTGTCTTTCCCAGCCTGTCTTTCCCAGCCTGTCTTTCCCAGCCTGTCTTTCCCAGCCTGTCTTTCCCAACCTGTCTTTCCCAACCTGTCTTTCCCAGCCTGTCTTTCCCAACCTCTCTTTCCCAGCCTGTCTTTCCCAGCCTGTCTTTCCCAGCCTGTCTTTCTCAACCTGTCTTTCTCAACCTGTCTTTCCCAGCCTGTCTTTCCCAACCTGTCTTTCCCAGCCTGTCTTTCCCAGCCTGTCTTTCTCAGCCTGTCTTTCCCAGCCTGTCTATCATTATTGATAGATTCATCTTTCCATGTGACTATCTAGGGACTAGTATGTGTAAGAGAACTACTTCGGGAATTGATTGCCTGAAATATGAGGAGAAGTTAGCATTGCCCCTAACGAGCGGCAAGATTGGTCTGTTGTGATAGTTAGGATGTCATAATATGTGCCTACTGCAGGTTGGAATGCTGAAACATTAATTAAAATGTTAATAATTCTCTGTTACAGCCTCCTTTAATCAGCCCCACAAATATTAAACTTGAATTCTTTATGTAGGAAATTAATTCAAATTAGGCTGTGATGTAGAAAGTCACTAAGCAAGCCGTTCACGAACGTGCTTTACAATTAAGCCACAACTGTATAACGTATAATACATTCATAATGCATTATTATTGTCATTATTATTTGCATTTGGACAAACTTAACTTGTTATATTTGACAGGCCCTATAAAATATTCAATGGCTAGGGAACTCATTTTCTTAATATAAGTTATCTGAATAATTTAGCTGCAAATGAACGAGTATCTCCATAACAAATTACAGTGCGTTGGGAAAGTATTCAGACCCTTTGACTTTTTCCCACATTTAGTTACGTTACAGCCTTATTTTAAAAAATATATTTTTTTTAAATTCCCCTCATCATTCAACATTTATTAAAAATAAAAGACATAAATACCTTATTTACATACAGTACCAGTCAAAAGTTTGGACACACCTACTCATTCAAGGGTTTTTCTCTATTTTTTTTACTATTTTCTACATTGTAGAATAATCCTGAAGACATCCAAACTATGAAATAACACATTTGGAATCATGTAGTAACGAAATAAGTGTGAAACAAATTTAAATATGTTTTATATTTGCGATTCTCTAAAGTAGCCACCTTTTGCCTTGATGACAGCGTTACACACTCTTGGCATTCTCTCAACCAGATTGATGAGGTAGTCACCTGGAATGCATTTCAATTAACAGGTGTGTCTTGTTAATTTGTGGAATTTCTTTCCTTCTTAATGCATTTGAGACAATCAGTTGTATTGTGACAAGGTAGGGGAGGTATACAGAAGATAGCCCTATTTGGTAACAGACCAAGTACATATTATGGCAAGACCAGATCAAATGAGAAAAGAGAAACAACAGTCCATCATTACTTTAAGACATGAATGTCAGGCAATCTGGGAAAATTTCAAGAACTTTGAAAGTTTCTTCAAGTGCAGTTGCAAAACCCATCAAGCACTGTGACGAAACTGGCTCTTCTGAGGACCGCCACAGGAAATGAAGACCCAGAGTTCCCTCTGTTGCACAGGATAAGTTCATTAGCGTTACCAGCCTCAGAAATTGCAGCCCAAATAAATGCTTCACAGAGTTCAAGTAACAGACACATCTCAACATCAACTGTTCAGAGGAGACTGCGTGAATCAGGCCTTCATGGTCAAATTGCTGCAAAGAAACCACTACTAAAGGACACCAATAAGAAGAGACTTGCTTGGCCCAAGAAACATGAGCAACAGAACTAGAATTTTGGTTCCACTAGATTTTTGGTTCCAGTGTCTTTTTGAGAAGCAGAGTAACATTTAACATTTAAGTCATTTAGCAGACGCTCTTATCCAGAGCGACTTACAAATTGGTGCATTCACCTTATGACATCCAGTGGAACAGCCACTTTACAATAGTGCATCTACATATTTTAAGGGGGGAGAAGGATTACTTTATCCTATCCTAAGTATTCCTTAAAGAGGTGGGGTTTCAGGCGTCTCCGGAAGGTGGTGATTGACTCCGCTGTCCTGGCGTCGTGAGGGAGTTTGTTCCACCATTGGGGAGCCAGAGCAGCGAACAGTTTTGACTGAGCTGAGCGGGAACTGTACTTCCTCAGTGGTAGGGAGGCGAGCAGGCCAGAGGTGGATGAACGCAGTGCCCTTATTTGGGTGTAGGGCCTGATCAGAGCCTGGAGGTACTGAGGTGCCGTTCCCCTCACAGCTCCGTAGGCAAGCACCATGGTCTTGTAGCGGATGCGAGCTTCAACTGGAAGCCAGTGGAGAGAGCGGAGGAGCGGGGTGACGTGAGAGAACTTGGGAAGGTTGAACACTAGACGGGCTGCGGCGTTCTGGATGAGTTGTAGGGGTTTAATGGCACAGGCAGGGAGCCCAGCCAACAGCGAGTTGCAGTAATCCAGACGGGAGATGACAAGTGCCTGGATTAGGACCTGCGCCGCTTCCTGTGTGAGGCAGGGTCGTACTCTGCGGATGTTGTAGAGCATGAACCTACAGGAACGGGCCACCGCCTTGATGTTAGTTGAGAACGACAGGGTGTTGTCCAGGATCACGCCAAGGTTCTTAGCGCTCTGGGAGGAGGACACAATGGAGTTGTCAACCGTGATGGCGAGATCATGGAACGGGCAGTCCTTCCCCGGGAGTAAGAGCAGCTCCGTCTTGCCGAAGTTCAGCTTGAGGTGGTGATCCGTCATCCACACTGATATGTCTGCCAGACATGCAGAGATGCGATTCGCCACCTGGTCATCAGAAGGGGGAAAGGAGAAGATTAATTGTGTGTCGTCTGCATAGCAATGATAGGAGAGACCATGTGAGGTTATGACAGAGCCAAGTGACTTGGTGTATAGCGAGAATAGGAGAGGGCCAAGAACAGAGCCCTGGGGGACACCAGTGGTGAGAGCGCTTGGTGAGGAGACAGATTCTCGCCACGCCACCTGGTAGGAGCGACCTGTCAGGTAGGACGCAATCCAAGCGTGGGCCATGCCGGAGATGCCCAACTCGGAGAGGGTGGAGAGGAGGATCTGATGGTTCACAGTATCGAAGGCAGCCGATAGGTCTAGAAGGATGAGAGCAGAGGAGAGAGAGTTAGCTTTAGCGGTGCGGAGCGCCTCCGTGATACAGAGAAGAGCAGTCTCAGTTGAATGACTAGTCTTGAAACCTGACTGATTTGGATCAAGAAGGTCATTCTGAGAGAGATAGCGGGAGAGCTGACCAAGGACGGCACGTTCGAGAGTTTTGGAGAGAAAAGAAAGAAGGGATACTGGTCGGTAGTTGTTGACATCGGAGGGATCGAGTGTAGGTTTTTTCAGAAGGGGTGCAACTCTCGCTCTCTTGAAGACGGAAGGGACGTAGCCAGCGGTCAGGGATAAGTTGATGAGCGAGGTGAGGTAAGGGAGAAGGTCTCCGGAAATGGTCTGGAGAAGAGAGGAGGGGATAGGGTCAAGAGGGCAGGTTGTTGGGCGGCCGGCCGTCACAAGACGCGAGATTTCATCTGGAGAGAGAGGGGAGAAAGAGGTCAGAGCACAGGGTAGGGCACTGTGAGCAGAACCAGCGGTGTCGTTTGACTTAGCAAACGAGGATCGGATGTCGTCGACCTTCTTTTCAAAATGGTTGACGAAGTCATCTGCAGAGAGGAGGAGGGGGGGGAGGGGAGGAGGATTCAGGAGGGAGGAGAAGGTGGCAAAGAGCTTCTTAGGGTTAGAGGCAGATGCTTGGAATTTAGAGTGGTAGAAAGTGGCTTTAGCAGCAGAGACAGAGGAGGAAAATGTAGAGAGGAGGGAGTGAAAGGATGCCAGGTCCGCAGGGAGGCGAGTTTTCCTCCATTTCCGCTCGGCTGCCCGGAGCCCTGTTCTGTGAGCTCGCAATGAGTCGTCAAGCCACGGAGCGGGAGGGGAGGACCGAGCCGGCCTGGAAGATAGGGGACATAGAGAGTCAAAGGATGCAGAAAGGGAGGAGAGGAGGGTTGAGGAGGCAGAATCAGGAGATAGGTTGGAGAAGGTTTGAGCAGAGGGAAGAGATGATAGGATGGAAGAGGAGAGAGTAGCGGGGGAGAGAGAGCGAAGGTTGGGACGGCGCGATACCATCCGAGTAGGGGCAGTGTGGGAAGTGTTGGATGAGAGCGAGAGGGAAAAGGATACAAGGTAGTGGTCGGAGACTTGGAGGGGAGTTGCAATGAGGTTAGTGGAAAAACAGCATCTAGTAAAGATGAGGTCGAGCGTATTGCCTGCCTTGTGAGTAGGGGGTAGGTAGGTGAGTAGGTGAACAGATGACCTCTGCATGTGTGGTTCCTACCGTGAAGCATGGAGGAGGAGGTGTGATGGTGCTTTGCTGGTGACACAGTCAGTGATGTATTTAGAATTCAAGAAACACTTAACCAGCATGGCTACCTCAGAATTCTGCAGTGATACGCGATCCCATTTGCATTGCGCTTAGTGGGTCTATCATTTGTTTTTCAACAGGACAATGAACCAACACACCTGCAGGCTGTGTAAAGGCTATTTATTAACCAAGAAGGAGATTGATGGACTTCTGCATCAAATGACCTGGTCTCCACAATCACCCGACCTCAACCCAATTGAGATGGTTTGGGATGAGTTGGACCGCAGAGTGAAGGAAAAGCAGCCAACAAGTGTGCAGCCAACATGTTTCTACAACTTTATTGGAGTCCACCTGTGGTAAATTCAATTGATTGGACATTATTTGGAAAGGCACACACCTGTCCATACAAGGTCCCACAGATTTCAGTGCACGTCAGAGCAAATACCAAGCCATGAGGTCGAAATAATTGACCGTAGAGCTCCGAGACAGGATTGTGTCAAGGCAGCATTGAAGCTTCCCAAGAACACAGTGGCCACCATCATTCTTAAATGGAAGAAGTTTGGAACCACCAAGGCTCTTTCTAGAGCTGGCCACCTGGGAGGTGACCAAGAACCCAATGGTCATTCGGACAGAGCTCCAGTGTTTCTCTGTGGAGATGGGACAACCTTCCAGAAGGACAACCATCTCTGCAGCATTCCACCAATCAGGCCTTTATGTTAGAGTGGCCAGACGGAAGCCACTCTTCCGTGAAAGGCACATGACAACACGCTTAGAGTTTGCCAACAGGCACTTAAAGGACTCTCCGACCATGACAAACAAGATTCTCTGGTCTGATTTAACCCAGATTGAACATTTTGGCCTGAATGCCAAGCGTCACGTCTGGAGGAAACCTGGCACCAACCCTACATGGTGGTAGCAGCATCCTGCTGTGGGGATGTCTTTCAGTGGCAGGGGCTGGAAGACTAGTCATGATTAAAGGAAAGATAAACTGAGAAAATTACAGAGAGATCCTTGATGAAAATCTGCTCCAGAGCGCTCAGGGCTGGGACAAAGGTTCCCCTTCTAACAGGACAACGATTCTAAGCACACAGCCAAGACAACGCAGGAGTGGCTTCCGGATCAGTCTTTAAATGTCCTTGAATGGCCCAGCCCGAGACCGGACTTGACCCCGATCGAACGTCTCTGCAGAGACCTGAAAATAGCTGTGCAGCAACGCTCCCCATCCAACCTGACAGAGCTTGGGAGGATCAGCAGAGAAGAATGGGGGAAACTTCCAAAATACAGGTGTGCCAAGCTTCTAGCGTCATACCCAAGAAGACTTGTGGCTGTAATCGCTGCCAAACGTGCTTCAACAAGGTACCGAGTAAAGGGTCTGAATACTTATGTAAATGTTATATTTCAGTTTTTAATTTTTTATAAATGAGCAAAAAATAAAACATTAACTGCTTTTGCTTTGTCATTATCAAATCAAATTTTATTTGTCACATGCGCCGAATAAAATAGGTGTAGACCTTGCAGTGAAATGCTTACTTACAAGCCCTTAACCAACAAAGCATTTTTAAGAAAATACCCCCCAAAAAGTAAGAGATAAGAATAACAAATAATTACAGAGCAGCAGTAAATAACAATAATGGGGCTGTATACAGGGGGTATCGGTACAGAGTCAATGTGTGGGGGCACTGGTGTCGAGGTAATTGAGGTAATATGTACATGTAGGTTGAGTTATTAAAGTGACTATGCATAGATAATAACAGAGAGTGGCAGCAGCGTAGAAGGGTGGGGGGGTGGGGGTGCAAATAGTCTGGGTAGCCATTTGATTAGCTGTTTAGGAGTCTTATGGCTTGGGGGTAGAAGCTGTTTAGAAGCCTCTTGAACCTAGACTCCAGTACCACTTGCCGTGCGGTAGCAGAGAGAACAGTCTATGACTAGGGTGGCTGGAGTCTTTGACCATTTTTAGGGCCTTCCTCTGACACCGCCTGGTATAGAGGTCCTGGATGGCAGGAAGCTTGGCCCTGTATGCACTACCCTCTGTAGCGCCTTGTGGTCGAAGGGTTTTTATGGGTTAGTGTGTGTAGATTGATGAGAAGAAAAAAAACAATTAAATCCATTTTTGAAAAATGCTGTAACGTCTTAGGTCTTGACATATACAGGTACAGATACCTTTTCTATTTACTCTCATATACATATTACTGGCAGAAATGGTGCATTCAAATTCTTAATTTATTATCACGACAAAGAGATGTGCCCTTTGTGTACTGAAATGATAGATTTCATGTATTTCACCATCTCTTCCTCACATTCCTAGTCTCTCGATCTCGTTCTCTCTCTCAGCCAATCAGAAAGGGAATGAGGAGAGGTCTATACAGATCTCTGTATCTCTATCTCTCTCTCGCCCCCTCTCCTTTTCTCTCACATCTACAGTATATGCGGGCCTCTGTCTATCTTCCCCATCCCTCTTTCTCTTTCACCCTCTCCTCTCTCTCTCTCTCTCTCTCTCTCTCTCTCTCTCTCTCTCTCTCTCTCTCTCTCCCTCCTTTCTCTCTTCCTCTCTCTCACCCTCTCTCCTCCCTCTCTCCCCTCTCTTTCTCTCCAGAGCTCATCTCCTTCCCTCCTTCTAATCGCATTGCTGCTCAGTCTCCATTGACAAGAAAGGAGAAGAAAGAAAAAAAAAACAGGCCAAACTTTCTAAATCCCATTGACCTACTTCACCAGACATTTTGCTGGGAATTCATATTAATGCGAAACACTGAAAAAGAAATGTAGAAAAAATGTGTTCTCTTTTTATTTTTTTCTCATCACAACCTCAATATCCCCCTCTTCTTTGAGCTAGAAGCCATTTCCAGCACATCACATTCTGAGGGTAGGGGGGGGGGGTAAAGGCTTTTGCGTGGCATAACTCGCTCTTTCTGAGCTTTTGTCCATCTCGTAAGAAGTGTGACATCGGAGTTAAAAAGCGATTGGACGGCCTCGACATTGATTTTTTAATTTGGGGATGAGACAAGATTGAGGGATGAGTGCTTCGGCCTCGAAGACAGGAACTGACATAGCAGGAGCGATGCCGAGGACTAAAGCACACAGAAATTATGGGAAAAAAAGAACAAACTATTCAAAGTTTTTCTTTGTGGTCCCACTGAGAGAGAGGAAATGACCTCACTGACGACTGTTCTAGCCCAACTTCTCCCGCGTACGACAGCTCTCCGTGACGGGAGTTCACATACCCCTTGAAAAATCTAAACGCTTGTGGAATATTCAGCTGCTTCTGAGAGCACAGTGGGTGAGGTGTGAGAAGATTGGTATTCAGTGTGTGTGCGTGGTAGGTAGGTCTAGCGGGGGTGGGAGAGAGACCCCCTGTGTGTGTTGAGGTGACCAATGAGCCAAGTTCCGCCGTCTCTATCTCATGGCGGAAACCGCGGGAGAGAGATAGAGTGAGTGTGTGTTGTGTTTGTGTGTATGTGTGTCACTCCAGGACAACTGCAGCAGCTCGAAAATCAGAAGTCAGTAGTTAGGAGCCAAGCAGAGAGAAATAGATAATATATTAAATATAGACACTCTTGTGACCACTGTGATTATTATCTGACCCTGCTCGTCATCTATGAACGTTTGAACATCTTGAAGAACAATCTGGCCTTAATTGCCATGTTCTCTTAGAATCTCCACCCACACAGCAAGAAGAGGACTGGCCACTCCTCAGAGCCTGGTTCCCCTTAAGGTTTCATCGTAGGTTCCTGCCTTTCTAGGGTGTTTTTCCTAACAACTGTGCTTCTACATCTGCATTGCTTGCTGTTTGGGGTTTTTGGCTGAGTTTCCCTATATGCCCAAAACAATACCTAACTATTTCCACAAAAACATCATCAATGATCCCTACCGAAATGATCAATAAAACCCCATGATCATCCGATAATCACCTTATTTTTGCGTGAAGGTTTATGGTTCCAGCAATCGCTGTTGACTGCCGCCTCTAGCCTTACACCAAAAGGCATGTGCTAAATAAAGGGAGATGCCTCCGTCCTCTCGCTAGTGGCAGAGCAAGGAGGTGAGGTGGTGGCGGGGAGCGACAGTGTGCTACTGCCTCGCTAACCAGTGGTGGAAAACGTACCCAATTGTCATACTTGAGTAAAAGAAAGTAAAGATACCTTAATAGAAAATGAAAGTCACCTACTTGAGTAAAGATCTTAAACTATCTATTTTTACGTATCAAAAGTATTACCAAAAGTGAATGTAATTGCTAAAATATACTTAAGTATCAAATGTAAAATTGAAACTAGAAATAATTTCAAATTCCTTACATTAAGTAAACAAGATGTCAATATTTTTGTGTTTTTATTTCATTTACGCATAGCAAGGGGCACAATTCAACAAGCAAAGCATTTGTGTTTAGTGAGTCCGCCAGATCAGACGCGGTAGAGATGACCAGGGATGTTCTCTTGATAAGTGTGTGAACTGGACCATTTTCCTGTCTTGCTAAACATTCAATGTGTAATGAGTATGTAATGAGTATGTAATGTAATGGTTGTCAAGGAAATTTTTCTGGAGTAAAAAGTAAATTATTTTCTTTAGGAATGTAGTGAAGTAAAAGTTGTCCAAAATAAGTACAGATACCCCAAAAAACGATTTAAGTAGTACTTTAGTGTATTTTTACTTAAGTGCTTTAGACCACTGTCGCTAACACTAATGAGCTCTAGGTGTTGTACGACATGCTCCCTCTCACCCGCGTTGTCACTCAGGGTTGGAGTGTGGCTATTGAGGGAGTAATCTAGGCCCCAGCCCCGGTGATAATGCATTCAAATGAACACCGCTGACCTGACCTACGGGATGGCTTTTTAATCTCACCACTTAATACCAATCAGACCGCTCGCTCGACGCTCGTTAGCTTAGCTTCTTTTTTTTTTTTTTGCCCAGTCGATGTCCATTTTCGGCATTGATCAAATAGGTGTGCTAATTGTGTTTAGTTTCTCTGTGATTTCTCCAGACGTGGATCGTCAGGTGTTTTGGAGCGGGGGGGGGTGAAGTGGCGCGCACACACTTGAGTCCTGAGACAAAGTGACATGGGTGTGTGTCAGGGTGTGTAAACTCCTTATCGTGGGTATACAGTCAAGGATTAGGGAGGTTAATAAGGTCACGAGTTTACAGCGGAATTCCACGACGTGCAAAAGAGCTTTCGCTTTGTTTGGATTAACATAATCATTATCGGCTGGCGCCAAAACCCGGCACTGGATTGTTGTGCAAACATTGTTTTCCGACGCAATACAAATCTTCCGAAAGGGTTGCCGGGGAAATGTTATAATAATTACCTGGGTGATATTAGTAATTTAAGTGTTCACACTTTAGCAAATAAGCTTGACATTTTTTAATTGGATAAAGGTTGTTGTGAAGGAGGGAGGGAATGTGTGTCTGTGTCGCTTTCTGCCTCTCAGCCAGGCAACATTGAACCCCAGCAAAATGAGGAACAGCTCCCTTCAGGTGTTCGGATGTTGGTGTTTTTGTTTTTCCAAGTGATACCGGTAATACGTAGCGGATCAGGCGGAGTTCAAGGCTGCGCACAAATGGGCTTATGAGTTGGCTGGCTTTTTGGGGGCTTTTATCGTTATGAATCTCTTTGGTGTTTGGGTGTGCGTATGTAGTGTGTCTATGTGTATCTTTCCGTCTGTGAATGTGTGTGTGTGTGTCTGTTGGTGGGGGGGGGGCAGTGTTTTAACTCGTGAGCAGGACTATGAAGGTAAATCAAACCCCCTTGGCCCTCAGACGTCACAGGGAGCGGAGAGGATGGAGAGAAAAGGAAACGGAAAGAAAAAAGGAAAAAGCAAACTCACACCTACACACTCTCTGGAGTGACTTACATAGAAGGCCCTCCACTCCCCGAACTCACTTCTTTATATTGTGTACCAGACATTTGAATCGAACTGAATAACGTGCAATTAAGAGGGACTTAACAGGATTTGCTAAGAGGGTCACTCCGGGGAGATCAAGGCCTATACCTTGGATAGCCAATTTGGTCCGGAATGTATATTTCCAGTTCAATTTAAAAACGCAACAATGGCCACTCGAAGACTACTGTCATCTTATGGGAGTTGCTACGCCACCCCGGAACCTCAATAATGACGGGATTAGACGCATGGCAATTGTTATTCCAGCCCTTTTGTTTAGACAAGAGCTTTTTGTTAGTGCATCGCTCTGAAACATACTTCCATCCTCTCCTCTGTCACTCCGATGGACGCAGAAAACTCCACCAGCCAGTGGACTTGAAACGTGTTGGATACTGTGGAAGTGTAGTCATTCTTATATAATTCTAACTCTCTTAGAATCTGTTTTTCAAGGGAGATTTGGCCCAAGACTTGACCATCGAGTACATGATTAATGCATAAATGTGAAGGCAATTGTCGCGTTCATCATCACGAGGAGACCAAGGCGCAGCGCGATTGGATTACATTATTTTATTTAACGAATAACACTTAAACAAACGTGCCACTATAAACAACTAGTGCCGACATGCAACTACACATAGACAATAACCCACAAAACCAAAATGGAAAATGGCAACCTAAATAGGATCCCCAATCAGAGACAACGATAAACAGCTGTCTCTGATTGGGAACCAATTCAGGCCACCATAGACCTACATTTACCTAGACAATACCAAAACCCCATAGATATACAAAAAACCCTAGACAAGACAAAAACACACATACCACCCTCGTCACACCCTGACCTAATCAAAATAATAAAGAAAACAAAGATAACTAAGGTCAGGCCGTGACAGCAATATGTATTCAAGCAGTGGTGTACAGTGGTGTACTTAAGTAAAAAATACTTTAATGTACCACTTATGTAGTTTTTGGGGGATCTGTACTTTACCTTACTATTTATATTTTTGCCAGATGTTACTTTTACTCCACTACATTCGTTTAAAAAAAGATGTACTTTTTACTCCATACATTTTCCCTGACACCCAAAAGTACTCGCTACATTTGGAATGTTAACAGTACAGAAAATATGTCCCATTCAGGTACTTATTAAGAGAACATCCCTGGTCATCCTTACTGCCTCTGATCTGGCGGACTCACTAAACACCAATGTTTGTAAATGATATCTGAGTGCTGGAGTGTGCCCCTAGCCAGAAGTAAATAACAAAAACAAGAAAGTCGTGCTGTCTGGTTTGCTTAATATAAGGAATTAGAAATGATTCATACTTTTACTTTTGATACTTACAGTAAGTACATTTGAGCAATTACATTTACTTTTGATACTTAAATATATCTAAAACCAAATACCTTTAGACTTTCACTAAAGTAGTGTTGTACTGACTTTCACTTTTACTTGAGTCATTTTCTATTAAGGTATCTTTACTTTTACTCAAGTATGACAACTGGGTACTTTTCCCACCACGGTATACACTACCATTCAAAAGTTTGGGGTCACTTAGAATTGTCCTTGTTTTTGAAGGATAAGCACATTTTTTGTCCATTAAAATAACATCAAATTGATCAGAAATAGAATGTAGACATAGGTAATGATGTAAAAGACTATTGTAGCTGGAAATGGCTGATATTGAATGGACAATATAGGCATACAGAGGCCCATTATCAGCAACCCTCACGCCTGTGTTCCAATGGCACGATGTGTTAGCTAATCCAAGTTTATCATTTTAAAAGGCTAATTGATCATTAGAAAACCCTTTTGCAATTATGTTAGCACAGCTGAAAACTGTTGTTCTGATTAAAGAAGCAATAAAACTGTCCTTCTTTCGAACTTTCTTCTGAAACTCGTCAGTCTGTTCTTGTTCTGAGAAATGAAGGGTATTCCATGTGACACATTTCCAAGAAACTGAAGATCTCTTCACTGTTGACGTTGAGACTGGTGTTTTTACGGGTACTATTTAATGAAGCTGCCAGTTGACGACTTGTGAGGCGTCTGTTTCTCAAACGGTTCTGAGAAATGAAGGTTATTCCATGTGAGAAATTGCCAAGAAATTGAAGATCTCATACAACGCTATGTACTACTCCCTTCACAGAACAGCGCAAACTGTCTCTAACCAGAATAGAAAGAGGAGTGGGAGGCCCCGGTGCACAACTGAGCAAGAGGACAAGTACATTAGTGTCTAGTTTGAGAAACAGACGCCTGTTGTGTTACAGCCTGAATTCAAACTGTATTAAATATTTATTTTTTTATCTCACCCATCTACACACAATATCCCATAATGACAAATGTGTTGAAAAGGAAATATAGAAATATCTCATTTACATAAGTATTCACACTCCTGAGTCAACACTTTGTAGAAGCACCTTTGGCAGTGATTATAGCTGTGAGTCTTTCTGGGTAAGTCTCTAAGAGCCATGGCCTCCTGCTAGCTGTGCCACTAGAGATTCTGGGTTCGAGTCCAGGCTCTGTTGCAGCCGGCTGTGACCGGGAGACCCATGGGGCAGAGCCCAATTGGCCCAGCGTCGTCCAGGTTAGGGGAGGGTTTGGCCAGCAGGGATGTCCTTGTCCCATTGTGCACTAGTGACTCCTGTGGCAGGCTGGGCGCAGTGCATGCTGTCACATTCACCAGGTGTACGGTGTTTCCTCTGACACATTGGTGCGTCTGGCTTCCGGGTTAAGTGGGCATTGTGTCAAGAAGCAGTATGGGCTGTGTTACGGAGGACACATGGCTCTTGACCTTCGCCTCTCCAGAGTCCGTATGAGAGTTGCAGCGATGAGACAAGACTGTAACTACCATTCGGGAGAAAAAAGTCTCTAAGAGACACCTCGATTGTGCACCATTTGCACATGATTATTTTCAAAATACTTACAGCTCTGCCAAATATCTCTTCTTGCTAGCAACCATTTTCAGATTTTGCCATAGATTTTCAAGTAGATTTAAGTCAAAACTGTAAATCGGCTACTCAGCTATTCACTGTCTTCTTTGTAAGCAACTCCAGTGTAGATTTGGCTTTGTGTTTTCAGTTATTGACCTGCTGAATTAATCTCCCAGTGTCTGGTAGAAAGCAGACTGAACCAGATTTTGCCTGTGCTTAGTTCCATTCTGTTTATTTTTTTATCTTGAAAATCTCCCCAGTCCTTAATGATCACAAGCATATCCATAACATGATACAGCCACCACTATGCTTGAAATTGTTATGCAGGTGAATGAGGACCCAAAAGCGACTTGGCGAAAACAGAGTTTTTAATCCAGTAAGATATTTAACAAAACAAAAGGCATAATACTACTCGTAAAGACGAGAACAGACTGGAGACTTGATCAAGAACTGCAGGTTGCCTCGGGAAGGCACTTGAACCTAGCAGACTCAGACACCTGCTCACCACGCAGCATCTGAGGGAAACACGACACGACAGGGCAAAACATAGACACAGCACAGTGAATATAGACAAGGATCCGACAGGGCAGGAACGGAAAACAAGGAGAGAAATAGGGACTCTAATCAGGGAAAAGGATCGGGAACAGGTGTGGGAAGACTAAATGATTGATTAGGGGAATAGGAACAGCTGGGAGCAGGAACGGAACGATAGAGAGAAGAGAGAGCGAGAGAGTGAGAGAGGGAGGGGGAGAGAGAGGGATAGAAAGAGGGAAAGAACCTAATAAGACCAGCAGAGGGAAACGAATAGAAGGGGAAGCACAGGGACAAGACATGATAATTAATGACAAAACATGACAGAAATAATGGATAATTATACTCAGGAATGTGTTGTATTGGATTTGCCCCAAACATAACACTGTTGTATTCAGGACAAAAAGTGAATTGCTTTGCCACATTGTTTGCAGTATTAATTTAGTTCCTTGTTGCAAACAGGATGGAATGTTTTAGAATATTTGTATTCTGTACAGGTTTTCTTGATTTCACTCTGTCAATTAGGTTAGTATTGTGGAGTAACGACAATGGTGTTGATCCATCCTCAGTTTTCTCCTATCACAGCCATGAAACTCTGTAACTATTTTAAAGTCACCATTGACCTCATGGTGAAATCCCTGAGCGGTTTCCTTCCTCTCCGGCAACTGAGTTAGGAAGGATGTCTTGTAGTGACTGGGTGTATTGATACACCATCCAAAGTGTAATTAATAACTTCACCATGCTCAAAGGTATATCCAATGTCTGCTTTTTGGTTGAATTAACATTGTTTAAACGTAATTTGTCTACATATTGTGAAGTGGAATCTACGTGGAAAATACAATGGAATTGAAAAAGGTCCTTAACATTAACTGTTGTTTTGAGGGTGAAATTTCAAACACAAGATTATTAGTCATCATGGTAACCAAATTTCAACATAGTCCTTTTATCAATTTGATTTCCTCACCTCCTGCATCTTCTCTCCTCCGTCCTCTCTCACCTCCTGAAAAATGTCAAAGGTTATCGAGAATCGGTGAGAAGAGAGCATGGATGGAAATGCACTTGCTTGAAATGAGTCGGTCCTTCTCCCTTATGCGTCATTAGGCTAATGACAGTTTACAGGGTGGAATCACAAAATAGATGTTTAAAGGGATCAAAACAAATGTAGCTAGTTGTGTAAGACATTTTATAGATAAAAGGCTATGTAACATATTGTTTTGAAATGTTTTCATGCTTTTCTCCTTTGAGAAAACAATAGCTGATTCACAGGGGGTGTGGCAGATTTCAAAGCTCTTCCGCAAAGGACTCCATGCTTCCATGGCAAAAAGAGGCTATTGGAGGAGGACTTCTTCCGTTTGCCTACTAACGAATTGGCGCACTCCTTTTAAAGTTTTTTTATTTAATTTAATTTTTACCCCCTCTTCTCCCAAATTTCATGGTATCCAATTGTTGTAGTAGCTACTATCTCGTCTCATCGCTTACAACTCCCGTACGGGCTCGGGACAGAGGAAGGTTGAAAGTCATGCGTCCTCCGATACACAACCCAACCAGCCGTACTGCTTCTTAACACAGCGCGCATCCAACCCGGAAGCCAGCCGCACCAATGTGTCGGAGGGTACACCGTGCACCTGGCAACCTTAGTTAGTGCGCACTGTGCCCGGCCCGCCACAGGAGTTGCTGGTGGGCTTGGTCCTTACTGACCAAGCCCTCCCTAACCCGGACGACGCTAGGCCAATTGTGCGTCGCTCCACGGACCTCCCGGTCGCAGCCGGTTATGACAGAGCCTGGGCGCGAACCCAGGGACTCTGATGGCACAGCTGGCGCTGCAGTACAGCACCCTTAACCACTGCGCCACCCGGGAGGCCCCATGACGCACTCCTTGACCACTCAACCACTTATCGGTTACCTGTCACGAGAAGAGAGGACAAGGTCGATAGGACAGAGGACTTTTGCCAAAACAAGAAAACCCCGTAGACAAACCTTGGAAAACATATGTTGAGTTTTTACCTTTAAAACAACAGCAGACTTTCAACATTATATCCACTATCATTAAAAAAACAATAGACTGGGCAGCACCTTCTACAGAAGAGTTAATCTATCTACAGTTACCCTTTGGTTTCCCATCCAAGATTTTAACCAATCCCAGTTTATCTACAGTATTTGTCACAGACTATTACCGATGAGAATGACTGTTGAGAGATCTGTTCTTCAAAACTAAATAGATTCACTGTTGCTATCAAAGTCATTCCAAATGGTAGGCTTACCAGAGCAAATAGCTAGCTACATAGCCGTCTTTGTATCAAAGATAATTTTGTAGTCTAGAGCGATTTTCTAGGTTATCTAGCCAGCTATTGTCGTTCTTTTAACACAACGTAACGTAAACAACACTGCTAGCTAGCCAGCTAGCCCCCGAACAGCAGCACTGCAGAAACTATTACACTCAACGGAACGACTTGATTAGTGTAGTGTCAACAACGCAGCCACTGCCAGCTAGCCTACAAAGTCAACAACGCAGCCACTGCCAGCTAGCCTACTTCAGCAGTACTGTATCATTTTAATCATTTTAGTCAATAAGATTCTCGCTACGTAAGCTTAACTTTCTGAACATTCGAGACGTGTAGTCCACTTGTCATTCCAATCTCCTTTGCATTAGCGTAGCCTCTTCTGTAGCCTGTCAACTATGTGTCTGTCTATCCCTGTTCTCTCCTCTCTGCACAGACCATACAAACGCTCCACACCGCGTGGCCACGGCCACCCTAATCTGGTGGTCCCAGCGCGCACGACCCACGTGGAGTTCCAGGTCTCCGGTAGCCTCTGGAACTGCCGATCTGCGGCCAACAAGGCAGAGTTCATCTCAGCCTATGCCTCCCTCCAGTCCCTCGACTTCTTGGCACTGACGGAAACATGGATCACCACAGACAACACTGCTACTCCTACTGCTCTCTCTTCGTCCGCCCACGTGTTCTCGCACACCCCGAGAGCTTCTGGTCAGCGGGGTGGTGGCACCGGGATCCTCATCTCTCCCAAGTGGTCATTCTCTCTTTCTCCCCTTACCCATCTGTCTATCGCCTCCTTTGAATTCCATGCTGTCACAGTTACCAGCCCTTTCAAGCTTAACATCCTTATCATTTATCGCCCTCCAGGTTCCCTCGGAGAGTTCATCAATGAGCTTGATGCCTTGATAAGCTCCTTTCCTGAGGACGGCTCACCTCTCACAGTGCTGGGCGACTTTAACCTCCCCACGTCTACCTTTGACTCATTCCTCTTTGCCTCCTTCTTTCCACTCCTCTCCTCTTTTGACCTCACCCTCTTACCTTCCCCCCCCCCTACTCACAAGGCAGGCAATACGCTCGACCTCATCTTTACTAGATGCTGTTCTTCCACTAACCTCATTGCAACTCCCCTCCAAGTCTCCGACCACTACCTTGTATCCTTTTCCCTCTCGCTCTCATCCAACACCTCCCACACTGCCCCTACTTGGATGGTATCGCACCGTCCCAACCTTCGCTTTCTCTCCCCCGCTACTCTCTCCTCTTCCATCCTATTATCTCTTCCCTCTGCTCAAACCTTCTCCAACCTATCTCCTGATTCTGCCTCCTCAACCCTCCTCTCCTCCCTTTCTGCATCCTTTGACTCTCTATGTCCCCTATCCTCCAGGCCGGCTCGGTCCTCCCCTCCCGCTCCGTGGCTCGACGACTCATTGCGAGCTCACAGAACAGGGCTCCGGGCAGCCGAGCGGAAATGGAGGAAAACTCGCCTCCCTGCGGACCTGGCATCCTTTCACTCCCTCCTCTCTACATTTTCCTCCTCTGTCTCTGCTGCTAAAGCCATTTTCTACCACTCTAAATTCCAAGCATCTGCCTCTAACCCTAGGAAGCTCTTTGCCACCTTCTCCTCCCTCCTGAATCCTCCTCCCCCTCCCCCCTCCTCCCTCTCTGCAGATGACTTCGTCAACCATTTTGAAAAGAAGGTCGACGACATCCGATCCTCGTTTGCTAAGTCAAACGGCACTGCTGGTTCTGCTCACACTGCCCTACCCTGTGCTCTGACCTCTTTCTCCCCTCTCTCTCCAGATGAAATCTCGCATCTTGTGACGGCCGGCCGCCCAACAACCTGCCCGCTTGAACCTATCCCCTCCTCTCTTCTCCAGACCATTTCCGGAGACCTTCTCCCTTACCTCACCTCGCTCATCAACTCATCCCTGACCGCTGGCTACGTCCCTTCCGTCTTCAAGAGAGCGAGAGTTGCACCCCTTCTGAAAAAACCTACACTCGATCCCTCCGATGTCAACAACTACAGACCAGTATCCCTTCTTTCTTTTCTCTCCAAAACTCTTGAACGTGCCGTCCTTGGCCAGCTCTCCCGCTATCTCTCTCTGAATGACCTTCTTGATCCAAATCAGTCAGGTTTCAAGACTAGTCATTCAACTGAGACTGCTCTTCTCTGTATCACGGAGGCGCTCCGCACTGCTAAAGCTAACTCTCTCTCCTCTGCTCTCATCCTTCTAGACCTATCGGCTGCCTTCGATACTGTGAACCGTCAGATCCTCCTCTCCACCCTCTCCGAGTTGGGCATCTCCGGCGCGGCCCACTCTTGGATTGCGTCCTACCTGACAGGTCGCTCCTACCAGGTGGCGTGGCGAGAATCTGTCTCCTCACCACGCGCTCTCACCACTGGTGTCCCCCAGGGCTCTGTTCTAGGCCCTCTCCTATTCTCGCTATACACCAAGTCACTTGGCTCTGTCATAACCTCACATGGTCTCTCCTATCATTGCTATGCAGACGACACGCAATTAATCTTCTCCTTTCCCCCTTCTGATGACCAGGTGGCGAATCGCATCTCTGCATGTCTGGCAGACATATCAGTGTGGATGACGGATCACCACCTCAAGCTGAACTTCGGCAAGACAGAGCTGCTCTTCCTCCCGGGGAAGGACTGCCCGTTCCATGATCTCGCCATCACGGTTGACAACTCCATTGTGTCCTCCTCCCAGAGCGCTAAGAACCTTGGCATGATCCTGGACAACACCTTGTCGTTCTCAACTAACATCAAGGCGGTGGCCCGTTCCTGTAGGTTCATGCTCTACAACATCCGCAGAGTACGACCCTGCCTCACACAGGAAGCGGCTCAGGTCCTAATCCAGGCACTTGTCATCTCCCGTCTGGATTACTGCAACTCGCTGTTGGCTGGGCTCCCTGCCTGTGCCATTAAACCCCTACAACTCATCCAGAACGCCGCAGCCCGTCTGGTGTTCAACCTTCCCAAGTTCTCTCACGTCACCCCGCTCCTCCGCTCTCTCCACTGGCTTCCAGTTGAAGCTCGCATCCGCTACAAGACCATGGTGCTTGCCTACGGAGCTGTGAGGGGAACGGCACCTCAGTACCTCCAGGCTCTGATCAGGCCCTACACCCAAACAAGGACACTGCGTTCATCCACCTCTGGCCTGCTCGCCTCCCTACCACTGAGGAAGTACAGTTCCCGCTCAGCCCAGTCAAAACTGTTCGCTGCTTTGGCCCCCCAATGGTGGAACAAACTCCCTCACGATGCCAGGACAGCGGAGTCAATCACCACCTTCCGGAGACACCTGAAACCCCACCTCTTTAAGGAATACCTAGGATAGGATAAGTAATCCTTCTCACCCCCCCTTTAAGATTTAGATGCACTATTGTAAAGTGACTGTTCTACTGGATGTCATAAGGTGAATGCACCAATTTGTAAGTCGCTCTGGATAAGAGCGTCTGCTAAATGACTTAAATGTAAATGAAATGTGAGCATACTTTATCAATCATCAATGATGCTATTTAGGCCTATATAACATTTGAATCCCAGAATTCAACTTAAAATAGACAAGACAATAGGCTTAGGGTTTCAAGCTCTGGGTGATTTCAATTGTAATACTATTTAATGATATTGAATTGTGTTTGGTTGTCTATGCAACATTTGAAGGAGATGTATCTTCTGCTTGGATAGTTCCATCTGTCCCACTGACTTAGTCTGGCTTTAATTCCAGTTTGTCAACCAAAGATCTACGTTAAAGAAGAAGACTAAATCAACTCGAACTTAAAATGCCCTTGAAATAAAGTTTGGTTTGATTGTCCTATTCTTTAACTTAGATTTTTGTTTGAGATGGAGACGTGAACGCAACATATAAGTGATTCATTTTTAGACAAACTGGAATTAAAGCCAGACTAAGTCAGTGGAACAGATGGAACTATCCAAGCAGAAGATAAATCCCCTTCAAATGTTGATGTTAGGTCATGTTGACAACCAAACACATTCAATATCACTTTTAAAATGCAATAAATGGCCTGTTAACGTGTCGACAAGTTAACAAATGATATGTTGGATTCATGTCTCCAACTCAACCTAAAATAGACATTAAAGAATGGGATTAAGCCATGAGCAGTAGATAGATCTCCTTTAAATTATGATATTTAATTGCGTTCTCAACCCCCCAAAAAATCTATGTTACTTTTTTAATATAGTAAATATCTTAAAGTTAAGGCTTTTCTTACAAACTAATGTAACATTCAACCTTAAAATGAGTAACACATCCGTGGCCACATTTTGAGGTTCCTGTAATTGTACATTTCTTCTTATGTAATCATATCAAGTGTGCATGTTCAAGATAACATGCATAGGTCATCCCAGGTCTGTGAGACCTTCACGAGTGCTGTGATCATCCGCACAGAATCTCGAATGGCATTGATCACTTGCACCATGTACTTCTAATGGAATCTCAACTGCAATCCAGCTCATTTGCTTCTGCTATTAGATGATATCAAATTCATCTGGTTGTATAAATTCATCTGTTGTATAAATAAACAAAACGTCTGACATTGTATTCCCATTGGAACTGCTGTGCCTTTAAATGGTTGAAAGCGCAGTGATAGACATTTGGGTGACACTAAAACAAAAATCAGAGGAATTTGGTAATGCTTTTAGATGGTATAGCATAGTGATAACACAATTGGAAATTCAACTAACTTGTGGCTGTCTTATTGATTGGGTGGATATATGTTGTGATTCTCATTGATCACCGTCTCAACTAAATATGACCTAATTATCCACGTTGAAATGACGTGGTGTGCCCAGTGGGTAGCCTCTTGTTGAAAGCCATGAGAGTGTTCTATATGGCCTATGGGAGGCAGATTCATCTCTCTATCTATCGCGGCGAGGCCCACTGTCACCCAGTGCCTCGGGTAAAGAGCCCAATCGTCACTTAATCCCGTGACGACCGACGCTATCTACCCGGGCGGTGACTGATGACAGGGGTGCCTGAGAGTGTGTGTGTGTGTGTGTGTGTCATTTCCAAGGGGTTCTGGTGGATGGAGGCTGTGTATATGGGAGAGATGGATGCCACCCTGGCCCGGTGCTCTGTTGGAGGCTGGTGAGCAGTGCCACGCCGTGCAGCCATGCCCATGACAGAGGATGGGGGCGGACGGACAACCAAGGGCGACCACTGTCGCCAAGATGGATCAGTTGTCAAATGGTCATTTGTTGGTGTGACCGGGGGGGCCCTCAGAGGGTGCCCATTTTTGTTCTAGCCCAGCACTAACACATCTCATCCAACTAACCAAAGGCTTGGTCATTAATTGATTAGTTGAATCAGGTGTGTTAGTGCTGGGCTAGGACAAAAATGTGCACTCTCTCTTGAGACAGACCCAGTGAGTCACAATCACCAGCCTGGCCGAAGTGCCTGAAGCCGTCTAGTTGACACAGTGGTATGTAACTCAATGTGACCATGGGTCATTACTGGACCTATAGCAAGGACTCGTCTCTGAGGTACTGAGGTGTGAGGTGCTCGAATCACCACAATGAACTCTGGGTGCTGAGTGTGTCTGTGTGTGTGTGGACTGAGGCTGAAGGTGATGTGCATGTGTATGTGTGTGTGTGTTCTCACGCAGCCTTCCCTGAGAAGATCAATGTGTCCCCATGGAACATTGTCCTGACTCTAGTGAGTAGAGACTAAGGATTTGTAGGGGAGGAGGGGGAGAAAGAACAGCACACTATGGATGTGATGCAAATGGCACCCGAGGACATCAGAATCAATTTACCTTATTGAAACAAATGGGGAGAGCAGCTCAGCCAGACGGGATACATTTTCTTTGGCAACCCCCATTGCTATTGTAATTAACCCTCCCAACCCAAATCCGTGACACCCCCCTCTTAACTCTCCCCCTGCACCCCACTCCCGGCGACCCCGTTGCCGGGTCCTGCCTCAGATCCCTTTTACCTTAATGAAAAGCCCTGACGTTCTCAGGTAACATGTAAATGCAGTAATTGTGATTCATAGTCCTGGGTGACACGCTAAAAGGCATATGAGATTTTACATTTACATAAAAAAATACAAAAATGTAGAGACTTAGCAGAAACACTATCTCTTATCTGGAGTGCACACATTTAAAAAACATGTCCCCTGTGAGAATTGAACCCACAACCCTGGTGTTGTGAGCATCACCCTGGACCCTAGACCTGCTGTGGAAATCATCTACCAAGACGATTCCATGTAGGCTGTAGCACCCACTCTCAGCACCCCTCTGAGATGGTTACGGTCATTCCCCAGAACGCTCTCACATTGATAAACTCAGCCACATTCAGGAAATCCTAAATTTACAAAATGGACCCCCCTTCGGAAAAATGACCTCGCGAGACACCAAAGCAGCCACTCCAGCACAACGATTATTTCAGTGATGTGTGTCCTATTGAGTATTTGCCATTGTTGTTTGTTTTCTTTGGCTGGCCACATTGACGTCTGTGGTGGCAGCGGCTATTCCTGAGCGCGGCGGGGCAATGTGATGCGGTCACAGTGGTGATCAATGCCTCCATACAAATGATCAAGGGCCGCCGCTTGACACCCGAGACGGACTTTTCGCCAAACGCCCTCCATACAGAAATGCCACGATGGCGGGGCGGAGGTAGGTCTACAGATGCCGCGGATCCATAACAAAAAGAGGCTATATGCAAACTAACCCAGCACCCGGGAAAGTGCCGCCAGTGTAGCGCCCACAGTTTACCCTGTACTACCTAAACACAAACACATGCACCTGAGAATGTAAATTAGCCTATGCACAGTGCATGTGCCCCCCGCTCGTGACTTGCGTTTAACAGGCAAATTGGGATTAATTTGGGAAATGGCAGGCGTGGAGGTGACACCGTGCCGTTCCGCCCCGAAGAAAGGGGGTTTTCCGTGGAGAATGTGGAGCGGCAGGCGACATTGATTGTTCCCCCATTACCCGAGTGCCATTTTGCATAAGCGCCGCTTGGCTGTGATGAAAACAAGTGGCGGTTGGTTTCAGGGGTGTGAGGCAGACACACAGACAATTAGTTTGTCTTTTTTCTCTTCTCGGCCCTTTCCACCACAGCATAATTCAGGGGAGCCATCTTGTGGAAATGTCAGCGTGTGATGGGGCCGCAGAGCCGCCGGCGTGACAAAACGTGACACCTCCCAGGTTGCCGGGCCCTGAGACGGGCTAAGTGGAATGAACGCCGCTGCACGCCTGACCTTGTGGCTGGTGATGTGTGCGGCCGCATTTGCGTCATGAAAAACTCAAAATGGATGCCTCTGTCTTGGTCAATTCCATGCCAGGACAGCTACAAAATATTTTGTCTATCTCAGATTGTTCTGGCAGTTGTCACGCAAGGCTGTAATAGCTGAAAATGGAGGATTCTTTGACGAAAGCAAACTTTGAAGGACACAATTATTATTTCAATTAAAAATCATTATTTATAACCTTGTCAACATATTGACGATATTTCCTATTCACTTCGAAACTACTTTCATGTATGTTTTCATGGAAAACAAGGAGATTTCTAAGTTACCCCAAACTTTTGAACGGTAGTGTACATAGACAACAACTATTATGGTTGGCGAGTCCAAGCTAACCCAGCTAGTTGGTGATGTTAATAGTCACGTTTCCATTGATTGCACAAGGTGGAAGAACTGTCCATGGTCCTGGTACTTTTTGGTGACAGACAGTACTTGCCTCTTCTTTGGTGGAGAATGGGACTTCCCACTCACATCGTTGCCAGCTAAAACAGCACTCCAGCGCTTCTTGTTCTCCATGTATCGGAGCTGCTGAATACTCTTGAGTGAGCACTGACACCGATGACCACTTACAGCCATTATTTCCCTTGCCTCCAGGCCCGCATCTGGTAACTTTTGCATTCGGAAGTTGATACCCAAGCGACTGTTTGACCCAGTCTTCAATTCGAATAATTCTATTCATTCTACGTTGCTATGCTAAACAAATCATTGGCATGTAGCTAACTAGCAGATAGTCAATGATTATGAGAGACAGGAACCCCCCAATAGGCTTACATAGGTCGCAATGCGCTGCTTAGTGAATACATGGAATTCTGAGTGTTTACAGTTTCCATGATGAACAATTAGGTTCACGTGCATTCTTGGGCTAGCTAGCCTACTGGCATGGGAGAGATCGCATTTGTAAAATGATGCATTGTTGCACAGGTCGTGGAGGCAGAGAGGTAGGTTTATACAACCCCTAATAGGGTGGCAGGTAGCGGAGTGGTCAGAGCGTTGGACTAGTACATTACATTTACATTACATTTAAGTCATTTAGCAGACGCTCTTATCCAGAGCGACTTACAAATTGGTGCATTCACCTTATGACATCCAGAAAGGTTGCAAGATCGAATCCCAGAGCTGACATCTGTCGTTCTGTTCCTAGGCCACCATTGAAAATAAGAATTTCTTCTTAGCTGACTTGCCTAGTTAAATAAAGGTTTAAAAAACAGTTGCAAACCTGCCATTTCAAAAAATAACCCAACGCAGCTCATTTCCTTCTTCAATCATGCAGAGACGGGCAGCATGAATATTTCGTTATTGATTTTTGCCGGAAAGGGGAGAAATTGTACTTTTCAATGGTATTCATATTACGGGTTGACCTGGAAGTATTATGCTTTTTGGGCACTAAAATAAGGTTAATTGTATGTTACAAAGCGAAGCACAAAGTGTGTTCGCTAACTATAAGGGTCTAAAAAGCATATAAAATGGCCACATTCATCATGATTTCCTTAAAGTGATACAAATGTCAAAAGCATGTCAAACATCCTTCCTCGCA
This sequence comes from Oncorhynchus gorbuscha, assembly GCF_021184085.1. Taxonomy (NCBI): domain Eukaryota; kingdom Metazoa; phylum Chordata; class Actinopteri; order Salmoniformes; family Salmonidae; genus Oncorhynchus; species Oncorhynchus gorbuscha. Next base: position 24,649,065 of record NC_060193.1, read on the forward strand.
ATTAAGTTCATAAGTGAGAATTGCCAGAACAATTTGAGATACCCAAAAGGTTGACATTTATTATTGGGATGAATCTTATCCTGACGGCAAAGCTCATTTCTACTAGATGGGCCAGCTGTAAACATGCATGACAAAAATGATCTATTTTGTCTTAATCTATGGTTAGGGTTAGGCATAATGTTAGACGTGTGGTTAAAGTAAGATCTGATGACTTTGTCAGTTAGTGGCCACGCTGCAGTGCAGCAGTCACCCCAATTCTACATTTAAGTGATTTAGCTCTTATGTAGAGCGACTTAGAGTAACGAGTGCATACACATTCATACGTAGAAATTGAACCCACAACCCCGGCGTTGTATGCACCACACTCTACCAACAGAGCCACACAGGACCAAAACATTCCAACCTGCGTGGAATCTTGGTGGGGTATTGTCACCGTGAGTGAGAGTGCACCTTTCATGGAGAGGTGGCGCTTCTTTCAAAAAGAGAGTGTTATGTTTTTATTTTCCAGAGGAACATTTTTCCTGCTCCTTTTTTTAATAGAGGTCAATTATCTACCTCACATATATTTTTTTGTGCCCCCCAATTCTTTGCTGTATCTATTGGCACATCCGTAAACCTTCCACTGTTCTGTCACAACCCGCTCCACCCCCTACTTCCTACATTGAGAACAACAGCAAAGGTACCATCACCATTTCTGCCACCTCCTCTCTCCTTTCGAGACCTGATTACAAATGGTCAACTTGAAAATAGAGTCAAATGTCCTCCAAGGCCGCTTGCTTGTCAATTTGAAAAGGCACAAGGACGAGTAAGTCGCCCGTGTCCTCATCTTGATATTCTGAGGCGAGAGAGATAGAGAGAGAGAGGGAGGGAAGAGAGAAAGAGAGAGATAGATAGAAAGAACATAACAAATTGTCCCTGTTCAGCAGGCAAGGCGATGGTAGGTGATGTGGATGCGAGCGAGGAAGAAGCAGAGGCAGAGGTGGCGGGGGGAACAGGGGATCTTGAACATCTAGCCCTCAGCATTTATATCAGAAGTCTCCACAAAGCCGCAATGGATCACTCCAGTCAGCTGGTGTTCGCGGTATCAGGAAAACCCTGGGACTTTCATAATTTACCACAGACAGGCCCTACCCTTTTCTCCCTCAGCCTCAGCCTCAGCCTCACTCAAATGCAGACGCAAGGCTTTGAGGATAATATCTTCTCAAATCCCTCTTCACCATGCTGAGAGAGAAGGCTATTTTTATTTCATATACTGTATATATATATTTATTTCATTCTCCCACTATCTTTCCATCTCCCGCTTGTTTGTTTTCACCGTCTCTCTCTCTCTCTCTCTCTCTCTCTCTCTCTCTCTCTCTCTCTCTCTCTCTCTCTCTCTCTCTCTCTCTCTCTCTCTCTCTCTCTCTCTCTCTCTCTCTCTCTCTCTCTATGACTTTACTGCTTGTGACTGCTGGAGGAATCGCTCCAAAATTAGTCGGGGAGTGGTCTGAGCACGGCTCATTTTTCCGCTGTTGTCCCCACTGATTCAATTCTTCAAAGTGGAAGTGGTATTTTCTTGTCTTTTGGAGTTGTATATGTAATACCAATTTATACAGTCCCCATTCAAGTATTTTCACTGTGGTAATTTAGCAGTAAGTACCACAAGTCGAAAATATTGGGCAGCGAAGCCCAAAAAACATTTAATCTGAAATAAACCTGTGACATTGATGATTAGCTTTGGCACTTGCTCTCCTAATAATTTATCACACAAATTTCACCCATCCTCTGTCCATAGAAATACTAAGGCCATTGTAATGCTACAAACCAACGCTATGAGAGATGTCATCTAGGCATCTGCTGTGATTTTTTCGCATTCATGATGGCCCGCTCTCTGATTAATCATAGCTATGATGGAGAGTGCCCTTTGAAACACTCCAGATGCCGACTGCACCGCAACTCTTCGAAGATTGCTTGGAATCAGATGGGGTACACGCCCCCCCCCCCCTCCCCCCCTCGCTGTTTTCCCCCACTCTCCCGGAATATATTATGGAGGAATATGAGCGACGGAATGGTCTTTGATATGGCGAGGTGAATTGAAGAGGTCGTGCTTGTGTCGTACTCAAAACAGTTGAATGGTAATAGATATTAGAAGACATATTTTGTTTTATGTGAGCCCGGAGCTCACCAGGATAGCAGCAGGCTGTGTAGGTACACTGCCCTCGACTCGTACAGATAAAAGGGAATATTACCATAAATCACTCTATTGGACCATTACCATCCAGGTGCTTATCACTGACTGTTCCAAAGCTGCAACATCACCCTAAATGTGTGGATCCTGTGAACTTTGCCCCCATTTTGCATGGCAGGGGCTGTGTTTCATATTGAATGCTGAGCCAGCTTTTGATATCTATTGGCCTACACAAAGCTAGAAAAGAGTGGGAAATGTACAGTATAGCTTTCCCCTCTAGGCTCAATGACGTCTTTGGGGTTGTGACCAGAAATACACCTGGTAGAATATAGGTGTGCTAAATGTATTCCTTTTGTTTCGCCCTGATGAAGTCATTTCCCCAGAAGGTGTTGGTTTTTACCAATAAAGCATTGGTTTATAAAACAAACTATTGTCCTAACTATTGTCCTGCCAAGAGTTGCTGAATATCTTTTCATCTAAGATGAGAAGCCTTATAAACTGACAGGTTCTCCACCAAGCTAATAAGACGATGCTACTGTTATTACTGCAGACACCTATAGGCTACTAGATAAACAAGGCCGCATCGACCTAATTATTTTTTATTTTCTCTCCTCTACTCCTCCTGACAGTTGTTTTTTTTTGCACACGAAGGCACATTTGAAGTTGTTGTCTATTATTCTTTATCTAATTCCCTCTAACTACAGTTAAAAAACAACTTTCCTATCTTCCACTTCTCCACTAAGCCGGGTCTTAGTGCGGCCCTCTGCTTACGGGGTTGGGGAGGGATGGAGGGTGTAAAATGCTTGGGTTAGCAGAGTAAGGATTCCTTCTTTTCCAGGTAGTTTCCCTCCTTTAGCTGAGACGAGTTTTAACCCTGACTTGTATTATTATTATTATTATTATCAGCAAACAAGTATTTTTGACGGTGATAAGTAATAGTGGAATCCGTATGTGTATGATGAACATCTCGTTGGAATAGCAAAAGCGATATGGCCATTTTTCGTTTCAGTTCAGTATCTAACGTTCACTGGGAATATGGAGTGTTTCAGTTCAGTATCTAACGTTCACTGGGAATATGGAGTGTTTCAGTTCAGTATCTAATGTTCACTGGGAATATGGAGTGTTTCAGTTCAGTATCTAACGTTCACTGGGAATATGGAGTGTTTCAGTTCAGTATCTAACGTTCACTGGGAATATGGAGTGTTTCAGTTCAGTATCTAACGTTCACTGGGAATATGGAGTGTTTCAGTTCAGTATCTAACGTTCACTGGGAATATGGAGTGTTTCAGTTCAGTATCTAACGTTCACTGGGAATATGGAGTGTTTCAGTTCAGTATCTAACGTTCACTGGGAATATGGAGTGTTTCAGTTCAGTATCTAACGTTCACTGGGAATATGGAGTGTTTCAGTTCAGTATCTAACGTTCACTGGGAATATGGAGTGTTTCAGTTCAGTATCTAACGTTCACTGGGAATATGAAGTGTTTCAGTTCAGTATCTAACGTTCACTGGGAATATGAAGTGTTTCAGTTCAGTATCTAACGTTCACTGGGAATATGAAGTGTTTCAGTTCAGTATCTAACGTTCACTGGGAATATGAAGTGTTTCAGTTCAGTATCTAACGTTCACTGGGAATATGAAGTGTTTCAGTTCAGTATCTAACGTTCACTGGGAATATGAAGTGTTTCAGTTCAGTATCTAACGTTCACTGGGAATATGGAGTGTTTCAGTTCAGTATCTAACGTTCACTGGGAATATGAAGTGTTTCAGTTCAGTATCTAACGTTCACTGGGAATATGAAGTGTTTCAGTTCAGTATCTAACGTTCACTGGGAATATGGAGTGTTTCAGTTCAGTATCTAACGTTCACTGGGAATATGAAGTGTTTCAGTTCAGTATCTAACGTTCACTGGGAATATGAAGTGTGTGCGGGTGCTTATGATTTGTTGTTTTTGCTATTCTCAATTGGCGGCAATGAAGGCAAACTGCTGAGAGTGAGGAGGCCGAATGACACAGACCAGGTGTGGCCACCAAGTGTTTGGTATCCTACAACAGCTCTATTAGTTGAGAGTTCAATTCAGATTTGTTCAAGGGATGAAATGGCACATTATTTAGTCTTGAATTCCACGCACGGACGCACGCACGCACGGACGCACGCACGCACGCACACACGCACGCACACACACACACACACACACACGCGCGCACTCATGTACGCACACGCACACGCACGCACGCACACACATACAATGTGGATAATACCCCATGATCAATATGTCAAAATGTACTAGCGAAGGAAAGCTGCAAGCAGAAACTTTGCACTTGCAAAAGCAATCTATAATCTCTTTATGGTAGCAGTAGCACAAATGTCAACTCAACGTGAATAATGCATAGAAAGAAGTTTAGGCCCATTTATGTATTAGCATACAATGCTGAATTCTTAGCTGCAACTAAAACCCACAGAAAAGGTCAGAAAGTTCCTCTGCAAACCATGCATTAGTTAACTAACCCAAACCCTAACCCTAACCGTAGGCATAATCTGCATATTCCTTGGTTTGTGAAGGAAGGTCGGCTTCAAAACCAGGTCTATTCCTCCTGACAGAGGTTTTGCATCTCGCTGTTGATGGGAGGATGGTGAGGAGGATGAAAGAGAGGCATGGACAGGAGGAAGATATATGCTAACCAAGTGGACACAAATAAACAGTGTCTCAGGGCCTCTAATCCTGGAGACATGCTCGGCAGTGCCCTGTCAAACTGCACGTCGCCAATTTTTCAATGCACAGCGGGAACTCCCCACTCATCAATTTTGAGGGATCTTGTTCATTTGCAACCCCTCTCTCTCCACATCACCAAAAAAAACTGTACCCCTACAAAAAAAAAGTGTATTATTTGTTTGTGTGCAATTGCTGTTTGACATTGAGGAATAAGGGGAGGGAGGATAAGTTGTCCGAAGACGAAGGATTTGGATATTTCAGTAATTGGGAAAATAAAGGTGTTGGCCTTGGGGACAAGAGCTTTCAGTCTGTTGTTGACGCGTCAGCTATGAAGTCTTGAAGGCCTTCAGGTCCCTTGCCAAGTATGCCATTCACCGACAGTGGAATTCCAAGCATGTGTCCAGACCAATATATCAACAGGGCTGTGGCCCCGCCAACGGAGCGTCACACTGGGAGGTGAGACTGAGGCTAGGTTTGAGGGTTGTGGGGAGGAGAAAGGGTAAAGAGAGTTGCCTCATACATTTGGTCTTTAAAGCCTACTGTTGTCTGTGGTAAGGACACTTCCCAAATGCGCCAGGCCGTTTATTTGTGGTCGCAGTCCCACTCCTTACGGATTGTGTCATGTTTATTGAATAGAGAGTTGAAAGGTAGGGGAGAGTGTGCTGAAAGAGCACCGGGCTGGGATTGGAATCCATGCTGACAGTGGTACATCATACATGTGCTTCAGAGGCAGCTGCTTAGACCACCCCAGGCCAAAGGATCGAACGTTTTAAAAAAATCCTGTTGTTAGGGCTAACAAGCTTGGTAGATTACAACATCCTGCTAGTCAAATTTACAACACTGGTTAAGTAATGTCATAGAAGGGTAGAAGGGCCAACCATTTGAATGCAAATTACAGTACGTTTCCTCAGACTTCACACGGAAGTTTGGCTTCCTATAAAGTCAGAGGAACAAGCAGAGGAACAAGCAACTAAACAAAACATTTTTTATTATCACCTGAAAAAACATGTTTCTCCTGTCTTTAATGAACATTGCAATCTCCCCAAATAAATGTGAGCTCTGATGAGGTCTCGTCCATCTTGCGTTACAAACACTGCACTTGTCCATCCAGCAGCAGAATAAGATTGCTGAAGGGCGGTGAGTAGCTGAGTGGTTAAGTGTTTGAATCCCTGAGCTGACTATGTGAAAATTCTGCTGATGTGCCCTTTGAGCAAGGCACTTCACCCTAACTCCTCCTGCAAGTTGCTCTGAATTAGAGTGTCTGAATTAGAGTGTCTGATAAATGACTTAAATCTAATTCTGTCTGGCTGTGATTAGGGAATAACACACACACACACGCACGCACGCACGCACGCACGCACGCACGCACGCACGCACGCACGCACGCACGCACGCACGCACGCACACACACACACACACACACACACACACACACACACACACACACACACACACACACACACACACACACACACACACACACACACACACACACGAATGCCTGTTGGGTTGCCTGACAAGTAATGCCTTGCAGTGTGCATGTAACCACACCTTCATGTTCCTGTTTGAATATGTTGTACACGGCACAGTCTCTCTCTCGTGTGAGTCGCCTACAAAGGGAAGGAGCTTGGAAAGACTCGGCCTTGTTCTATTAATAGGACTTGTCGTTTCCATATGTGCCCAGGCTGCACATGTGCTGTAACTGAGTTACTCCATCATGAATACAAATCAGAATAGTTAGGTTGATGCCAGGCTAGTTCATAAACCACGGGGCCTGTCTGGTAGTAAGGCTGTTTTTCTACTTTAAGGCCTCAGTGTGGGAGCAGGGGGGGGGGTCATAAAGTTATCCCTGTGAAGGGAATTGTTGGACAGTGCCACACCTCGCGCCACGCGCCATCTTTTTCTATCTCTTTGTCTTCCTCAAGAGTTCCGGCAAGGTGTTAATTGTGCACCGCTGTAATTCATCCACGTCAGGTCAAAAACAGGCGAAAGTGTGATTGCCACGTATTGTTTCGCATTGAAAGGGAAATGTAGGAGCCCAGAGGAGCTCTTGCTGAGTCTTCCTCTTCCACAGTGCTTTCATGTTTTTAATGCCTGCTAAAGCCTCACGTGGCTGACAGAAAATAGCACACATTCACTGCTATGGGATACAGCTTGGGGTTAGAAGTGACAGTAGACTTATGAAGTGGAAATGTCCATTCAATGGACACCATGGAACTAATGTACATGTGGCCACTGCCTAACCCCGATTTCTGGTCCAATCACCAATTCAAAAGAGCATGTTGATGTAATTCTTCTGAAAAATATGTTCCCCAAAGAGGATGAAAGTACGCCATGGTTCCAGGATAGATTGGGTTCGGAGTCAAATGCCTGTCCTCCCAGCAGGAACCCACGGGGCACAGACATCAGTTCAACGTCTAGTTTTGATGTATTCAAAGTGAAGTCAACCAGAAATGTCACCCTGTCATTGGATTTAGGTTCAAAGTTGGGTGAAAGTAAAACAAAATTCCCGAACATTGATGACTTTTTGCAAATCCAATCAGTTTTCCACCTTGATTCAAGGTCGTCACATTTCATGTTTTGGTTTGAAATTACGCGAAAACAACGTTGATTCAACCAGTTTTTTTCACAATGTGGAAAAAAATCACCGGAGTCCAGCCGCCAACATGCCTGGAAAAGGCCCCGGGTGATGATGCACCATATCATCGGAATTTAGCTAGCAGTGTAAAGCTACATTAGTTACAGTAACTCTACACTGTACCAGAACTCACACCGGTTGTAAAAAACAAAAAAAAAACACAAAAAAACATCTACTCTAGCACTCCTGGAAGCCCTTGCCACCTTTCCCGACAGGTGCCATGAGGGTTCTGACATCGACTGCTTGGATGAATCACTTGCAGCGAAAAGGAGTTCAAATTCAATCGATCTGGACGAACAAAGAGCATGAAAACCCAGGTAGCTTTTAACAAGTACGTCACAGGGGATAGAACATGAACGTAAACATGAGGTTGAAGAACGGGAGGAGGCCCGGACCACTTTCAGAGCACACACACATCTCGACCACTCTGAATACACCTTGAAATGTCCAAAAAATACCAAGCGCACTCAGAGGCAATCGAGAAGGTCCCACATGCCCTTGCCTCACATTCTACTCTCTTAACACCTGTGAGTATCTAACTGTTTGGCACAATGCATAATATGGAGCTGCTCTATAGAAACAAAAGCTTCAGGTGAAGGGGCGAAAAAACCCATACCAAATTTGGACCACTGAGCAAAACCTCACGTGAATCTCTTGGCTCAAATATGAGAGCTAGGGAAGAGTATTCTAAAGGGATCTGTGTTTTTAAAAAAACTTTATTTAAACATTATGTATTTTTTTTACACAGGTTCAAAAGTTTGCTTCATTATCAGGTCTGATTAACATTCCTTAAATGAAAAGTCAGACGAACCAGCGATGAGAGGGAGAGAGAGAGAGAGAGAGAGAGAGAGAGAGAGAGAGAGAGAGAGAGAGAGAGAGAGAGAGAGAGAGAGAGAGAGAGAGAGAGAGAGAGAGAGAGAGAGAGAGAGAGAGAGAGAGAGAGAGAGAGAGAGGACTCGGGATTTTAGGTGTGATGAGGGAGACGAGGCGCTGAAGAATTGCAGCATAAAAAAACGTTTTTTTGAACAGATAATGAACAGATAATGAACAGGTAATGAACAGGTAATGAACTGATAATGTGGTTCTCCCAGGACTCCGTCAAAGGAAGAGCGATTTTGGTTTTCACTCCTGCCCCGGTGCTCATTTAGACCCTATTAATCTAATTACTCGGCCAATTGTACATATTTAACATTAGCAGGGTTCTCTCCACACTTGACGATATCAAGACATGCCGTGAACCAAGGTGCTTTACAACAACGATAAAAGAAATTGCTGGAGCTCGCAGATAAAAAAAAAAGCTAAATGGCCGCAATTCATCAAGCGATTACACCAATTATGGTCCTGGATTTGGATGGAACCTCCGGATCACGAACCTCTCCGTCTGCAGTTCCTGGCACCGCATCCCAACACCGGCCCATCCATCTACCTTTGGGAATACCGGACCCAAATGTCGAAGTTCCGGCGCATAGATATTAATGTCCGGCTATAATTCCCGACATCCCTCTGCCTGGCCGGTGACACAAGCAGTTTATATATATATATATGTTATTAATAGCCTATAAATATTCACTAGATGTTTAGTAGGACTTTGTGGTGAGAGATTAGCTGAAGTCATTCTCATGGCGTGGCAAGGAAGAGAGGGAATTGTTTTATGTTCTGACGTGACAAAGTGCCATGCTGTGGCTCACCTTGGGGATCCGATGATGGGGGAATAGACCTTGGTTTGAAGCTCCCACTTTTATTCTCGCGCTTTTCATGACTAGCCAGGCAGAAAATGAGGGGCTGCATGCTCCAGACGACTCTCTCTCATAGCCTTCAATCCCAGACCCCCAAAATCCAAAAGAATCCAGTACACCAGGCACGTGTGACTGTCTGGGATTCAAACCCAGGTCTCCAGCATGACTGCGTTAGCCCGCTCATCTAAACGTTCGTTTTCAGATCTGAGGCAAGATTATTCATCAAGCCACCTCTGTTAAATAAGGCAATAAGGACATGCCTTCACTTGCTCAAATAACACAGCCAATTCAATCCAGTCTTCAATCCACTTCAATTTTCTACAAATACACCTTTAATAACTGAGCCGACACCTCTCATTGCATAAACCCTTTTCTAGACAACACACAAAGCGGGGAGAAAAACACAGGGAAAATGTATGTGTATTGTGAGAAAATTTGTCGGTTGACTATTTCACCACAGGTGAAGAGAACCAGATCCACACGAATACCAAATACAACCAGATATCTTCCTGGAACAAGCACACACCGCTATGTACACCTCAGCTCACAGAGAAACAAATTGCCATCGACAAAGTCTTGTCGCACTTGTCGCACGCTGAGTATGATCTAAATTGTATTCATATTCATACAGATTATTTTGGAGAGAGAGAGAGAGAGAGAGAGAGAGAGAGAGAGAGAGAGAGAGAGAGAGAGAGAGAGAGAGAGAGCGAGGGAGGGAGGGAAGAGAGAGAGACAGACAGAGATAAAGAGAGAGAGAGAGACAGAGAGAGACAGAGGGAGAGACAGAGAGAGAGACAGAGATAAAGAGAGAAAGAGACAGAGACAGAGAGAGAGAGAGAGAGAGAGAGAGAGAGAGAGAGAGAGAGAGAGAGAGAGAGAGAGAGAGAGAGAGAGAGAGAGAGAGAGAGAGAGAGAGAGAGAGAGAGAGACAGAGACAGAGACAGAGACAGAGACAGAGACAGAGACAGAAATAATAGACGGAGGCGCACAGATAGAGGCACAGAGAAAGGAAGATGAGAGGGCAAGAAAGAGGAAGAGTCTCACTGTCTCACTGTCTCTTTGGGTCAGCCTAGGTTTGGTTCACTCTAATTCATGGAGACAGGATAGGGGATAGATTGCTAGCCTTGGGTGTTTAAGGACAGGCCCATTCTCCCAGAGAGATGGATTAGGAGAGGGAGGGGAAATTAATGATCATGGGTTTTAATGGCCTTATGGCTTTCCTACGCCACACCTTCATACCATTTCTGGTTGGGGGACTTTTGCGATTATAATATTTTTCGCATATAGAGCATCACCCATTGCAGTTTGACACCACTACAACCACTCCTGACTATATTATGTGACTGAGATTACTCATAGCCAAAATGGGCAAATGGTAATAGCTAAAGTATAAATAAACCACTGCAGGTTGACAAAGTACTGAGGCAGAAACGGACTGGCCATAGCGAAGATTGGACAGTGGGCATGTCTAACTAGTTTTTTTTTTTTTTAACACAGTGATCATTATTTCGCTAAATATTGTGGAAGATATAGCCTGGTGAATTGGAAATGCCCAGGATGCATGCTCTATAAGTCTCTAGAATGGACGTATGCATCCAGCAAGGTTTCTTGGCTAACTCAAACGGTGCCACCTCAAAAGGTTCTTCACAGATGAGCCACGACCCCACACCCCAAATAAACCTTATTCGCCCCCCACAAAGCACACATTGTAACCTAACTATGTATGGGTCAACCATTGCCCCCTGCAGGGGTTGGAAGGTTAGATCTACTTGGCCGGAAACCAGCTGCCAAGCTCTCTATCTATACTGCACTACTGTCGACGTGAGCAGAAGTGATAAGAGGAAAGAACATGAGAGCTATAAATATGAGCCGGGTCAACACTATCTCAAAATACAGCACATCATAAATCTTTTTATGCACAAGGCACAGAGAAGTCTCTAATAGTTGAATAATACACTGTGCCATTACTTTATATGGAAATGTAGCCTTGGGTCTTGGAATAACGAATGGGGCTAGCTCTTAATTTCTGTTATGATAAGTTCTCTTCGTGATTGCCTTCCATAAGGCAAAGATCTATCTTCATAAGGCTCTGTGAGGGTTGTGAGGACTATTAGTGCTGATAATCCATTGGTTTGATTTATTTCTATTACAATATGCCGGGTTACATCTTTTTTTTAAAGAGATGACCAAAGAGCCGGACAATGAAAAGGAATCTGGGAATGAAAGACGTGAAATGTTTGTACACGTTTGAATGAACTTTTTCTCCATTCAACTTTCCACTTATTTTTTTTTATTGACAAAGGAGAAGACGTGGTAACATTTTGGAGGTCATCTTTCAGAATTTCTGTGTTTTTTAAATCTTCTGCAGGGGCCTTCATATTTTGTATTTCACCTTGGTTTTGAATCGGATCTTTAACAACTTAAAGGGACACTGGGATTTTGGCAACGATGACCTTTATCTTCTTCCCCGGAAGTCAGACGAACTTGTGGATACCATTTTAATGTCTCTGTGTCCAGTATGAAGGAAGTTAGAGGTAGTTTTGTGAGCAAATGCTAACTAGCGTTAGTGCAATGACTGGTGGTCTATGGTATCTGCTAGCATGCTATATACAAATGGTATCCATGAGTTAATCTGACTCTGTGGAAGTATATACAGGGCTGCATTACCAAAATCCCCCAAAATGGACAACATTAAACAGAACTGAATATTACAACGCACCAGAGTCCAAATAAGAACTTGAATCCCCATTTTATTATACATGTCCATTTGAGGCTGTGACCATGGAAGATGAGAAGAGCACAAAGTCAATGCATCACGCTGTCTCTCTGTCTCTCTCTTTCCACCTCTCTCGCACTCTCTGCCCTTCCCCTCTCTCTCTCTCTCTCTGCCCTTCCCTTCTCTCTCTCTGCCCTTCCCTTCTCTCTCGCTCTCTGCCCCCCCCTCTTTCTCTCCAGCCCCCCTCCCTCCCTCACCTTTGACCAGGCCAGCGTCGAAGGGATTAACAGCCCAGTTTAGGGCAGAGACTGGAATGAGTTTGGGGGGCTTCGGCCTGTCTGTCCAGCCCCGGGAATCCGTCACCGTCACACCGGCCCCCACTCTGGAATCGGTGGGAAAGGGGGATCGGAAGAGGGAAGGATAAAGATGGATGGGTAAGGGGCTTGTGCTCCTCTATCATCATTTCACAGCCCTGGGACAGCTACACCTCACACTGGGAATCATCCCTAACTGTGCTGGAGGACGGAGGGAGAAAGGGATCGAGAGAGGAAAATAGGTTGGAGAGAGTGGGACCAATATACTGAATATCAACCCTGTGTGGCTTGTCACTTACAAAGAACAGCTACACCTATTTGCGGTCAGACATTGAATTGACAGACTGATTGAAATCCAATTTAAACTGATGTGACAATAGATTGTTTATGGGCCACTTGATGAAAAGGTCCATCAAATACTACCTTGCAAGAAATTTGATCACTCTTTTCAATTCATCCTATGTGTTTGACACCTCTGTGCATAATCACGAAGGGAAGGGAACTTAGTGAAGCCATATGCAGTAGGCACACAGCCATACAAACATGTATCCTCACATAAAGACTTCACCCCCCCCCCATACAGATTAGGCCACTGCTGGGACTGGGGAAAATAGGTTTAGGGGACCCAGAGCTGCGTCTGTGGTTCCCCGTCTGGGCTTAGACACAGCCTGTCGATAACTAATCCTGACCTTTCCCCAGCCGCAAAATTGAAAATAAGAATAAGAAAAATAACATAGATGGTGGATGCTATCAAGAGGCGTGCGGCTCCAGCGGAGGATATGGTAGAGCTAATGGATTCAGCGCAAGGGTAAGGGGGAAATTGGACAGGCGTTCAGTTGGACGGCCCTATCAGTCCGGGGGCAAGGCCACACAGCACAGGGACTAATTCCTGTCTCCTTGTTCCGACCCAACAGCACAATCCCATCCAGGAGAGGAGCGGCAGTCACGGAGTGGCCGATTGCAGTGGGGATAGAGGGCAAACAGAATGGGAAATGTGCGTATCGGTCTTCTGGATAGATAGAGATCTAGAAATTGACACCTGAAATGGCACCTTCAGGTAATTGGTGACCTATACAGATTGTAATATATGTGCAAAGCACTCTTCCGGCTCACGCCCTCCTGGTTCACACTGTGCAGGGAGTAGGGACGATATCTGTGGCCTCACCTATCATTTAGCATCCCTTTCCTTACACACACACGAGTACAAACACACGGCGGCATGATCACACACACACACACACACACACACACACACACACACACACACACACACACACACACACACACACACACACACACACACACACACACACACACACACACACACACACACACACACACACACACACACACACACACACACACACACACACACACACACACACACACACACACACACACACACACACTCCCATAAAAACACACTCCTGCTTGCTCTGTCATACCTGTTAGAGCTCTAAATGACCTTCCCCATCGCCATGGTGAGGGTTGCCATGCATCTCAGTGTAGCGCATACATTTGGTTACATTACCTAGCCACCCATGGAGCTGGGGGGAGTAAGTATTGGGCTAACTCTCCCCAGGATCGAAAAGCAATTCATGCAAAAACATCATTTCGTCATCTGCAGATGGTAGTCATGTCATTGTGTGAACACTAGATACATGAACTAAAATAGTGTCAACTATCTGCTTCGTACAAGTTACTCATTAATACATGTCACTCTCTCAATGTCACTCATTTTCACTGGTTGACAGGTGGGGCTGTGTCGCCTTTTCACACAACACGACAACTTCTTAATTAGGTTGATCATTTAGCAGGCTGTGAAACCTTTCGCTATTTATTTCTGAAGCATGATACATAAGAGAGCTAAAACTAGGAGCATCTGCCAGTGGTGTTAACTGCTGAGCTGAGCTCTCCAAAACCAGGCGACCAAAAACCTGTAGAAGATCCTGGCCAGCTCTCCTAAACAAAATCCAACAAGGCCCAATCTCATTTAAATTTACAAACAGCCGTGTAGTTACAGCCACCCTGTCCAACTGGAACTAGGCTCCTGGGTATACATTCATACGGCGAGCCTTGGCACGGAATGGCCACTTTCACACACAAAGGATAAAGAAACACACACACAGAGCTATACACACAAGGGCAGGCACGCACGCACACACAGATGCATACACAAGCACACAGAGACACAACGCACACACACACACACACACATACACACTAATCAAAGTGCCAGGCTGATGTACTGCTGGGGGCCACTAGGGGGAGCTATTTCCTCTTTCCTTATCGGACAAGTGCAAAGGCAGTCAGTCTGTCCAGTCAGGTCTGTTTAATCTCTTCTATGCTGCGCTGGTGTTGTGATTTAGCTCTAGCTCATATACAGCCCTCACTCCAGGTCACCAGAGGGATTTCAGGTCAGTCCGTTTGCAGCTCCTAATTCCCTGCCTAAGGTGCGAGGAGAGTCATTAGCAAACCTAATCCGGTTTGAACAAGTCGACTGAGGATGGGGTGAGGAAGAGAGAGAGAGGAAGAGAGCAGAGAGAGAGAGAGAGAGAGAGAGAGAGAGAGAGAGAGAGAGAGAGAGAGAGAGAGAGAGAGAGAGACTGAGGATGGGGTGAGGAAGAGAGAGAGAGGAAGAGAGCAGTGAGAGAGAGAGAGGAAAGGAAGAAACAGACACAAACCTGTACACGTACTGTTTACACACACACTCACTCACTAAAATGATTGGTTTCGCAGACGTTCGGGCATGTGGCATCGAGAATGAGAACGGTATAATCTCTCCCCCTCCCTCCCTCCCTACCTCCCAACCCTCCCTCCTTCGGTTGGCAGATCAACAGGCCATACCTGTAACTGCTTCTTCCTGGGCGCTGGCACGTCTCTGCTGCTGAAAATGCGCCATGCCTTTTGATGCAAATAATACACATTTGTAAGACTCATTAGTTGCTCAGTGGGTAATGGTGCCAGGCAGACGCAGAGGCCCGGCTAAACAAAAGGAGATAGCATTTTAACAGCCGCCCAACACAGTATCCTTCCCAGAATTGTCATGGTATTGTTCGTTCCTGCCCAGATAACCAGAGTGAAAGAACATGGAGGTGGCGTAGGGGAGAGACCTACAGAGGTGTATTTTTTTTACTCTTCTTGGTAAATCGAAATATGGCTTCTCTTTTTTCTTCAAGGGAAACCAAAAGGCAGCTCCACGTTTGACTTAAAATGGTAGAAATTGTGTCGGTGGATGTGGGTTTATGGACATGTTGAAATACTCCTTTCCTGCCCCCTTCCTTCAAAGTTACCAACAATCTGACATGACTGGAAAATTAAAAGCTAAGCACTCAAAGCTAACACATCCTAAATGTCCATGCCACTTTATGGCAGATAGAGCTATGGCGGGTAGAGCACCTTGTAGAGCTTCGGCGGATAGAGCCCCTTGTAGAGTTACAGTGGGTAGAGCCCCTGGTAGAGCTACGGTGGGTAGAACCCCTTGGAGAGCTACAGTGGGTAGAGCCCCTTGTAGAGCTATGGTGGGTAGAGCCCCTTGTAGAGCTATGGCGGGTAGAGCCCCTTGTAGAGCTACGGTGGGTAGAGCCCCTTGTAGAGCTATGGCGGGTAGAGCCCCTTGTAGAGCTATGGCGGGTAGAGCCCCTTGTAGAGCTACGGCGGGTAGAGCCCCTTGTAGAGCTATGGCGGGTAGAGCCCCTTGTATAGCTATGGCGGGTAGAGCCCCTTGTATAGCTATGGCAGGTAGAGCCCCTTTTACAGCTATGGCGGGTAGAGCCCCTTGTGTAGCCATGGCGGGTAGAGCCCCTTGTAGAGCTATGGCGGGTAGAGCCCCTTGTATAGCTATGGCGGGTAGAGCCCCTTGTAGAGCTATGGCGGGTAGAGCCCCTTGTATAGCTATGGCGGGTAGAGCCCCTTGTATAGCTATGGCGGGTAGAGCCCCTTTTAGAGCTATGGCGGGTAGAGCCCCTTGTAGAGCTATGGCGGGTAGAGCCCCTTGTATAGCTATGGCGGGTAGAGCCCCTTTTAGAGCTATGGTGGGTAGAGCCCCTTGTAGAGCTATGGCGGGTAGAGCCCCTTGTAGAGCTATGGCGGGTAGAGCCCCTTGTAGAGCTACGGCGGGTAGAGCCCCTTTTAGAGCTATGGTGGGTAGAGCCCCTTGTAAAGCTATGGCGGGTAGAGCCCCTTGTAGAGCTATGGCGGGTAGAGCCCCTTGTAGAGCTATGGCGGGTAGAGCCCCTTGTAGAGCTACTGGCAGTGCAGAGTTATTCTCCAGCCCTTCATCAACACACCAACTAATTTGAATCAGCCGAGTCAGGTGTGTTCAAGCATGGCTGGAACAATATGCTGCATATCCACTGGCTCTGCAGGAAGGTTGGCCACCCCTGATTTAGACTATAATGGCACCCTGTTCACTGGTCAAAATAAATGCACTATATAGGGAATAGGGTGTCTTAAGGGATGCCACCTATTCCTCTTTGTCTGTGAAGGTCAATGGTGTGGCGCCCCCTAGTGGAGAGTGTCCTGTTTCTGCATACAGAGTTGTTTTTTTAATGGAGTGTTCGCCTCCAGCTATCCACAGCATGGCTAATTAGCTGGAGTAATTATTTGCTTAGGCAGACAAAGTGAGCGTTTTGTCTGCGTTCGGCACTTTCAAGAGAGGGAACATTGTGTCCGGATGAGGACACAGTCAATAGATGGGAGTAGCCGTGGGTGAGAAACTGACAACAATGGTCACGACGTGCCACCGTGAGTCGTGACCTGTCCGAGGAAGAGATACAGAGTGTTTGATTTGGAACTGAATAATAACATTTGGGATCAATCACGTTTCGGATCAGATATTTATATTTGTAGCGTTTCATCGTTTGCGAATGTTTTGAATCACGACAGTGATAGGTGTATGATGGCTCTCTTCATTCAGTTATGAGGAAATTCATTGACATTCAATTCATGACCTTCATAACATCATCTGAAATGGACAATGTGCAGATATAGGTTTGCGTCCCAAATGGCACTCTTTTCCCTATGTAGTGCACTACTAACATATGGGTCCTGGTCAAAAGTAGTGCACTATAAAGGGAATAGGGTGCCATTTGTCACCTGAAAAATAAATGAACATTAAACCACAGAGTTACTGAGCAAAATGCTAAATTGGGCTTTGGTAGAATATAAAATTGTAACTTCATAAATAGAAGACAGACAAGAGCCTAATGCGTTGGTGTTGTTTAAGCTGTCACATCATGGGCAGTGGTCTGTGAGAGACTTACTGTATAGAGGGACTACAGAATTAACCTGTTCCCTGACTTACACACACACACACACACACACACACACACACACACACACACACACACACACACACACACACACACACACACACACACACACACACACACACACACACACACACACACACACACACACACACACACACACACACACACACACAAAACAAAGCACTTAGGAAATCAAAGTGAGAACGGCAGGGGCTGGGAGTGAAGGACACCGATCGGGGCTGGGGGGTGGGGTGGGGGGGTGGGGGGGGGAGCCACCCCACCCCACACACACACACACACACACGTCACACACACACACAGACATGCTGCCCAGCCCCTTGCTAGGCACTCACACACACACTTGAGGAAGCTGTGGCTTATGATGCTGTATGCATTCATATGATGCCATTTTCTGTTCTCTCTGCTACCGCAAGTCTGGAACCAACAGACCCTGAACAGCTTCTACCTCCAAGCTATAAGACTGATAAATAGTTAGTTAAATAGCTACCCGGATTATCTACATTGACCCTCATCACATACGCTGCTGTTACTGTTTATTATCTATCTTGTTGCACTTGTTGTCACTTTATCCCTACATATATGCACATGTCTACCTCAATTACCTCGTACCCCTGCACATCGACTCTGTACCGGTAGCCCGTGTATGTAGCCAAGTTATCATTACTCATTGTGTATTTATTCCTTCTGCTATTATTTGTCTATATTATTGCATTGTTGGGAAGGGACCGTAAGTAAGCTTTTCAATTGTGATATCATCACATTCAAATATAAGTGTTTTGTTATGACTAGAATCCCCTAAGGCAAAGAAATAGAATGGGTTTCAAATCAACACTGTTTCTCTTATCACCAAAACATCTGCTTGACATTTGCTTGATTTTGCCTTGTAATGTAAAAAAAAGAAGATTTTGCGATGACGAGGAAAAATAGTGACATTAAGTGCATCACATACGCACACACACACACGCACGCACGCACACACACACACACATACGCACACACACACACGCACACACACACACACACACACATACGCACACACACACGCACACACGCACGCACGCACACACACACATATGCACGCACACACACACACACATACGCATGCACACACACGCACACACACACGCACGCACGCACGCACACACACACACACACGCACGCGCACGCACACACACACACACGCGCACACACACACACTTCCCCTTACATAATATATAAAAACAATATCTGCTGTTTAGCGCATGGCTTTATCCAAAGCGACATCATTTGTGCATACATTTTACGTATGGGCGGTCCCAGGAATCTTACTCTCCATCTTGGCAAGCGCCATGTACTACCAGCTGAGCTACAGAGGACCAGCATGATCGCAAACATACATGTTCGCAAATAGATAGTTATAGAAACATTAGAACATGCAGGAACATACCGGTGAACAGCTAAACAGCACATTCTTAGACAGGCAAAGCAATTCCACGTAGACAAAAATGCCTAACACCGCAAGACCCCCTTCCCACCTCCACCCCCATCGCCTCCCATCCCTCTCCTAGGTGTATTGAACAGCCGAGTCGAGCACCTTAAATCTGTTAATCTGTCAAAGCCGTCAGAGTCTATGCGTCATCCTGAGTCCTCGGAGCAGTGGGGTAACAAACACAAATCCCAAATGGCACCCTTTGCCCTACACAGTGCACTACTTTTGACCGAAGCATATGGGGCTCTGCTCAAAAGTAGTGTACTATGTAGGGAATATGCCATTATCTCTCTGAGAAGTCAGAAGAAGGAGGTTTACCATATTTTAAATAGAACCAGTGCGGTGCAGTTTGCCAAGTAATGAAATCCTATTCCGTCATGGCTAGTTCTGTACGAATTAGACATCATTATAAACTGGCAAATTGTATAAGTATGGATTATCCATTGTGAAATACAGCATTTTATTGAGCATAGTATAGGATGCTCATCTCAAGGATCTTATTCCAGAGGCACGAGAGCAATGTACAGCCAATTCCTCCTTGACTAGTTTACTTACTACACAGCCACTGTACACACATAAGGACAAACAAATCATAGTCATATCATCAGACACGCACACACACACACACACACACACACACACACACACACACACACACACACACACACACACACACACACACACACACACACACACACACACACACACACACACACACACACACACACACACACACACACACACACACACACACACACACACACACACACACACACACACTCAAAGACAATGACACACACCCACAAAAAAATGACTTCCATTTGCTCTTTAGGGATCTGCTTACATCAGCATGCTGAACTCACATCCCCTGGCACTAACACAGGGAGCACCAGGGAGGTGTATTTGGGCACTGAGGTGTGTTCAGATTCTACATGCTCCAGGGCTTCAATGACCTTTGAGAGTGTGTGCATGCACGTGCGTGTGTGTGTGTGTAGCTGTCTATGTGTTTGAGTGTATGTATGTGTGTGTGTACAGCTGCGTGTGTACACTCCTTAGCATTCCTGCCAGGTACCTTTCCAGGAGGACGTTCGGTGTCATCCCGGACCGGTATACAAGCGCCACCTGAGCTCTGCAATCTCTCTAATTGATTGCGGGTGTTGTCGCCACGCCGCACCGTATCCTGACTCAAGAGGCCTCCGTATCTCCCGCTGACACGCCTCACCTTGTTCCCAGTGAACATGGGGTTTCAAGGCGTGCGTGCGGTCGCACCATTGTTTCAAGGCGTGCGTGCGGTCGCACCATTGTTTCAAGGCGTGCGTGCGGTCGCACCATTGTTTCAAGGCGTGCGTGCGGTCGCACCATTGTTTCAAGGCGTGCGTGCGGTCGCACCATTGTTTCAAGGCGTGCGTGCGGTCGCACCATTGTTTCAAGGCGTGCGTGCGGTCGTACCATTGTTTCAAGGCGTGCGTGCGGTCGCACCATTGTGAGACGTGCGTTTGTCGAATTCAATACAAAGGAGAATATTTTCCGACTCAAGCTCGGGTGACGTTGAGTCTAAGGTGTGAAGGTGGACAGTAGTATTGGAAAACCGGTCTGTGAATACGACAATTCAAAGTTTGGCCCAAACGCTCTTAGTACACATATTACCTCTTCTGAAGACATTCCTCTATATTTGTAGCCCTCTCTATCTACCTTTCTCTCTCTTCCTATAGACCCTCCCTTAAGGTCACTCTCCCTTTCCCTCTTTCACTCTCCTTCTATTTTTCTCTCTCTCTTTCTCTCTGTCATTTACATTTTTTCTCTCACCCTCTCCCACCATCTCTCCTGTGAGCAGTGAGATGAGAGTGTGTGTTTGACGCGGTAGGGGAGGAGGTATGGGGGTTTAATGTCAGACCGTGCCATGATCCGCTCTGAGGAGTTGATTTGCTCCGGCTCAGCGCCCAAGAGGCCGATTAGCATTCTGTCGCTAACCCCGTCTCCCACATACTGTACCCGTATGCACGGCCCCATACATCTGCTGCCACCGCCATCTCTTCACCCGCTCAACCATTTCCTCCTCCCTTCTTCTTACTTAGTCGTTCCCACCACCCACGCTAATAGCGAGGACTACGACTACATTCTTTGAAAAGAAGTTGCTACGTAGAAACTAAAAGGGTTCTTTGGCTGTCCCCATAGGAGAAACCTTTGAAGAAACCTTTTTGGTTCCAGGTAGAACCATCTGTGGAAAGGAGGGGGACCCTTTTTTCTAAGAGTGTATGACTGCCACATCCATTCCCAGCTATCCTGCTATCCTGGAGTTAGTTCTTATAGATTCAGAAAAGTACTTGTGAATATAGGAGTAATTATCCAAGCAGGAAATAGGCCAATTTCTTTCCCACCCTGTAGGAGTTTGACCTATTGTGATGATGCTGTACCTGTTCGGACCTACACTCAGACAGAGGCCTACGCCTTGGGCTATTAAAAGACTCGCCAGTCTCATTGGCATTGAGACACAGTCGTGGCAGGTTGGAGTTTGTGGGCCCGCTCCTTCACACAGTGGTAATGAGACTAGCACCGATGCCGGTGGGGAGACATTGATCGGTCTGAAATAACCAGATTACTGGTTGTTGGGTTTGGAACTCTGGATAAGCTCCCCGCTCCAATTGAATGTTAAGATAATTGGATCTGAAAGTTCAGAATGAAATGTATATGGTTTTGATAACCCAAATAAGCAATGTAATAATACTCTATAAGATACAATGTTGGTAAAGCCGAATAAGAAATTCAAATGTGTGCTGATATGCCAATAGCTATTGAATAAGTATTGACAAACAAAGTTTATGGTCAAACCTTGTGTGTGGAACATTGAATAAATATACCTACGAGATTTCATTAGAGAGATTTAAATGAATTGAATTCAATCAAAGCCTATTGGATGATAACTTATTTTTAAGTAGGACAGAAGAATTTGTAACAGACTTTCTCCGACATAACATAGATACAGAAGATCCCCTTATTGTATGGGACACTTAGTGTCTTTAGAGGCCATGCAATTAAATGCTCGTCTTTAAAACAAAAGCAATTTTGGTCAGAAGAGTTCATATTAACAAAGGAAATAGAAGGACAAATAAAAACTGTACCATAGAGGCACAGAATACGTTAAAGGAAAAACTGAAAGAAATGGAGGAACTTATTCAAGAAAGATCAAGTGTAATATATTATAAAAAATAAAGCGAACTGTATGGAATATGGGGAAAAATACCAAACCTTTTTTAATTTACTAAGAGGAACGTTATTAGCATGTTTTAACCACTCCTATATAAATGGTAGATTATATATATAGAGTACCAGTCAAAGGTTTAGACACACTTACTCATTTGAGGGTTTTTCTTTATTTTTTTTTACTATTTTCAACTTTGTAGAATAATAGTGAAGACAATACAACTATGAAATAACACATACAGAATCATGCAGTAACCACAAAAGTGTTAATCAAATCAAAATATATTTGAGATTTGAGATTCTTCAAAGTAGCCTTGTTGACAGCTTTGCACTCTCTTGGCATTCTATCAACCAGCTTCATGAGGTAGTCACCAGAAATGCATTTCAATGAACAGATGTGCCTTGTTTAAAGTTCATTTGTGGAGTTTCTTTCCTTCTTAATGCGTTTGAGTCAATGAGTTGTGTTGTGACAAGGTAGGGGTGATGTACAGAAGATCGCCCTATTTGGTAAAAGACCAAGTCCATATCATGGCAAGAACAGCTCAAATAAGTCAAAGAGAAATGACAGTCCATCATTACTTTAAGACATGAAGGTCAGTCAATCTGGAAACGTTGATGAAACTGGCTCTCATGAGGACCGCCACAGGAAAGGAAGACTGCTGCAGAGGATATGTTCATTAGAGTTAACCACCTCAGATTGCAGCGCAAATAAATGCTTCACAGAGTTCAAGTAACAGACACATCTCAACATCAACTGTTCAGAGGAGACTGCATTGGTTGAATTGCTTCCAAGAAACCACTGCTAAAGGACACCAATAATAAGAAGAGACTTGCTTGGGCCAAGAAACACGAGCAATGAACATTAGACAGGTGGAAATCTGTCCTTTGGTCTGATGAGTCCAAATTTGAGATTTTTGGTTCCAGCCATCGTGTCTTTGTGAGACACAGAGTAGGTGAAGGGATTATCTACTCATATGTGGTTCCCATCATGAAGCATGGAGGAGGTGGTGTGATGGTGTGGGGGTGCTTTGCTGGTGACACTGTCAGTGATTTAATTAGAATTCAATGCACACTTAACCAGCATGGTTAGATGAACGATGATCTCTGCATGTATGGTTCCCTTCAGGAATTCAAGGCACTCTTAACCAGGATGGCTACCACAGCATTCTGCAGCGATACACCATCACATCTGGTTTGCGCTTAGTGGGACTATCATTTATTTTTCAACTGGACAATGACCCCAAACACACCTCCAGGCTGTGTAAGGGCTATTTGACCAAGGATAGTGTTGGAGTGCTGCATCAGATGACATGGCCTCCACAATCACCTGAACTCAACCCAATTGAGATGGTTTGGGATGAGTTGGACTGCAGAGTGAAGGAAAAGCAGCCAACAAGTGCTCAGCATATGTGGAAACTCCTTCAAGACTGTTGGAAAAGCATTCCAGTTGAAGCTGGTTGAGAGAATGCCAAGAGTGTGCAAAGCTGTCATCAAGGCTACTTTGAAGAATCTCAAATCTCAAATATATTTTGATTTGTTTAACACTTCTTTGGTTACTACAAAATTCCAAATGTGTTATTTCATAGTTTTGATGTCTTCGCTATTATTCTACAATGTAGAAAATAGTACAAATAAAGAAAAACCCCTGAATGAGTAGATGTGTCCAAACTTTTGACTGGTACTATATATTTACAGAAAAATATATGGGGGCTCCGTAATGATGCAGACAATTACGCTGATGAAAGCTACAATCTATCTGCAATATTAAAGCTGATCGACACCCTAAATGTACTTTGGGGAATTCTAAAATGCAATGAGTTACAGATGAACATTGGCTTGTGAATGTGTTACATTTGTCTTATTGAACTGATACTAATGTAACTGTCGACTGTACTGTGTATCTACACGCCTTCTTTTGAAAATGGTGGCTTGACATCAGTAAGGCTGGTAGATGCCATCCAACCCATGCATTTCATCTCCTAACTTGAGATGTCATAATTCGATTAGGTGTTCAAGGTCTGTTATATGAGCCATGCATCTGATAGTTGGTATAAAATCCATAGGTGAGGAGTGCAAACTTTATTGAACTAAAGTGAGAATAAACTTTGGATTATTGAACTCACCCCAGGTGCTCAATAAATGTCATGTTCGATTAGGTGATGGAGCCAAGGTAATGAGCATCAGAGTTTGTGTTCCACATCTCCAGCAAAGGAAAACAAGGCTATAACTGTGTAGGAGTGAAGTTGCCATTGAGATAACAGAGTTAGAGAAAGACAGATCCGTTTAGGTTATTTCCAAGAATCTTCGAACCAGCCCATTAGTGAGTCCCTCAACATTGCGAACAGCGAGAGACGACTCCGTAAAAGAATAATAATAATAATAGAATAGGAATTTTCAAACGTCAACCTGGAGGAGAAGTGCTCGATCATCAGCGATCGGTGCCCTAATCCCTTGTCTGGGCACAGCTTGAAGCTCCTGCCTTTCGTCCTGCCGCTAAATCACCGAGCGCCGTCGCTTCATTCCTTCATACATCAAAATAAGAGAGGAGTATGTATTTTGTCTGCAAGTGTATATTCACAAATGAGCGCTTTTAATTCAAAAGAATGACTCAATTCTTCTCCAGTGTCAAAGACATGATGACTAATGCTTTGCCTGGAGTCGTGCTGCAAGGGATTGGTTTTCTATTGCATCAAAATCAGAGATTCATAGATCATGATAAAGTGGTGCAGCCTGGACAATGCTTCATTAATGACTAGGGGAAGCTGCAGACAAGGAAGCATTTTTTTAATCAACAAACAGAGTTCTACAAATACAGCTTGATCGCACTGGAAACGTATGTTGCTTTCAAACATCGTTCAGAAGTATGACAAAGTTACCCGACAAAAAGCAAGGTAGTACAATGTATGTGATGCTGGTGGTGCTCAAACTTTCAGGTAACTACTGGACATTGCAGTGATTCTACTGCATGGTGATTGAGTACAGGGGTTACTGTAAGAAGACTACAGTGGCCTGAAAGGGTAAAACCTTTACTCAAAGCATCATTGCGCTCTGTGCTGTCATTTGCACTGAGAAGAACCTATGAGGCTGCTCTCGGAAACTTTGCAGGAGAGCGGTAGAAGGAGGGATCGGCCAACGTGAGGACAGGTCCTTTAGGACATTTCTGACCTCTGTTTTTCCTTCCTTCTCAGTCTTTTGCTTAGCTCGAGTCCTTGAGGTGGCTCCCCTGTTCCCATTCCCCCCCTGGCTGTGTGGATTTTTAATAGAGAACCCCCTCCACCACCACTTCCCCTGCCCTAAAACTATATTTACAGTTGCTCCGTGGCCCTGCCAAATCAGGAGCCCACAAATTGGGTAGTTAAGGGCCCGGGAGAGTGAGGAGCATGTTTTATCACTAGATATGTCGAGAAATCAATGTGCCCTCACCAATGACTGTCTCTTTATGGACAGTCAGGGAAATGCACAGATGAAGGAGCAGGAAGTGAGTGAAGGGCTTAATTTTCACCCTCTCAAACTTAAACACAGGTTTTAGCACATTGGGCTCTGTACCTTATAGCTTCCGTATTGGAGTCCATTTGAGCAGTTGGGGAGATTCTTTGTCTTGATGGCTTTGCATAAACCGACGAAGGAAAGTGTACAGGCAAGATAACTCAGCGCAGCAAATCAATTAGACCTGCATACCTGCTACTGTATGAGAGTATGAGAGTACAACAGTGGAGGCTGCTGAGGGGAGGACGGCTCATAATAATGGCTGGAACGGAGCGAATGGAATGGCATCAAACCACGTGTTTGATCTATTTGTTACCATTCCACCTATTCCGCTCCAGCCATTACCACCAGCCCATCCTCCCCAATTAAGGTGCCACCAACCTCCTGTGGAGTACACACACACACACACACACACACACACACACACATGGGCAACTCCACAGTTCAATCACTAGGTGTGTTGCAAATGCCCGAAGGGGAAACTATGCAACTGACTCTAATCGCAGCCGTGTCTTTATTTAGAAAGGCTGCTGCTGCTTCCCAGGTCCAGACTCAAGGTCGGTGGTTGCATCACGTATGGACAGCGCCTGCCAGCAATGAAGCCTATCAGTCATCAGCCTTAATGAAGAGGGGGGTCAGGCAGTCATTCTGGCATAAAAATAGACACCAGGGGAGGCAAACGCGTAAGCTTTCAGGGACGAGGCCAGGAATGGGACTTGGCAATGGGGGTACCTCTGGATTATCAGTCGCCTGACGACTCACACTGAATTCCAGCACTTACCAACCTCCTTTTTTGATGATATCCAGCACAATACAAGTCTACATATCCCATTCATGTCCATAACAGAAATGCAAATGTTCTTTAGTACACCTGTTCTCTGAGCTTACTTATGGACACATCTGAAGACATGTTTTAAATCGGCCAAAGCCGTTTTTTACATTGTACTATATTTTGTCTTTGGACGCATGGGGTTACTTTTTTATTTACACATTTCATTATTAAGTCCTGTGAATACATGTTTATTATTATACATACAGTGCCCCCCCCCCTGTTCTTGGCATTATATGGACTCTGTCTTTTACCAAATAGGGCTATCTTCTGTATACCAACCCTACCTTGTCACAACACAACTGATTGGCTCAAAAGCATTTAGAAGGAAATCAATTCCACATAATCACTTTTAACAAGACACACCTGTTAATTGAAATGCATTCCAGGTGACTACCTCATGAAGCTGGTTGAGAGAATGCCATAGCGTGTGCAAAGCTGTCATCAAGGCAAAGGGTGGTTACTTTGAAGAATATCAAATATCAAATATATTTCTACTTACATTGGATTTGCTTATGCTGCATTAAGATTTGAACATGTTTAAGATCTAAGAAAGAGAACATATGCTCTAGGGGTGTGTGTGTGTGTGTGTGCAAGAGAGAAAGAGAGTGTGTGGATTTGTTTAGATATTGTTTTCATACTGGGCCTTGCAAAAGTTTTCAGACCCTTTTGGATTTCTTCACATTTTATTGTGTTAAAGGTGGGATTAAAAGGGATTTGATTGTCATTTTATCCTCAACAATCTACTGAAAATACTCAATCATTTACAAAAAAAAGATGAATAAAAACTTGATAAATCAAATATAGTCATTGCATAAGTATTCAGCGCTTTGTTCAGGAAAGCCTAAATTAGATCAGCCACATACATCGAAGACACAGTTGTCCTTCTGATTTTAAAACTATTATAGAGTTCAATGGCTGTGATGGGAGACAACAGAGGAAGGATCAACAGCATTTCAGTGACTCCACAATGATGAAAAGAGTGAAAAGACCACAAATATACAGAATAGAAATATTTCAACGCATGCATCTTGTATGTAATACTGCAGAAAAAATAACAAAGCAAAGGAATACACTTTTTTTTGGCCTAAATGCAAATCCTTGTGTTTGGGGCAAATCCAACACAACACATCCCTGAGTGACTGCCTCTTTATTTTCAACTATGGGGGTGGCTGCATCATTGTGTGTATGCTTGACATCGGCAAATACTGGGAAGTTTTACCGGATAAAAATTAACAGGATGTGGCTTAGCACAGGAAATAATCCTAAAGGAAAACCTGATTCAGTCTGCTTTACACCAGACACTAGGGGATGAATTAACCTCTCAGCAGTACAATAACCTACAACACAAGGCCAAATCTACATTGGAGTTGCTTACCAAGAAGACAATGAATGTTCTTGAGTGGCCAAGTTATCATTTGGACTTGAATCTGCTATGGAAAAACTTGAAAATTGCTGCCAGGCCATGAACCCCAACATCTTGACAGAGCTAGAAGAGTAATGAAAAGAATAATGGGCTAATATTATACAATCCAGGTGTGTAAAGCTCTTAGAGAGTTACCCAAGAAGACTCATAGCTGTAATCTCTGCCAGGTGTTTCTAACATGACTCAGGGAGCTGAATATTTATACAACGACTATATTTTAGTTATTTCATTCCTATTCATCTTTGAAAACGTTTAAAAAAATTGCATTCAAGTATTTTTCTATAGATTGTTGACAAAAAAATTAGAATTAAATCCCTTTTAATCATACTTTGTAACACGATACAATTTGAAAAAAATCCAAGGGGTATGAATACTTTTGCAAGGCACTGTATTTACAGTTTAAGTCGGAAGTTTACATAAACTTAGGTTGGAGTCAGTTAAACACATTTTTCAACCACTCCACAAATTTCTTGTCAACACACTATAGTTTTGGCAAGTTGGTTAGGACATCTACTTTGTGCATGACACAAGTAATTTTTCCAATAATTGTTTACAGACAGATTATTTCACTTATAATTCACTGTATCACAATTCCAGTCGGTCAGATGTTTACATACACTAAGTTGACTGTGCCCTTAAACAGCTTGGAAATTTCCAGAAAATAATGTCATGGCTTTAGAAGCTTCTGAAAGCCTAATTGACATAATTTGAGTCAATTGGAGGTATTTCAAGGCCTACCTTCAAACTCAGTGCTTCTTTGTTTGACATCATGGAAAAATCAAAAGAAATCAGCCAAGACCTCAGAAAAAAAATTGTAGACCTCTGGTTCATCCTTGGGAGCAATTTCCAAATGCCTGAAGGTACCACGTTCATCTGGTTCATCTGTACAAACAATAGCACGCAAGTATAAACGCCATGAGACCAGGCAGCCATCATACCACTCAGGAAGGAGATGCATTGTCTCCTAGAGATGCACGTACTTTGGTGTGAAAAGTGCAAATCAGTCCCAGAACAGCAGCAAAGGACCTTGTGAAGATGCTGGAGGAAACAAATACAAAAGTATCTATATCCACAGTAAAACAAGTCCTATATTGACATAACCTGAAAGGCCGCTCAGCAAGGAAGAAGCCACTGCTCCAAAACCGTCATAAAAAAGCCAGACTACGCTTAGCAACTGCACATGGGAACAAAGATCGTACTTTTGGAGAAATGTCCTCTGGTCTGATGAAACAAATATAGAATTGTTTGGCTATAATGACCATCATTATGTTTGGAGGAAAAAGTGGGAGGCTTGCAAGCCGAAGAACACCATCCCAACCATGAAGCACGGGGTAGCAGCATCATGTTGTGGGGTCCTTTGCTGCAGGAGGGACTGGTGCACTTTACAAAATAGATGGCATCATGAGATAGGTAAATGATGTGGATTTATTGAAGCACCATCTCAAGACATCACTCAGGAAGTTAAAGCTTGGTCGCAAATGGGTCTTCCAAATGGACAATGACCCCAAGCATACTTCCAAAGTTGTGGCAAATGGTTTAAGGACAACAAAGTCAAGGTATTGGAGTGGACATCACAAAGCCCTGACCTCAATCCCATAGAAAATATGTGGGCAGAACTGAAAAAGCGTGTGCGAGTAAGGAGGCCTACAAACCTGACTCAGTTACACCAGCTCTGTCAGGAGGAATGGGCCAAAATTCACCCAATTTATTGTGGGAGGTTTGTGGAAGCCTCCCCAAAACGTTTGACCCAAGTTAATCAATTTAAAGGAAATGCTACCAAATACTAATTGAGTGCATGTAAATGTCTGACCCATTGGGAATGTGATGAAAGAAATAAAAGCTGAAATAAATAATTCTCTCTACTATTATTCTGACATTTCACATTCTTAAAATAAAGTGGTGATCCCAACTGACCTAAAACAGGGAATGTTTACTGGGATTAAATGTCAGGAATTGTGAAAAATTGAGTTGAAATGTATTTGGCTAAGGTGTATGTAAACGTCTGACTTCAACTGTATATATTAGTCTGGACAATCTACATACAAAAAATATGAAGATCTGATCATTTAAAAATGTATTCACGTGATTTGTGAAAGTGTTAAAAAACAATAAACCCATGTGTCCAAAGACTAAATATACTCCAGTACGATACAGAAATGGCTGTAGTTCTGAAATGACAATGAGTTGAATCGTATAATATTATTTTTATTTTGGAATAATTGGGTCTAGAATATGTCAAATAACAGTAATACATGCTTTTAAACTAGTTCATTCTGAAATGCGTTGCAGAATACATATGCTGAAGTCAGTTGAATGATTATTTCAAATTGTCAGAAAATCTAATACAAATCTAACCAAGTTACATTTTATTGGTCACATACACGTGTTTAGCAGATGTTGTTGCAGGTGTAGTGAAATGCCTTTGTTTCTAGCTCCGACGGTGCAGTAACATCTAACAAGTAATATCTAACAATTTCACAACATATACCCAATACACACAAATCTAAGTAAAGGAACATCATGAAGAATATGTAAATATATGCATGAGCAATGGTTCATCCTAGTTTGATTTGGCCTGGTCCAGCTTGGATGGGTATATTCAGCGAGTGTGCAGAGCGTGCTCTCAACCTATAAGAGCCAACCTCTGGGTCCCATGAGTATGCCACTCAAGTCATGACACTTCCATTTAAACAGCTGACAAGCCCCCAACAGCATTTCTCACTCTCACACACGTGTCTACTGCGTGGCTGGAATCTGTCCCCTTTAAAGTCAATTGTCTGAGTATGTGTCTGTGAGTGTGTTTTTTTTAAAGAGATGTGTTATAGTGTGTGTTCGTTATTTGATTGTGTGTGTGATAGTGAATGAGAGGGAGAATGTAAGTAAGTGCATGTATTTGATTGTGTGTGTGTGTGTGTGTGTGTGTGTGTGTGTGTGTGTGTGTGTGTGTGTGTGTGTGTGTGTGTGTGTGTGTGTGTGTGTGTGTGTGTGTGTGTGTGTGTGTGTGTGTGTGTGTGTGTGTGTGTGTGTGTGTGTGTGTGTGTGTGTGTGTGTGTGTGTGTGTGTTTAAGCGCACATGCACCTGGGCAAGGGTAAGACGGGGTCAGTGCAGAAAGGGAGTATGTGTCTCAAGAAGCCCTGTCACATGAGAGCAGAATGACTTTAAAGTACATTAAAGCGCTGTCACTGTTAATGATCAAACAGATGGACAGATTTAGTTTGCAATTAACGCTAACAAAACTATTTTGCCCCAGAGGAAAGACAAACTACTATAACGGCCCTGTAGTACACCACTCCACTGAAGAAACAAGGGGCTTTTTTCAAAATCAATCCAAAAGTCGAGGGAGGGTGTACCAATCAAGCGTCCTGATTGTCTCAATTATGGAGATGAAGCTAGGGGTAGAATTGACACCAACCTGCCCTTAGGTAAAAAAAATGTTTCTGGTAATCATAGTGCTTCAGAACCTTCTTCTCCTCTATTTTGAGAACCACGTTACACTCATTGCTGAAAAATGTAAACTCCAAAGAGAATCGAGATGTGATCTCACTTGAATAGAAATTGGAGGCTGCGATTTAGTTGAAAGAATGAAACTTTTGAAAACTTGGTTTAATCAAACCAAAATATGAGGGTTGGAGAAAGGATGTCTGACGAAGATTATGCTTCAGATTGAAAAGATGAGTTCACAAAGGGCTGTGTTTAGACAGGCAACCCAAATCCTGATAATATTTTCACGAATTGGTATTTTGACCAATCAGATCAGCTCTGAAAAAAACTGATGTGAAAAGATCTGATGTGTTTGGTCAAAAGACCAATTAGTGGGATTTTTTAATAAAAAAAAATAGGCTGCCTGTCTAAATGAAGCCAAAGGCCTGCTCTGAAAACTCAGTGTTGTCTATATCCACACAAAATAACACTTCATGAGCAATTATCTCCATAGGCTACCAGTACTTAACAAAACCACAAGCTGCAATATTCCTACATTTGACAGCATGCAGCGTCAATGCCACTGTCAGAACACACCATTTAATTTCTATAATATACTACTCATCTACATGGGATGCAACAGATACAAGACTGAAGTGTATATCTATATGTACTGTATGTATCACCAATACAATTCTGACCTTGCATCAGTTGTACCTGCATGAACATACCAGAACGCAAGGATTTAACATAAATTCCACATATCGGGCATATTATGGTTTCATATGACATTTACTGTCTGTCACTCTCCTGCATTGAGCCCAAATGGGACTCCCATGAGGCCCTGAGGTAGCTAGCGACAGATGGTAGACCCCCTTACGGAGCGGGTATAGGGTTGGCGCTAGCATACCCACCAGCCTGGAGTAACCACACATGCTCCCACAACGTGGTCTCAGGGCAATTCCGTATTATTTTGTACTTAAATCTGTGACACTCCATTTAGTATATGTTATATTAAGTTAGGTTACATTATGAATGGAATAGGGGTTTTACAATATCACACGGATTGTATGATGTAACTTATTATACGTCTTGGAGGATATTTAGTATTATAAGTCGATCTCTGAGACCAGATCGCTTGTTGCGTCTTAACAACAAAGGAGAATTACAGGGAGAATTTACATTGATGGTTAGGTGAACTAACAACAAAGGTTAGGATCATTTGCGAAAAAGTTTAGGAGAATTAAAACAGCAAAGGTTAAGTGAATTTGCATAGGGGGTTAGGTGAATTGGGTTAAATTTAGACAAGGGTTAGCTAAAATGCTACAGTTATCCCCGATGCAACTTGAACACGCAACCTTTGGATTGCTAGACGGTCGCAGATTATGCCCACCCATCCCCAACCAAGCACCCTACTTTAGTTTCTGTCTAAAGTCTCTAGACTATTAGTACATATCATACATCTTGGAGATGGTCTGACATTCGTATAGTATATTTCGTATGGCTCTGAGGCCAGGCTGGTTCCCAGTGCAATTAAGTCTAGCTGACCCCTTTGAGCCCTGGTACCAGTGGGGTGTTTCCGTCGCATTTCCCCATGCAGATGCTAACGCATGCATGTCCAATGTGAAACACCCTTTCCCACACGTCATGCCGTGCACATATGGCCACTCCGTGTAAGGCACGGTTAATAATGCTGACATGTTTAGGAAACATGACACGATACCATAACGTGCTGCTGGAATACCGGCGGGAGACCTAGATTGGTGTGACCATCTGAATGAAAGGGAAAGGACCAACAAAGTTGTTGAGATATATACAGGTAACTGCCAAAATAAAGGAAACACTTGAGTAAATGAGGGATGCAATGCATATTGAAAGCAGATGCTTCCACACAGGTGTGGATCCTGAGTTAGTTAAGCAATGAAAACATCCCATCATGCTTACACTTCAGCTCCACTATAAGCCTGGCATTGCTTTGCCATCAGAGTCGTGTCAATGTGACGTTCTACCTGCTACACAGAGCGCGTTGTTTTATAAGAGGAGAGGAGCAGAGGGGAGAGGGTTTATTCTATTTTCCCCTACTGTACTGTAGCATATTCATCGATTATGCGTAAGTACAGTAGCTCTGGTCCAGTTTTTCACAAGTACTCATTAAAATGTACAACAGTGTCGTTGAATTACACAAGTTGCTTTTGTTTATATTGTGAGATAGCTAGCTAGAGTTTCTGCTAGCTTGTAGCATCTTGCCTTCATAAATCTTAATCAATTATGGGCTATTTTACTTTTGGAGAACCTCTTATGCCATGGGTTGAAGTTATGTATAGTAAACCCAAGCGTAAAATAATCAATAATGGCTACTTCTCAGAAAGTATTAAACTGTCAAGAGGAGTAAAACAAGGTTGTCCACTATCGGCATATCTATTCATTATGGCCATCGAAATGTTAGCTATTAAAATGAGATTCAAAACTAATATCAAAAGGACTAGAAATCCGGGGCTTAAAAACAAGGGTGTCATTGTACGCTGACGACTCATGTTTTCTTTTAAATCCACAATCTAGATTCCTGCACAGCGTCATAAGAGGATCTAGATAATTAATCGAACCTCTCTGGATTGAAACCTAACTACGATAAGTGTACTATTACGCATTGTACCGCAAAAAAAGACAACTTTTACATTACTATGTAGTTGACCAATAAAATGGTCTGACGGTGAAGTGGACATACTCTGTATTCATTACCCGAATGATCACAATAAAATACATGAAAAGGTAAACACTTGTCTATTTGTGGAAAAATCACCCTGATGAATTATTTAGTCATATCCCAGTTGACCTATTTACTGATGGCTCTGCCTACCAGACAACTTGTTTTTAAAATTATTAGGAGCAAAAATGATTCCTCGTGATTTGGAACGGCAAGTCAGACAATGTTAAACGGGCCTATTTATATAATGAATATGAATTCATGGCTAAAATGATTAAATATTTAAACATTGAACCTCTCACTAAAGGCTGCAGTCATACAAAAGTTATACTTAAATCAAAACTCATTTTCGGGTTATTTGAAAATAAAAAAATCTCCAAAATATCACTATTTTAAAAACAAGTCATATGAAACTGGTTCCAATTTCAGTTTAATCCAC
Source organism: Oncorhynchus gorbuscha (assembly GCF_021184085.1). NCBI lineage: Eukaryota > Metazoa > Chordata > Actinopteri > Salmoniformes > Salmonidae > Oncorhynchus > Oncorhynchus gorbuscha. The sequence continues at coordinate 24,683,616 of NC_060193.1, forward strand.
CAGAAAAGACAGAACAAATATTACAACAAATATTTTGGCTAAACTCAAATATACTAATTGATAAAAAAATCATATATGATTTTATAAAAACTAATAAAAACAGTATGAACTTTGTTAATGATATCATAAAAAGGACTGGAGGAGCAATGTCACACACATAGCTACAAAAATATATGGAAAATATATGGATTACCGACCTCTGCTTGACCTGACCCTGAGCCTGCTGTTCTGGTGCCTTACACCCTCTCTGGGTTATTGACCCATGCCTGCCTTGACCTGTTGTTTGCCTGCCCCTGTTTAAAGAATAAGTATAAAGTAAGAATAAAGTTTTGCTTCTTCAACACTGTCTGCGCCTGGGTCATACCTTAAAATGTGATTGTTATGTATATGGGGTTACAACCATCCCAGCTCTGCAGATTTTGCTGCGAAGAGACAGAGTCATTAGATCAATTGTTTTGACCATATGTAGCTTGTTTATGGTTGCAGGTTCAGAAATGGCTGAAAAATCACAACATTTACTTAAAGCTATCTTTGCAAATAGCACTGCTGTGTGACTTGAAAATGCATGGTCACTCGATCAATAATATAACAGTATTTTTACTAAAGGTGATAATCTTTCATTTGGAATCTGTGGAAACTATGAGATTAGAAAGGTTCAGAACTTTTGTGAAACTTCACAGCTGAAAAATATTTGGCAAGTAGAAGTCAACACTGGATGGTTTTTAGAGATGGGAGGGGTTGAAAGTAGCTGAATGGTGGTATAAAAAAGAGAACTAATGTGAAATATACCGCGTCCGTGTACCGTGTCTGTTGTTCGTTACAAGTTGGATGGAGTGGAGGGCTATGAAGATCCCAGTGGCCAGGCCTCTGAGTGTATGGTGTTGAGCGGGAGCTTTGCTGGGGTGGGCGGTTGATGTTATTCCATTCGGCAGACCGAATGTATGGCGCAGAGAGAGAGATCCGCTGGGGTGGGGGGTTGATGCCCCTCTCGCCAGACCTGGCCGGATCAGAATAGGATGTTGGTTGGTTTTGTACCTCTAGGTGGTCAAACTCATCAAGCATGCTCACTACGGCACAAATCATTATTGAGAATGGCTCAGAATGTATTCAGTTTTGGAAGTTCTGTCGTTTGATTGGTGCGTGCGCAAACACGCACAGCATCTCCCTCTCATATCAAAAAAGTACATCTCCTCATCCTCCTGAGGTACATGTGGCTTTTGGGGCTGGTCCTCAAGTAAGTGAAGTAGCCGTCGTCAGCCATTGCGTCACCCGGGGTGGTTGACATGGATGTTGACACAGAGGGGGAAGTTGAACTGGGCCTTTTTTTCTGTCCTTGATTTAGGGTCAGAGGGGAGGGTACAACAGGACTGAAAGCCTGGCTTTGACTGGGAGTGTCTGTTGCTGGAACCGTGGTTGGTCTTCTAGGTTCTGGATTAATGATGCTGATGAATCACTATCACATGAAGGGGACATACAATGCTGCCTCGTTTCTGTTGATGTCTCCTCTGTATCGACAAGGTGCATATTCACTGGTCCACTGCTGGGTCCACAGTCGGAATTCATGTTTCCCTTTGACCTACAAATAGGACAGAAATCATGAGTTACATGATAAAAATCAATTAGCCAGCATTGAAGTTGAATGTAGTCAACACTGGATTGGTTTTTAGAGATGGGAGTGGGTTGAAAGTGGCTGAATGGTGGTATAAAAGAGAACTAATGTTTTATCCGTGAGATGGGAGGGGTATCAAACACATCTCCAATGAGAGTTACTTCTTTTCAGTTTTGTAGATGAGGCAACACAAATGTTATAATTTGTTCATACTTCCACTCCTTCCCTTTGCTGGCACCCGAGCCACTGGGGAAACGGTTGGTTTTGTTCTTTCTGTGTCTGTTGAATTGGTCCCTCAATCAATCCATTAAATGTATTCATAAAGCCCTTTTTACATCAGCTGATGTCACAAAGTGCTGTACAGAAACCCAGCCGAAAACCCCAAACCCCAAACAACAAGCAATGCAGATGATTTCCATATTTCTCTGCAGTCTTGACCTGTTGATTGAACTATGACATAGGTCAGATAATCTTTCGTTTGACTACTGTAAGAACACGAGTACTAACGTCCTCTCTTTGCACACAGGTTCCGGGCAACTGGAAAAAGTCTCAAGAGCCTTCAGCTACCGCCTGGGAAGGAAAACAGTGCCAGACAGTGTCTACATGACCTGTGACGCCATAATCCAGCTGAGAGACATTTGTCAAGACAAAGCTGATCGGTTTTGGAACAAACTGAACTTCCTGAACTGCATGGGGGAAATCAATGGGAAATATATTCTCATACAGACACCTCGAAAGTCAGGAAGCATTTTCTTCAATTCTTGTTTTATTTTAATTAGTGGATGCAGACTATAGGTTCCGCGTCGCCCAAGTTGGAGACTACGGCAGAACCAGTGATGGTGGGATATATGCAGAGTCACCATTTGGGAAGGGAATGGAAGCTGGAACAGCCCTGCCAGGCTCTAGTGAACTGGGGGAAATACCTTCTGTTAATGGTGGGGGAAGCAGCCTTTCCCCTCATTACCTACTTTGTGAGGCCATATCCAGGCAAAGGTCTGCCCAGAGAGATGGAAATATTATGTTATAGATCATCAAGGCAAAGGATGGTTGTAAAATGTAGACAGTGTGGTATTGGCAGCATGCATCTTGCACTTCTACCTGTTGACCCCTCAGGATGCCAGGACCCTGCAGAGAGAGGCTGAGGAGTCTGGGCGAGCACTACAAGCCATGAGACAAATTGGGGCCAACCGAGCAGGAAGGGCAGCCTACAATGTGCAGAATTGTCAACAGGGAAAGATGTGGAGAAGAGTGTGGACGGTCAACAGCACTTGAGCCTGACAGATAGCTGTCCTGTTAGTACAGTCAGGTTCTCATTTAGCTTCTCATTTATAGTACACAGTTTATGCAATTCTTGCTTCCTGACTGGTATTTTTTTGTAGTCATTTACGGTGGGAGAGAGATTTGTTCAGGTAGTGAAATGCCAGACTCTCCCTAAGATTGATGAAGTGCTTAATAGGCTGACGTTTATCGTCAAGAGAGTCTTTCTCCCATCAAACCGGTTAAAGAACTCAGAAAGGCTTTTCCTTCAACATTCTTGCAACATCAAATGACTGTTTTGTGCACACTGATTGAAACATTATCTGAATGTCAGCACAACTGGGCAGTTTTTGTGTTTTGGGAACCTATCTCTTGCCATATCCCCACAATGTTCCCACAACCAATGTTCCCTCTAAGCTGCGTTTGTGCGCAGGTGCGCAGTGGCCCCGAGACTGCTGACCAGAAGAAACATCAGCCCACGGAGAGAAGCATGACATTCAACTTTCTAGACTTTTCCCCGTTAGTTAACACTACCAACGTTTCCCTTTATTGTGGCAATTGTGATCGAATCAACGCAACATTACCCACTTTCAATACAACATACAGAAACAATACGGACTATGCAAGACTTAGTATGCAAAACTAACTATGCAAGAGATTTTGTAGTAGGCCGAACACATCAGAGTAGGATTATATTGGATTGACATGCATGACTCAGCCCGTACTCTACATAGACCTGAAAGGCCGCTCAGCAAGGAAGAAGCCACTGCTCCAAAACCACCATAAAAAAGCCAGACTACGGTTTGCAACTGCACATGGGGACAAATATCGTACTTTTTGGAGAAATGTCCTCTGGTATGATGTAACAAAAATAGAACTGCTTGGCCATAATGACCATCGTTTTGTTTGGAGGAAAAAGGGAGATGCTTGCAAGCCAAAGAACACCATCCCAAACGTGAAGCACGAGGGTGGCAGCATCATGTTGTGGGGGTACTTTGCTGCAGGAGGGACTGGTGCACTTCACAAAATAGATGGTATCATCGGGGAGGAACATTTTGTATATATATTGAGGCAACATCTCAAGACATCAGTCAGGAAGTTAAAGCTTGGTCGCAAATGGGTCTTCCACATGGACAATGACCCCAAGCATACTTCCAATGTTGTGGCAAAATGGCTTAGCCCTGACCTCAATCCTATAGAAAGTTTGTGGGCAGAACTGAAAAAACGTGTGCGAGCAAGGAGGCCTACAAACCTGACTCAGTTACACCAGCTCTGTGTCAGGAGGAATGGGCCAAAATTCACCCAACTTATTGTGGGAAGCTTGTGGAAGGCTACCCGAAACTTTTGACCCAAGTGAAACAATTAAAGGCAATGCTACCAAATACTAATTGGGTGCATGTAAACTTCTGACCCACTGGGAATATGATTAATTAAATAAAAGCTGAAATAAATAATTCTCTCTACTATTATTCTGATTTCATATTAAAATAAAGTGGTGGTCCTAACTGACCTAAGACAGTGAATTTTTACGAGGATTAATTGTCAGGAATTGTGAAAACCTGAGTTTAAATGTATTTGGCTGAGGTGTAAGTTTTTTATATTTTATACATTTTCCCAAATTTTTACAAACCAGTTTTTGCTTTGTCATTATGGGGTTGTGTGTAGATTGATGAGGATAAACATACATTTAATCCAGTTTAGAATAAGGCAAGCGGTCTGAATACTTTCACTGTATATGGAGAACAGCTACAAACTACTAGAGTCAGCTACTGCAATTATCAGTTTTTGTGCTTACATTGTAGTCACTCAGCTGCATCTCTCTCTCTCTCTCTCTCTCTCTCTCTCTCTCTCTCTCTCTCTCTCTCTCTCTCTCTCTCTCTCTCTCTCTCTCTCTCTCTCTCTCTCTCTCTCTCTCGGGTGACTTAAAGAAAGAAGAGTAAAGTTACATTCAGCAAGATGTTGAGGCCTTATCTGAATTGACATCTCTCTGAAAGTTTTTGAAAGTTCTGAAGGAATAGGCTTACCTCATCGCAGCTCGTTTTCTTGTACATTAGAGTTACAGTAAGTGTTAATGATGTAAGAATAAACATTCTGAATTCACTGAACATAAATGTAACAATGTTTGTGTTTCATTCAAAAGTCAAAACTCATTTTGGTGTTAGTTAGGAGTCAGTAGTAACCACATTTGTTTAAGTTAGTCAGCCATATCAGCTATGGTTTTTAAAAGGGCAGGAAATGAGGCTGAATGAACTGTTTCGCTGCCAGACAAGGCTCCGCTGAAAGCCAGATGCAGTGGTGGTAAGGATTCACTCCATGGTGCTGAAAGAAATGTTTTGCTGTTGGGACAGCTTTATTTAGGCCCTAACAGTTTGTGGTCACCATTATAGTGCAATTAATGTATTGTTTAGTGTTGTTGTGTAGTGGCTTTGCTGGCATACACCCCCCCCCTGAAAAAAATTCAGCATGTCCCCCAAGATTTACATGTTAAAATTGCCACGGATTCAGCTTCAATATGGTAGATATGGTTGACCTGGTTCGAACCCAGTCAGTCACAAGAGCAATATTAAATAGGTAGTAGAAAGGCTATCCTTAGAAGGGCTATGACAGGGCTATTCAACTAAATTCTTATGGGGGTCATATTGCGGTTTTTGTGACACTCTCTTCTAATGGGCCTGTGATCATTATAGAAGGGGAACAGAAGGCACATCTATGCTCCAGAGTCTTAGCTTTCAGGAATGGTGTCATTCATACTCGCTTATAACCACAGTGGTTAAAATGTTAGAGCCACATTTATAGGAAGAAAATAAATTAAACATGCCATGTTGACTTCAGAAACCGTCAGAAGCTTCTGTTTACCACAGAGAGCTTTTGACTCTATCTGTTCTCGTCTACTTTTCCTGGCTGGCAAAGTACCAGGATGTTGTCTGGTTTTGAATCTGGATTTTGAGAACTGAATTTGAACGCATCTGAAAAGTTTTGATTACCTTGAAATGATGGTCTGTGAACTAGATACACAAACAATGAATGCAATATCTACAATATTGAACATGAATAATCAGTATAAATATTGAACTTGAATATGAATTCAATTTAAATATAATTTTGAAACTGTAGGCAATATTAATTCAATTCAGTTTTAAATCATGAAATACAGGTTCAATTTCTGAGTTAAATTATTCAATTTGTGCATTACAAATTCAGTATTGTAATACAAATTGGCACTGACATTTGTCCGTAGGGTTTAAAGGGTGTGTGTGTGTGTGTGTGTGTGTGTGTGTGTGTGTGTGTGTGTGTGTGTGTGTGTGTGTGTGTGTGTGTGTGTGTGTGTGTGTGTGTGTGTGTGTGTGTGTGTGTGTGTGTGTGTGTGTGTGTGTGTGTGTGTGTGTGTGTGTGTGTGTGTGTGTGTTTCAGTCACCAGATCTCAACCCAATTGATTCTGAAGTTGCACCTGAGACAGCGTTTTCACCCACCATAAGAAAAAGACACAAAATGATTGAACTCGTTATGAAAGAAAGGTGTCACATCCCTCCTATAGAGTTTCAGACAGTTGTAAAATATATTCCAAGGCTCATTGAAGCTCTTCTGGCATCTCTGGCAGCTCGACTCCACTCAAAATATTTTGGTTTTTTTTTTCATTAGTTCGCTGTTGATACAGTCCCAACATGTTTTGCAAGTCAGCAGTCAAGTTTTCAAGATATTGGACTTTCAAGAAGAAAAGTATCACCGGCCACATCATCATGATGATGCAAAATGCAAAAAGAGTTCAAAATCGGTGGGGAGGAAAACTCCAGCTCTGTGCTCCAAGTCAGAACTCAAGACTTTCCCCACCATATGATTATGAATACTGAATCATCTGTATATAGTGTAACTTGCATTCTCATGTTTTTTTAAATGTTTTATCTTGTATTTCATAATTCTTTGACAGTTTCTCATCTCTATATGATTACTTGAATCGGCATTGTTGGGAAAGAGCTCGCAAGTAAGCATCTCACTTTACTGCTTTACACCTTCCGTGTCCTGTGCACATGACAAATAAACATTGACACTTTTTTTAGATTTATCTTCTGATGTTCAGATGTCACAGCCAGAGGGAAAGGAATATGGAAAAAAATATTCCTGGGAGCTTTTCCTCCTGTCTTGTTATCCCTGATCCAAACTGGTTAAGTAATAGAGGCAGACGTAGCCTTGCCCTCCCCATTGTCTGTAATAGATTAAGCAAATTCCGCGCTTGTCCCAACATTTATAGTGGCGTAGTTGTGCGCGGCGGCAAAGAAGAGCGGGTATAAAAACAAACGACTTGATATATCACAACACAACCTGATTTATCGGCATCTGGGCGTTCGCCCGCGACAAAAATGCCTTTTCCTGCCATTACCACCATGTGATTCATTTGAATGTTATGGGTGATTAGGGGTGGAGGCCTGTGCGTTCATATATTAGCATGCTCAGAATGTGCTCTGTTGTCTCATGCCTTGTGACTTCTGGGTAAATGAGAATGTCTTCCTTTGCAGATGCATCTGCAACCAAACGTGAGCAGAGCATGGTTGCCAACAGCACACATTCATGAGGCAAAGAATTGGTTAATCCTACTACCACTGTTGTCTATCTACTGGTATCCATCTATCTATTTTATCTATTTATATTGACATCTATACATCCACCCCTTCACCCGCCCATCCATCTCAGTCTGTTTTTCTGTCAGTCAATCTGTCTATCTGTCCATCTATCCAATTTGGAGAGAGAGTGAAGCTACTCCACTGTCTGGGCACTAGCCCCGGTTCTTCTATCTCTGAGTGTTGAGCAGTTCAGGAGCTCAAAGAGCATCATAGCTGTCAGCCTCTCTGTAAATTGCTCTGGTTCCCAGGGATCTGTCCGACTAGATGGCCAGGGTCAGGCCAGAGTTAATCTGATCTCCTCATCCAATTACGAAATGAGTGAAAACCCCAGTGTAAGGGTTAGGGTTACAAATGTGCACGCACACACACACACACACACACACACACACACACACACACACACACACACACACACACACACACACACACACACACACACACACACACACACACACACACACACACACACACACACACACACACACACACACACACACACACACACACACACACCACGATCTGTCCCATCACTCACACTATTTCTTAATTTAGATCTCAGGAGGGATAACCAGTCAAAACACACTCAAACACACAGAAGGATAAATAGTCTGTCTGTCTCCTCCCCCTGCCACACAAGCCACGACACAGAGTCTGCTTCACACACACGCAAAAACACACACACACACACAATCACACAATTCAGAAAAATGCACACACACACACAACATCAACCACACACACTCGCCGGTGGCTCGTGGCAGGAGTGGACAGGCCTTTGTGAGATAACGGGCAAACGCGGGTTGACAAGCTCGGCTGGGCCATTATTGAATTGCAGTGAAGACTATATTACTTTAGAGTGAGATAAAAGACTACGTACAAGACTGATGGGCGAGGGACATCAAACAAGACTGTGTCCGGATAGTGCCAGGAGTAATCCAGCTGAAGGCAGCACTGATTTCCCTCAGGCCAGGTGCCATTTCTCCTTGAATAATTCTTATGAGGAATGCGACAGGGCTGCCCGCTTTGGCCTCTTACTTTCTTTCTTTCTTTAGCCTCTCCTCTCTTCTTCCTCAATCCCACCCCCTTTCTTTCTTTAGCCTCTCCTCTCTTCTTCCTCAATCCCACCCCCTTTCTTTCTTTAGCCTCTCCTCTCTTCTTCCTCAATCCCACCCCCTTGCTTTCTTTATCCCTTTCTTTTTTTCCTCTGCCTCTGTCGCCGCTATCTCATCCCACAAATCGCCATTGCACCAAACGGATGTTATGATTGGAATTCCTCAGAATCGTTTTATTTCACGTTGTGTGCTCTAGGCCGAGGATGCTTGCGTGGTGTACGGAGAAGGAAGGACCTCTGGGGAAATCCGTGTTATAGTGTTTGGCAAGGGGTGGCCTCGAATGCAATGCGGCCGGTGTAAAGGCATCTGATGCTGGGAAAACATTGTCTGCCTTATGTTGTGTTTGGGCAGGGCAATTCCACGGGACTAGAGTGATGCTGAGATTTTTCACTTTAAAATGTATGTCAAACAAAGACCAATGATCGCAAAGTAAAACAAACCATACAACTCTATCAAATCAAATCAAAATGATTTATTTAGCTCTTCTTACATCAGCTGATATCTCAAAGTGCTGTACAAAAGCCCAGCCTAAAACCCCAAACAGCAAGCAATGCAGGTGTAGAAGCACCGTGGCTAGGAACAACTCCCTAGAAAGGCCAAAACCTAGAGAGGAACCAGGCTATGAGGGGTGGCCAGTCCTCTTCTGGCTGTGCCGGGTGGAGATTATAACAGAACATGGCCAAGATGTTAAAATGGTCATAAATGACCAGCATGGTCAAATAATAATAATCACAGTAGTTGTTGAGGGTGCAGCAAGTTAGCACCTCAGGAGTAAATGTCAGTTTGCTTTTCATAGCAGATCATTAAGAGTATCTCTACCGCTCCTGCTGTCTCTAGAGAGTTGAAAACAGCTGTTCTGGGACAGGTAGCACGTCCGGTGAACAGGTCAGGGTTCCATAGCCGCAGGCAGAACAGTTGAAACTTCAGCAGCAGCACGGCCAGGTGGACTGGGGACAGCAAGGAGTCATCATGCCAGATAGTCCTGAGGCATGGTCATAGGACTCAGGTCCTCTGAGAGAGAGAAAGAAAGAAAGCATACTTCAATTCACACAGGACACCAGATAAGACAAGAGAAGTACTCTGGATATAACAGACTGACCCTAGCCCCCCGACACATAAACTACTGCAGCATAAATACTGGAGGCTGAGACAGGAGTGGTCAGGAGACACTGTGGCCCCATCCGATGATACCCCCAGACAGGGCCGAACAGGCAGGATATAACCCCACCCACTTTGCCAAAGCACAGCCCCCACACTATTAGAGGGATATCTTCAACCACCAACTTACCATCCTGAGACAAGGCCGATTATAGCCCACAAAGATCTTGCCACAGCACAACGCAAGGGGGGGGGGGGCCTACCCAGACAGTGACTCAACCCACTAAGTGACGCACCCCTCCTAGGGAAGAGAACCAGTACGCACCCCTCTTCCTAGGGAAGAGCAAGAGCACGCATCCCTCCATGGAAGAGCACCAGTACGCCAGTGACTCAGCCCCTGTAATAGGGTTAGAGGCAGAGAATCCCAGTGGAGAGAGGGTAACCGGCCAGGCGGAGACAGCAAGGGCAGTTCGTTGCTCCAGAGCCTTTCCGTTCACCTTCACACTCCTGGGACAGACTACATTCAATCATATGACCCACTGAAGAGATGAGTCTTCAGTAAAGACTTAAAGGTTGAGACCGAGTCTGCGTCTCTCTCATGGGTAGGCAGACCCTTCCATAAAAATGGAGCTCTATAGGAGAAAGTCCTGCCTCCAGCTGTTTGCTTAAAAATTCTAGGGACAATTAGGAGGCCTGCGTCTTGTGACCATAGCGTACGTGTAGGTATATACGGCAGGACCAAATCAGAAAGATAGGTAGGAGCGAGCCCATGTAATGCTTTGTAGGTTAGCAGTAAAACCTTGAAATTAGCCCTTGCCTTAACAGGAAGCCAGTGTAGGGAGGCTAGCACTGGAGTAATATGATCAAATGTTTTGGTTCTAGTCAGGATTCTAGCAGCCGTATTTAGCACTAATTGAAGTTTATTTAGTGCTTTATCCGGGTAGCCGGAAAGTAGAGCATTGCAGTAGTCGAACCTAGAAGTAACAAAAGCATGGATACATTTTTCTGCATCATTTTTGGACAGAAAGTTTAAGATTTTTTCAATGATACATAGATGGAAAAAAGCTGTCCTTGAAACAGTCTTGATATGTTTGTCAAAAGAGAGATCAGGGTCCAGAGTAACGCCGAGGTCCTTCACAGTTTTATTTGAGACGACTCTACAACCATCAAGATTAATTGTCTGATTCAACAGAAGATATCTTTGTTTCTTGGGACTTAGAACAAGCATCTCTGTTTTGTCCGAGTTTAAAAGTAGAAAGTTTGCAGCCATCCACTTCCTTATGTCTGAAACACATGCTTCTAGCGAGGGCAATTTTGGGGCTTCACCATGTTTCATTGAAACGTGCAGTTGTGTGTCATCTGCATAGCAGTGAAAGTTAACATTATGTTTTCAAATGACATCCCCCAAGTGTTATGCAGGTGAATGAGGACCCAAAAGCGACTTGGCGAAAACAGAGTCTTTATTCCAGTAAAGGAAATATGCAATACTCCTAGACAAATCGGAGCGGTAAACAAAGCATAAAAAACTAATTCCACTCGTAGTGACGAGGACAGACTGGAGACTCGACCATAAGCTGTAGGTTGCCTCGGGAAGGCACCGACCGTAGCAGACTCAGACACCTGCTCACACGCAGCATCTGAGGGAAACACGACACGACAGGGCGAGACAAAGACACAGCACGGTGAACAATATACAAGGATCCGACAGGACAGAAACGGAAGACAAGGGGAGAAATAGGGACTCTAATCAGAGGGCAAGATACGGAACAGGTGTGAAAAGATTAGATGATTGATTAGGGGAATAGGAACAGCTGGGAGCGGGAACGGAACGATAGAGAGAAGAGAGAGAGGGAGGGAGAGAGAAAAAAGGGAACGAACCTAATAAGACCAGCAGGGGGAAAACGAACAGAAGGGAAAGCAAAATGACAAGACAATATAAGACAAAACATGACACCAAGAGGTAAAATATATAGTGAAAACAATAGTGGTCCTAAAACGTAACCTTGAGGAACACCGAACTTTACAGTTGATTTGTAAGAGGACAAACCATTCACAGAGACAAACTGATATCTTTCCGACAGATAAGATCAAAACCAGGCTAGAACTTGTCCGTGTAGACCAATTTGGGTTTCCCAATGTCTCCAAAAGAATGTGGTGATCGATGGTATCAAAAGCAGCACTAAGGTCTAGGAGCACAAGGACAGATGCAGAGCCTCGGTCTGACGCTATTAAAAGATAATTTACCACCCTCACAAGTGCAGTCTCAGTGGTATGATGGGGTCTAAAACCAGACTGAAATATTTCGTATACATTGTTTGTCTTAAGGAAGGCAGTGAGTTGCTGCACAACAGCTTTTTCATTTTTTTGAGAGGAATGGAAGATTCGATATAGGCCGACAGTTTTTTATATTTTCTGGGTGAAGGTTTGGCTTTTTCAAGAGAGGCTTTATTACTGCCACTTTCAGTGAGTTTTGTACACATCCGGTGGATAGAGAGCCGTTTATTATGTTCAACATAGGAGGGCCAAGCACAGGAAGCAGCTCTTTCTTTCAGTAGTTTAGTTGGAATAGGGTCCAGTATGCAGCTTGAAGGTTTAGAGGCCATGATTATTTTTATCATTGTGTCAAGAGATATAGTACTAAAACACTTGAGTGTCTCATTCTATGCAGAATGACTACTTTTAACAATTTCCACTGAACATTTTTACAAAATCATATTTACTTGAAGAACAGTGCAGATGTAAAGTTTGGTAACAGAATGATTGTTTGTGCTGTTTGTGCATTTAAAAAGGAAAAATCTGCATCTCAGCATTTCTCTGCTATCGTGGAATTGCCCGGCTGGTTCACAGTCAAAACAAGTGGCTTTCATTCTTTGCTTTCTCGCAGAGGAAACACATTTCCTCTCGACTGTTCAGTTCAAGCACTTTGGGCTGCCAATTGTTGAATTAAAGGCCATGCATATAATGCTATCGATGAAGATATTATCATTATCCAATTAATACACAATGCAGGGTATTAATGACAAAGTCCGGACAAACAATGCTGAGTTCGCTCTGAGGAAACTGTCAGCCACAACATACTTTCTTTGTATCCTTTTCATCTACCACAGGGAAATCATCATCTTTTCTGACTTTGCGGTGCTAAACGCCATTGGACTTGACAGGATTGCTAGCATGTCATTAATCAAACATATATTCATGGATCTCATCCCTGAACCTCGACACAGGTTACGCTCAGGTATCAGAACGAATACAATAACTGAGGTGAAATGAAACTTCTCCACGCTGAGAATCCAATGCAATTCCCATGGAAGTCTAATAACGGAATGCTCCGTAACATCAATCTGAAATCTGCATTAATAAAACATATAGATGCTCAGTGATACGGGGAAATCAATCTAGTTTCAGACTTGGCCACCATTTTGTGCCTGGCTGGCAGAGATTTCCTGGGTAACTGGGTGAGTATATTGTTCACAGCCTGAGTCCTGAGGATAGGCAGCTTCTGAACTGTGGAACCAGAGGCACAACCAAGGTCTTATCCCAACAATAGTTGCTCCCTATTGTATGACTGATAAATTGCACCAGTGCCCACAGTTGAGGACGAGATGCCTTTGTCAAGATGTGACTTCACATTTTAAGAAATCACTTCTACAGATCCGCAGCAGCAACTCTTTTGGTGGTGCAGCGTCCTCCATTGGCTCAAGGCTTAATTGATATGCAAATGCTGCCGTAGCACAATTGAAGACCTCTTCGCCATTCCCGGGAAAAAATACAAATAAATCTGTTTGTTGAAATTCTGAACATACACCTCAGAGAGGAGCAGCTGCGAGTAGCGGCGAACTCCCCTCTCTTCTTTAATGAATTGACTTCCCATTTAATCCTCCAGTTTGTTTCATTGATTAAGCGCCCAATGCATTATGACCGCTGCAGTGGGATTCAGTGTGGGAATAAACATTGGTTTCTCCTTAATTAAAAAGCTGGCTGAATTGCCAAATAGAGTGCCACACACATTTTAAGTTACTACTGCCGTCTATGCTTTCCGACGGGGGACGGGGGGACGGGGGACGGGGGGACGGTTCTGGTCGGTATAGCGACAAAGGTACCATTGTCTTATTTATCCTCTGATGTGATTCACAACACGATAATAATAATTAAGTGAGGTTATTAATTTTTAATGAGAGCCCTAATGGTGTGCCCCTTGGGCCTATAACCTCTTGGTTTTAATTAATATGTAGTGGGTGCACATTAGGCTTTCAATTAGAGTGGGGGGAATGGCCAGGCAATCACCGAGCGCTTTTAATCCATATGCTCATCAAGGGTCCGAGTCATGGCTTTTTAATCAACCACCCGAAAGGAAGAAAGAAGGGGGGAAACGCGCATCTATCAGTCATTCGCTTAAGACGAAGCACACCGATGTTAAAGATGGGTGGGGGGGGGGGATTGTGAACTTCAAGAGTGCTCTTTTTTAATGAGGTTGGATTAAGACAGTAGCATGGCATTAAAAAGAGAGGGAATTCAGAAGAGGAAGGTGAAAAAGGTCGAATCCCTCAAGAAAGGAGGGGGAGGGGAGATTAATGAGATGCAAATTAGCCCACATTTGTTAAAAATGCTGACAACTGAAGTGTCGCATTGACAGAGGCAATGTCAGCCAAACAAGCGCAAGTAAATGCTCAGAGCGAAGCAGACAAGACGCCAGCACCCTGAGGGCAGCACCTAGATCTCCTGCACAGATTCTGCCAGACCTGGGCCATGACAGTAAATCTCAGTAAGACAAAAATAATGGTATTCCAAAAATGGTCCAGTCGCCAGGACCACAAATACAAGTTCCATCTAGACACCGTTGCCCAAGAGCACACAACAAACGGTACACAACTCAGTGCCACAGGTAACTTCCACAAAGCTGTGAACGGGCTGAGAGACAAGGCAAGAAGGGCCTTCTATTCCATCAAAAGGAACATAGAATTCGACATACCGATTAGGATCTGGCTAAAAATACTTGAATCAGTTATATAACCCATTGCCCTTTATGGTTGTGAGGTCTGCGGTCCGCTCACAAACCAAGAATTGAGTCTCCGCATGCAGAATTCTGCCCCCCAAAATATAATCTGTGTACAACGTAAAACACCAAATAATGTATGTAGAGCAGAATTGGGCCAAAGCCTGCTAATTATCAATATCTAGAAAAGAGCTGTTAGATTCTACAACCACCTAAAAGGAAGCAATTCCCAAATCTCCCAAAACAAAGCCAACACCTACATAGAGATGAACCTGGAGAAGAGTCCCCTAAGAAAGATGGTCCTGGGGCTCTGTTTGCAAACACACACAGACCCCACAGAGCTGTGGCTGTGACAGCAACACAATTAGACCCAACCAAATCATGAGAAAACAAAAAAGATAATTGCTTGACACATTGGAAAGAATTAACAAAAAAAACAGAGCAAACTGGAATTCTATTTGGCCCTAAACAGAGAGTACACAGTGGCAGAATAACTGACCACTGTGACTGACCCAAACTTAAGGAAAGCTTTGACTATGTACAGACTCAGTGAGCATACCCTTGCTATTTAGAAAGGCCGCCGTAGGCAGACCTGGCTCTCAAGAGAAGACAGTCTATGAGCACACTGCCCACAAAATGAGGTGGAAACCAAGCTGCACTTCCTAACCTCCTGCCAAATGTAAGACCATATTAGAGACACATATTTCCCTCAGATTATACAATTTTGATAAACTCCCATATCTACTGGGTGAAATACCACAGTGTGTCATCACAGCAGCAAGATTTGTGACCTGTTGCCACAAGAAAAGAACAACCAGTGAAGTACAAACACCTTTGTAAATACAACCCACATTTGTTTATTTATTTTCCATTTTGTGCTTTAACTATTTGCACATAATATGACATATGAAATGTCTTTATTCTTTCAGAACTTTTGTGGGTGCAATGTTTACTGTTACTTTTGATAGTTTATTTCACTTTTGTTTATTATCTACTTCACTTGCTATGGCAATGTTAACATATGTTTCCCCATGTCAATAAAACCCTTAAATTGAAATTGACTTGAGAGACAAAGACAGAAAGATAACAGAGAGAGAGAGAGAGAGAGAGAGAGAGAGAGAGAGAGAGAGAGAGAGAGAGAGAGAGAGAGAGAGAGAGAGAGAGAGAGAGAGAGAGAGAGAGAGCGAGAGAGAGAGCGAGGGAGATTTAGCCACACAGACACTCAGCAAGCATCTCAGTGCAATCGACCTTAGCCACAGTGCCTTGTACACATATAGCACATCAACAAGACACCGTGGCATTTAGCTGGAAGAGATGGAGGCTTCAACCGACAGGCCTATATCCCTTTATGACTAGTCTAGTGAAGCCAAGTGACATTTAGATGCCTCTAATACTCTGAAAAGACCAGGACTATAGGATCAAACCTGCTTTAGTGCTCTTTGAGTAATGGACCGTAGGAATGTGCACATTAAGTGTAGTTTTTCACCCTTTGTTTTGTTCCACCACACTCGCTCTTTGTAATACATGGGCATCGTTTTAGTGCTTTGTTGACTGCACATTGCAACACGTGCTGTTAAATTGCAGCGCTTTAGAGTGTAGTATTAATCCATGCAGCAGTTGCTCAAGGGAAAAAGGTAAAGGATGCCCTTGCTTAATGTATTCCTTCCTTGTTGTTGTTCAGGAGCGTTTGGTTTTCTACTGTCACACACGCGGTGGCACGCACGCACGCACGCACGCACGCACGCACGCACGCACGCACGGAGAGAGAGCTTAACAAGGTCATTAAGCATTCTGGGAGTCCCTATAATTTCCCAGGCACTGCTATGGATCCTTAGGTCTCAGCTAATGTAAATATTAAAGCTCAGAGCAAAACAAACCACAGGACATGAACAACAAAGCTCTGTTGGAAGAAATTGCAGAATTCCTCACCACTTAATTGTGATATCAGTGAGTATTTTGTATGGTTAATAACATGTATGCAATTTATCATATATTATATCCAACTCAAACAGTGAGTATGGTTGGTCCCAGCGGGAATCGAACCCACAACCTTTGCATTGCTCACGTCATGCTCTACCAACTGAACCAAACAGGACAACTGTCCGGTTCACTGGAAGCCATTATTAATAAGCATTTCACTGCACTCGCTATAACTTTTGCTGTGTACACGGACAATAAACTTTGATTTGATTTCTTAGCTGGGAGCAGTGTATTCTTAGCTCTATAAACACACTGGAAGGGTTTGAAGAGTCCACAGGGTCCGATAACTTTTCAAACACAACATTGGATGAGAATGCATCCGCATCCTCAAGAAAATGACCACCTTTTCGAAACGTGTTACAGAAATGGCTCCAAATGAGAAACACTCTCAAATACTCCCCCCCCTACATACCCTGGTGAGGAAGAGAGAGCAAGAGGGACTGCAACGGCTAATGTACATCAGCAATTACCTACCATCATAATCACAGCATCCAGTGACAACATAATCACAGCACAATCAGGTGATGAATCAGTGACAATTTGCAAAGTATCCCTACATCTTGGAGAGGTTGGCTAAATCCTCCATTTGTGCATGGAGGGCTGACAAGGTCTAATTAATGTAATGAGGGGGTGTCAGAGAGGCTAGGCAGGAACCACCTATGACTACGAGACAAACCTCAGCAAGCGTGTGTCGCTAACACCTGGAAACTGCTTTCGCTGGCGGTTCTGCAAACTCCATTGCGGTGCCAATACACACCGAGCAGGTGTCAAATTGGGCTTGATTGAGAAGATGAGAAGACAAGAAACGTTAGATGTACAAGTTGTTGTGGCAATATGTCCTGTAATCTTTTGAATGTGTGTGTGTGTGTGTGTGTGTGTGTGTGTGTGTGTGTGTGTGTGTGTGTGTGTGTGTGTGTGTGTGTGTGTGTGTGTGTGTGTGTGTGTGTGTGTGTGTGTGTGTGTGTGTGTGTGTGTGTGTGTGTGTGTGTGTGTGTGCGTGTGTGTGTTGTGTGTGTGCGCGCGTGCGTGCGCACACGCACAAATTTAAAGAGTTGTGATAATGAGCTACATGAATATCTATATTCCCTATGGTGGGTGATTATCCTTGCAAAGGTCTGGCTGCAAGCCAAGATATGTAGATATTGGTTAGCTTGCCTTTTTAGTTGTATAACGTATTCTTGAACAGGAATGGGGGCGGGGGTGGGGGGGGGGGTCTGTAAAGGGACAGACAAAAATAACTGCTGAAATTGCTCAAGATACGCCAGCATGTTAACTGGACAAAAAGGAAATACCTTGGGGTTATGTTATTAAACTTAAAAATGAACAACAGGGAAACGGAATTAAATCGGCACCAAAAAAGGAGGCAGATATTCACAGTCGAGCAAATTGAATTGGAATGTAAATGTTTAAAAAGTCTCACGTACCGGCCTCCAAATTCACAGTCTGTGCTTTTCCCTCCGTTGCTCAAATATGTGGATAACAACAAAATTAATTATGCATATTAATGCTTGCTAACAATTTATTTTCCCCTCGCATCTCCTTGAAAACAGCTTTCTTCAAAAGCTGCCAGTCCAGAATTTGAACGAACTCATAATCTCAGTCTGTCTGAAGAGAGAAGACAAGCTCCTTTGAGGGAATAAGTTACATTCTGTAACAGCGTTTACATGTGTGGGTGAGCACAGAGCCTCAGACTTGGCATTTCAATCAAGAGCCATCAGAGGAATGGTTAGCAGATAACACAGTAATGCTACAGAAACTACTGTGCCTTAGAGGGGCAAATAAACAGAGGCACAGAGGCATACCCCAAACATATACATACAGTGCGATTAATAATGTAGGCCCAAGTGTCCCTTTAAATTCTGATTTCACATGGTAGTTACATATGCAGTTACAATGTAATTAAATGGTATTGACAGCTGTTTTATAAACACACATTAATGTGCAATTTAGGTATTTCAGCAAAAAGTGTAACAGTCATACCTAGGCAAGGCTTATGACAGTATGACAGTATAAGCAGGATAATCAAAATCAAGTGCAACATAAAAAGATCTATAAATGCACACAAGGCGGATCAACAAAGTTTAGCTAAGCAAACTGCAAGGTTCTTTGCATTAACTCCCCAAGGCTATCATTTAGAAAGGTATGCCCTCAATTCCACGTAATGCTGTTTTCCCGTGCTCTTCAAAACACCTATGTTATGTCAGATGGGAGCTGGACGCCTCCCAAATACCCTTAAGGCTTATTGGTACAATGTATCTACCGAACCCACAGAGGACACCTAAAGATAACAGGGGAAGTTGGAATTCATCCGAAAAGTGAGAAGTGAAGTAACTGGGGGGGGGGTTGTGTGTACAGTATGTAGCTACATTAGGTTTTCATAACCCCTACAGGTTTATGTCACCCGACATAAAGATTCATTCAAATGCACCTTTGTGAAACTACCCCATCCATTGACGCATCACTTTTTAATGACAACCATGACCTTTGCGAATCGCAACCTTGAGATAGACAAATACATAGGGGTATTTCCCATGCTGCATCTGATTGTGCTCAGAAACAAAGTGAACCTGCTGCTCTGCTCCTCATACTGTGGCCGTGTCCCAAATGGCACCCTACTCCCTAGCCCTATGGGCCCTGGTACAAAAAGAATGCACTACGTAGGCAACAGGGTGCCAATTGGGATGCAGCCCGTAGCTCTATTGCCATTACAATCATGGAGTGACTATTGCTGTTGCATCACGAGTGACCTATGCAGTATGCTTGGCAAGATGTGATGAATGAGTTTGTTGGGATGTTGAAGGTGAGAACGAACTGTGTCGGGAGTCCAGAGCTCTGGCTCAGCTATTAGACCTCATTAAAAGCTTGCTCGACGCTCACCTCAGCTGAAATACAAAGACGAGCAAAAAGAAGGCCAGATACCGTGTCCGAGTAGAGTACACCGAATCATCCAGCAGGGTCTCGTGCTTCCTCAAAAGGGAACTGCTGGGGTGTTACAAATGATCAGTAACCCTAGAAACATACAGCACTGAGTTGATTCAGTGCTGATCTTTTCCATGCATAAGGTTGAAGCATATAACTGGATCGAGACAACCGGTGCCGTGGGAGGGAGACTCTTCTTGACGCTGCACCACTTTTGAGGTCTGACAACGTCTGGAGAACTCTTGGAGTAGACCATCCTTTGAAATCACCCTCAGTAAAGTGCTACGTTTGATTAAAAGCAAGATCATCTCAACACACTAATCGGACATCCTTACCACATTTTCCTACATGCTGAATAGACTAGCTACATGAATCATGTTTAGAAGAAAACCACGTAGGCATTTACCCCACAGAATTGACATTAAGCAGTTTTCCATATTAGCTGGTACTTTTTCGACAGTCAGAATAGTTGTGTGTGTTTCCAATTTCTGTATCAGTTTGAGTCTGATGGTGTGCGTAGGTTCAAATCACCGAAGACAGTTGAGTTGGCAGGTTAGCATTTTTCGTCATCAATCATTTTCTGGAGGCAGCTCTGCAGAGTGGTCATTAGCTGGCACAAAGTCATATCATCTCATTTTAAACCTATCCCTAACATTGTCCCTAATCTTAAACCACACTGCTAACCCTAATGCCGAACCCTAATCTTAAATTAAGAACAAAAAAAGTTCCCAGAATATTCGTTACTGTAGGCCACGGCAAATATTCTCATAACACAAAATCTGAACAGTTGTGCTGATGATTATAGAATGTTTGTATAAAACATTTGCCTGATTGTTGCAAGAACTGTTCTTTTAAAGGTTCCCAGAATGTTTCATTAGGTTGTGGGAACAGTCTGGTGGGAACATCACAAAACATATGTTCCCAAAACACAAAAACTGTCTAGTTGTGCGGTTAATTGTACAATGTGTAACGGCGTTCATCTGTTGAAAGAAGAGAGTCGGACCGAAATGCAGCGTGTTGGTTACTCATGACTTTAATGAATGAAAATGCGGTACATGAAATAACTGAAAGACGAAAACAACAAACGGAACGTGAACCTATTACAGCCTATCTGGTGAAACTACAAAAAGACAGGAACAATCACCCACGAAATACAAAGCGAAACCATGGCTCCCTAAATACGGTTCCCAATCAGAGACAACGATAAGCACCTGACTCTGATTGAGAATCGCCTCAGGCAGCCAAGCCTAACAACACCCCTAATCAGCCGCGATCCCAACTAATACAAACCCCAATACGAAAACAACATATAAACCCACCCTGGCCTACCCAAACATATAACAAAAACACAAAATACAATGACCAAGGCATGACACAATGTTTCTTTTAGGGTACAAAAAACATTCACCTGATGTTATAAGAACTGTTCTTTAAAAGGTTCCCGGAACGTTTCTTTAGGTTGTGGAAACATTGTGGGGATATGGCAAGAGATTGATTCCCAAAACACGAAAACTGCCCAGTTGTGCTGATGTTCAGATAATGTTTGTATCAGGGTGCATTAAACATTCCTTTGATGTTGCAAGAATGTTGACAGAAAAGCCTTTCTGAGTTCTTTAACCGGTTTGCTGGGTGGAAGACTCATGACAATAAACGTCAACCTGCAACATCTATTAAGCACTTCATCAATCTTAGGGGGATTCTGGCATTTTACATCCTGAACGAATATCTCCCCCTCTCTTCGCTATCACTAATAGTTTTGTATGCAAAGAGTTGACGGGCAGGAGGAAAGAATTGTTCCAACGGCCAGATAACACTGTTTATAAATGATTTGCTTATGCTTCATTGATATTAAAAGGAGCGTAACACACAGAGTAGTAGTTCCAGTCTTCGAGGGAAATGGAAGAGAGAGCTTGTGATGCAGCATCCACTTTTGGACGTTAACAACGTGACACTCCATCTTAGCTCCTCCTCCACTTTTACTGGATTGGTTGAACAGTGCAGAAGAGAACCTCCCCCAACATAAAAAAAAAAATTCTCAACAGACCAGAATGTGCGGGATCTAGTTTCAGACTTGAACTTTTATGCCTGGCTATGTGACACGCACGCGCACACACACACACACACACACACACACACACACACACACACACACACACACACACACACACACACACACACACACACACACACACACACACACACACACACACACACACACACACTGGACCTTTTATTGGCCCGATTCACAGCCAGATGTTCCTGTGATGTGAGGATGAGGAGGGAGAAATTAAGAGGAGGGACGTCCAATGACTCACTGCAGCAGAGCAGCGCCCCCCTCCCCTCTCTAGAGCTGGTAATCCTAATTTTGTACACTCAAACACACATATATAGGGTACCTGTCAAAAGTTTTTATGCCTGGCTATGTGACACGCACGCACGCGCACACACACACACACACACACACACACACACACACACACACACACACACACACACACACACACACACACACACACACACACACACACACACACACACACACACACACACACACACACACACACACACACACACGCACGCACGCACACACACGCACGTGCACACACACACTTTTGGGGCTGGAGTTGAGAGTGTGAGAATGAGTGAGTGTGTAGGAGAGAGAGAGAGAGAGAGAGAGAGAGAGAGAGAGAGAGAGAGAGAGAGAGAGAGAGAGAGAGAGAGAGAGAGAGAGAGTGTTTGTGTGTGTCACAGGCAAGAGCTTTTGTAAAGACTGACAAGGTCAACCTTGAGGAGAGAGGAGGGGAGGGGGAGGCAATCATTAAAGGGAAGTATGAACGGGAGCGGGCCAGACCAAAGAGACCTAATCCTTCTCTACTAGTGTTAATGAAAGTCATCAGTCACATTTCTAATCACAGCAAAGATACACAGGTACAGGTACACATACACACATGCACGCACACACACACCTGTAAATGTGTATATGACAAATGCATACAAGCGCTGTATCTCAAACAAACAATCTAACTGGCTTACGCCTTCCCTGTTTTAATCACATGACATGCTACTGTATGTTTTTTCACAGATTAACATTTCCAAAATGCCTATCTCCTTGGCAACCGGAGGAGTCATGCACCCCAAAAATCTGAGGGGGCACAAAGCATGTGAGTTCGAGAATTTAGCGTTTTTCAAACAACTGAAACAGTTTCTTCCTGCAATCTAGAGCCATAATCATTATGCTTAATTCTATGTAAAAAAGTAAATAAAATATTCTGCATATTTAAGCATACCTGGTGAGCTGTCTGTAACCTGACTGGTGGTTCTTTTTTTTTAAAGAAAAGAAATGTGCTTCTCTGCAGAAATCTGGGTAAAAGATTGAAAGGAATGTCAGCTTTCTTCAGAACATTTAGGTATTGCCTGCTTTTCTACCAACCTTGCCTGCAGGCATGCCAGCTAAGATAGTTAGACAAGTTGCTTCTTGGCAGCTGAAAATGGCTTCTTGGCAGCTAGTTATGAGGTTGGGATATTGGGAACCTATCTTGGTTAGCTTAAGCCAACTTCATAAAAATGCTAGGTGGATAGAAGTATTACAGAGAAAAAAAAAATGCTTTTAGTTATTATTTTTTTTACAACAAATCGTATGGGTATGACGCAACAGCGACAAGCATGTAAGTTGCCATCCCACCCCAAAAAAAGGCAGTCACCTGGGGATTGGCTTGTCATTTCTATAATTATGCACTTTTGAGTTTGACGCTGACTTTGTGAATTACCTACTTTCTAAATGGCAACTATGTTCCATTGAATGAATGGGTCACGTCCTGACCATAGATAGTCCTTATTTTCAATGGTAGAGTAGGTCAGGGCGTGACTGGGGGGGTTAGTCTAGTTTATTATTTCTATGTGGTGTTCTAGGTTTGTTTTTCTATGTTGGTGATTGTGTATGATTCCCAATTAGAGGCAGCTGGCAATCAATGTCTCTAATTGGGGATCATGTTTAAGTAGCTGTTTTTCCCACCTGTGTTTATGGGATATTGTTTTGAGTTAGTGCACGTAGCATCTCTGTAGTCACGGTTCGTTGTCAGTTTATTGTTTATTTGTTTTTGTCTTTGCTTAGGTTCACTTTCTAATAAATAATGTGGAACTCAACATCCGCTACGCCTTGGTCCGACATTTATTCCAGCAAAAGTGACAGAATGTAATGATAAATTGACGAGATACCAAACCCTGTCTTGAGCTATTCCATCTCATTTCTACAGCGAGTGAAATACTATGTATGAAAGGTAGTCTACAGTCCTAATCTGATATATCCAGAGGATTCACTGATAATATCCTTGCAAAACGTACTTTCCCAAAGTAAACACCTAAAAACCGTGTTCTACTTTAACTACCGATTTACTCACACAATCCTCTCCACCCCCTACCGAACCAACAATCAAGATACCGAAATAAAAACAAAACAACTAAACTGCCTCCCCCACGCAAACTCAAGCCACTACTTCTGAAGGGAGGGACTGCAGGTGGGCTGAACTTTCCTGTTCGGTGGCTTTAAACTCCTCTGCTTTCGCAGATTTGCAGTGTCAAATTTTACTCGGTGTGCATTGTCGCGTCACCTTGGCGAGAGAGTTTTGAATCATTTGATTAGTTGCCCACTAAAAAGGGCTCTGTCAGTTTAATGGGATTACGGTGGCTTTTAAAAAGCACCCTGCAACGGCTACATGAGAACAGATGTGGGAGAAATAGGTGCTAGAGGAATAAGTCGACACCATCTGGGAGCGGAGGGCAACGGCATGTCTGCGCTGGGCCAAAATATACCTTATTGACATCAATAACCCACATGACGTCCCAGGAATAGGTTAACTTAAACATCGACCAACAAACACCAAACAATCTGACCCCAGTCAACCAGAGAGAGCTATAGTAGCCACTGTGATGAATTAAATATCACATTAAAGAGCAGCATCAGTCAACCAATGACCATGAATAGGCCCAATGTACAGAATGGCTTCCTCTTGCACAAGTAAGCAATCTGCGCTTTGAACACTTGACTCGATCAAATGTACTTGTATACTGTGAATATCATCTTAATGCGTTATCCCTCTCACTGCATGTCATTTGTGTCCACTGGGAGTGGTTTGGCCTTTTACTAGTCTAGAGTGTTGCAGCACATCAGAAATCGGTGTGACTGTGACTCTGCTGAGACCTGGTGTGGCCTGAGATTTACAACCTTCAGGGAGCACATCTGAGAGCTGAGAGAGACAGAAAGAGAGAACGAGAGGGAGAGAGCTATAGCTAGAGAGAGAGGAGTAGTAGAGAGGTATGCAGAGCGAGAGAGGGGAAAGAGAGTGACAGAAAGAGAGAGATGTAGAGTGAGAGGGGAGAGAGAGATACATTGATAGAGACCGATGGGGAAGAGACAGAGAGAGAGAGAGAGAGAGAGAGAGAGAGAGAGAGAGAGAGAGAGAGAGAGAGAGAGAGAGAGAGATGCAGAGAAAGAGTAAGAGAGGGGAGGAAAGAAAACATTGACCAAGAAAAGCTCCAATAATCATAAACATCCTGTGGCCATTCCCAGAAAACCTGGAGCCAGAGTCCATCAGCATTCCGGACGATCCGCCAGATTAATCTGGCCACTCTGGAAATCTCCATAAAGAATAAAGATGACGCCAAAACAAAAACAAATCTGAGATGATACAAATTAGGGCCTCGCTTGGTTTAGTCTGTCAAAGCAGTAAATGTCCAGCGGGAAGCGTAAAACTCAGGTCGGGCGCCAGTGCATCAGAAATGAATGAGCTGTCCCTTTGCGTTATTTTATTTCCTTGTATCTTCGGTGTTACGCCCGGATGGTGAATCAATCCGCCTTTATGGTAATGATGACGCATCAATGCAGGAAATGATTGCATTAAATGGATTGCATTCGTACTGGGTGTAAAAAAGGGAGACATCATACTTGACCCACTTCACGGGCCAAGGACTGGAACCATTAATTTTGATGATGCTCATCGGGATATATACACACATTGCATAAAGTTTCATAAACTGTCATGTCGACTTCATCTTATCCACGTGGCCACAACATGTCTGACAGACCCCTTCCTTAACCCCCACCAACCCTTCCCCCTCGCACCCTTCCCCAGAATGTTTTAAATGTCCCTCGCCCTCATTTGATCTAATGTGTCTCATTTATCAAATCGCCACATTGCCGAATGCCTCAACCTCTTGTTTATCAGCTCCAACCAGTGATGTCACCCTATTTTCAGTAAATCCAGTGAGGTAAATCCCTTGCCCAACCAACAGCAGAGATGGTCTCGGGTCTCTCTCTCACCATGGGGACAGTATGCCTGACGCACAGATAAGACTGGACCTAACCTCACCTCACTTCATATCCCTCCGCTGACTCACCACTGCTTGCCCTTTCAGATTAGATTATCCATCCTCTTCGTCATAAGAATAACCATAACCTCTGTTTACGTTGCTCACATCGCGTTGATCCGGGATACAGCAAATATATTTACACTCAAAATAGGGTTGGAAGGAAATGCTGCGGTTGCTGAGGCGGCACTAATACGCTAGATGGAAAATTTTACGCTGGGTTATTTTCCCTCTACCATCTTCAATCTCTCGATCTCTCTCGCTAACTCTCTCTCACTTTCCAGCTGTGGTGTGAATGTTAGTCTGACCCCAACCTGCAGCTTCTAGGTCAGCTCTCACGGGACCGTCTGCATATGCTGACTGCTTTAGGGTCCTGGCTGGCTGCATGGTCCACTTGTTCTCGTCAGCACGCCGCAGCCAAGCAAAACTCTTTCCCAGGGGGGCTCGCGCCACACGACGGTCATACGCCAGGCCTGTGTGTGTCAGGCAATCTCCTTGAGCTTTCAACCGAGGAGAAGAATTAGACTTG
Source organism: Oncorhynchus gorbuscha (assembly GCF_021184085.1). Taxonomy (NCBI): domain Eukaryota; kingdom Metazoa; phylum Chordata; class Actinopteri; order Salmoniformes; family Salmonidae; genus Oncorhynchus; species Oncorhynchus gorbuscha. The sequence continues at coordinate 24,710,092 of NC_060193.1, forward strand.
CATTGTGGTAGAGCACGCTAACCTTCTGTTTTCTGGGCCGACCTCTGCGTAGCTCGGTCCTGTTCCATTTAGGGTCGACGAACAGGTTATTATGGGGTCAGCTCCGGAACCACTCCGAGACGTAGATGGAAACGTTCATCTGACATTATTAACAGAGGCCTTTGTTCAATCAACAAGAGGGCAATGTAGATGTGACAAATTGAGTTTTCAAAGCTCTTGTAGCTATGAACACATACAGCAGGTCAAGTGACATTGACGTTTTGCGTCACCTGGTTTGAAGTATAGGATATGTGAACTGTGAACCATTGCTATTCTGTGCGCAGATGGGATTCAGTTGGATCAGCTAAACTTTTTGACCAAACTTGAATAAGACAAGATGCACGCATTCATACACGTTTACGCATGGCCATTTTTTTTACACAAATGTTGACTTGACATCAGTTGTCCCCTGAAATGTTGAGGACAGCGAGGTCTCGTTTCTGTCACCTTCACATAAATCCCTGACATGGCTGCCTGGAGGTATTTACAGACACAATAGCATCTGGGGAGAGAAAACTGCTGAAACAAACCCAGCCTGTATATCTCAAACCGAATATAAATATATACATTTGTATTTGCCAATTCGGTATGGAGGCGAAGCGCACGGCTGGAGACAGAGGGAGTTGAAATAATCCATCATGTCGGCACCAGCCTAAATAGCAGTCCGCCTCCAGTGAGACCTCCATTTGTGATGTTGCATCGTGATGCGACCGGAGTTTTTTCCCTCTGACTCCCGGCCCTTTGGTGGCTCAAAGGGACGCTTTACAGTAAGTGAAACCCCAAAATAACCACCCACCCCCCTTTCCCAAGCGTGGCCGACTCAGGCAGAGGCTCCGATTGCCACTATGTATCCATTATCCATTACCTCCTTCCTCTGGTGCTTACACGTCAATATGGCCAACTAAAAGGGGTGAGGGAGCCCGACCGGCTGCCCGCCCATTGACAAAGCGTGTCCTGGCAGGTCGATAGCGTATTAATATGGGACAATGGCGGTCCCGGCGCATCCCTTGCACCGCTAGGCCCTATTGGAGACCACAGCACGCCCAGTGGCTGTGTGAACGACCTCTTTAACTCCACTGGGGAATGTGTGTGTGTGTGTGTGTGTGTGTGTGTGTGTGTGTGTGTGTGTGTGTGTGTGTGTGTGTGTGTGTGTGTGTGTGTGTGTGTGTGTGTGTGTGTGTGTGTGTGTGTGTGTGTGTGTGTGTGTGTGTGTGTGTGTGTGTGTGTGTGTGTGTGTGTGTGTGTGTGTGTAGCTGTGACCGTTCTCACCCCAAGAGGTCCTAATCACTGACTAGCAGACCGGAGAGAGAGAGAGAGAGAGAGAGAGAGAGAGAGAGAGAGAGAGAGAGAGAGAGAGAGAGAGAGATGCAGAGAAAGAGTAAGAGAGGGTCTGCTGGGTAAACCGATAACAAAGGCATAGAGCACAGACAGAAACGTGTGTGTGCACGCGTGTGTGTGCAGGTGAGTGTGTTTCGGTTCTAATGGTAAGTGGGATACGATGAGTAATACAGGTCCACTTCTGGAGCGTTGTGTGTGTGCGCGCGCTTCGATAGGTACAGCAAATGGGACATGTGACAGACAGACCTATAATGTCCAGCTAAACAAAACAACAATAACATACCAGATCCACCGTGGTAAACAAAAAAACATCTAGGACTGTTTTTCATATTCCGTGTCTATCGGACTGACTTGTATTAATGGTTTCTCAAGCCCTCCCTTTCCAATGCTACCTCTGTGCCACATCATAGTAATGGCATATATTCATCAACAGGGAACCACCTCACACAAATGGCCGTTGTCACAACAATGTGTCACTTTGCTCCCTGGTTAATTTGGTTAAAAGCGAAGGAGTAAATGCATTTTTCATCACACAGATTCATGTATATTCCTGGTGAATGTGCCACAAACATACACAGAGGAGAGTCAGATCATAGATCACTGTCTCGAAGAAGAGCTGTGCTTTGTTTTCTTATACACACCAGTAGAGGAGGGAGAGAGAGCGAGAAAGGATGATGCCAGGGACACACTCACACATGGACACACACACACACGCACACACACGCACACACACGCACACACACAGGCAATGACAGAAAGGACTCTCACAGGCACACACACACACGCGCGTGTTCGAACACAGGCAATAACACACACGCCACCCTGCACAGAAGTGGTTTTGATTCATCCCCTCCTGCAGGGTCCCTGTTTACATGTTTGATTTGAGCCATATGGAGAAGAGGGCCCACGACAGGGCTGTGTCTACACGAGTAAATCTTGCCACACCACTCGCCACTGCCTGGGAGGGCTGGTGTTGTGTGTGTATGAGGTGAGGGAGGGACATTTCAGCTCGCCACGTGGGATCTTGATGGCCTCAGCCCAGCTCCATTAGCATCTACCCCCTCAATCCATGTATTATTCCGGGGGAAATATAGGCCCTCGGAGGCATGGCGGCTTGTTTATTCGCTAAACACCCTTGGTGGAGAGTGGCGATTCTTGAATGTCCCCCACCACTACTGACATGCTTTTCTATCACACACGCCACCTCAACTCACCTCGATAAAATCCATTTTCATCTCAACAAATGAACTGTTCCACATGTGAATGATATCCCCCTATGCCCCAATTTCAATGTAGATGAAACCGTGAATATATGCATGGTTCTAAACACGACGACATGATGGACGCCTAATTGGAGTACGAACGACGAGCGATCGCCTCACTCTTTACGACTCCGTTTACTGTCGCATTAACATCATATTCATTGTAACCATTTTCACAATCCTTTCTCCGTTTCCACAAATGCGCTTCACAACCCCTGGTATCTCTTTCGAAGAGGTCGTCGGCGACTGACTGAAATGGCGTTCTCTACGAATGACTTGGGAACCTGGGGCAAATTGATTTACGGAGGCTAAGGGACGCGGCTGACAGTTCGTTATCAAAGTTCATGTATTGTATTTACCCGAGCTGCGATTACCTTAACAAGGAGCATATATCACATAATTAATCCCGGAGATTACCATCAGAAATCCATAAACCAGTAACACGTTTCCTCACGCTCTGCCATTAATTATGTTTGCCTGATAAAACAACCACTGTCACCTTTGTGAGGGAGACGAGCCCTTACACGTAAACATGCCATTTATCTGAAGGTTTTCCCTCCAAAACAAAATGGACACTCGTCATTAGGTTAGTGGCGCCTGTTTGGGTTGTAAATTAGGATATTGCTCTACAAGTTAAAGGTAAATGTCAGGGCCCATTGACACACACACAGCAGCTATGATCTATTCTCGAATACATGTGAGGACGTTCTATATGTTTTGATGCACACAAGTCAAATGATATTATAACACCTATTCTAGTGAACGATTGAAGGGTTATAGGAAACATGTCAATATCATTAGCCAGTTCAATACTTTGTTATATACCCTTTGTTGGCAATGACAGAGGTCAAATGTTTTCTGTAAGTCTTCACAAGGTTTTCACACACTGTTGCTGGTATTTTGGCCCATTCCTCCATGTAGATCTCCTCTTTTCAACTCCCTCCAAATATTTTCTATGGGGTTGAGATCTGGAGACTGGCTAGGTCACTCCAGGACCTTGAAATGCTTCGTACGAAGCCACTCCTTCGTTGCCCGGGCGGTGTGTTTGGGATCATTGTCATGCTGAAAGACCCAGCCACGTTTCATCTTCAATGCCCTTGCTGATGGAAGGAGGTTTTCACTCAAAATCTCACCATATATGGCCCCATTCATTCTTTCCTTTACACGGATCAGTCGCCTGGTCCCTTTGCAGAAAAACAGCACCAATGCATGATGTTTCCACCCCCATGCTTCACAGTAGGTATGGTGTTCTTTGGATGCAACTCAGCATTCTTTGTCCTCCAAACACGACGAGTTGAGGTTTTACCAAAAAGTTATATTTTGGTTTGATCTGACCATATGACATTCTCCCAATCCCAATTTGCATCCTTGACATCTTGAGAATCAGCCAGGAAGGAAGCAGTTGTCCTGTAGGAGGCTATAGGGGAAACCATTATAAACTGAGTGTCACAATGGGAGCTGCATGTCCCTCTCACTCTTTTCACCCAGTCTCGGAGCTCGGGGACTGGGGCACACATAACCCTGTAATGAAAATGCCCTTGGGCTACGGAGTCTCTCACTGTCACATCTGAGTGCTGTGTGGGACTGGGTGGGTGTCAGGGCCAAATATCATTGTTCATGACAGAGCTAGATGCCTAGATGCCCCAATATAGGCCCATTCAGGTCCACATAAGCACAGCACAGGTGACAGGGTCAGAAAGGCTCCCTATGTGGCAGACTTTGACAAGTCTCTTATAGGACAACAGAATGATGGTCTTGAGAGGAGGAGGGCCATACAAGCCAGAACCCAGGAGCTAGCCATCAGAAGTTAACCAGCTAATTAGCCATTGTTAGCCACTGCTAGCGGCCCTTACCTTCTGCACAGACACCAGACATTTTTTTTTTGCCTGGATAATACTTGCCAGCCTGCCTGTATCGGACTGTTTTCTCCACTACAATGCCTGATTCCTGCCGTAAACTCTGGAACATTACTCCTGATCATCACAGCTAGCTAGCTGCCACCGAGTGACCCAGCCCCGAAACTGGCCCTGAACCAGCTATAGTGGCTAACGTCCCTGCCACGAAGCTAGCACCAGTTAGCAGCGAGTCAGGTGCATCTCCCGGCTAGCAAACAAAAGTATTAAGCAGATTGCTTCTACTTACCCCGGCCTGCTAACTTTAAATGTCTCCATGTCTCCCGCGTGCTGGCGTAGTAACGACTACCCCGCGGCTTCCTTGTTCCATCTATTTCTGTTCACTGGACCCTATGATCACTTGGCTACATAGCTGATGCCTACTGGACTGTTCATTAATCACTGTACTCCATTTTGTTTTTAGTTTTTGTTTATCTGTCGGCCCCTGCCTCGAACTCTGGCCCAGTGTGTAGTTAACCGACCCTCTCATCGTCATTTTACCTGTTGTTGTTGTCTTAGCTGATTAGCTGTTGTCTTAGTTGTCTTACCCATTGTTGTCTTAGCTAGCTCTCCCAATCAACACTTGTGATTGCTTTATGCCTCGCTTTATGTCTCTCTCAAATGTCAAATGTCAATTTACTGCAGAGCCCCTAGTCCCACTCAACATGCCTCAGATACCTCCTTTGTCCCACCTCCCACACATGCGGTGACCTCACCCAGCATAACTGGCCCATCCAGAGATGCAACCTCTCTTATCACTCGGTGCCTGGGCTTACCTCCACTGTACCCGCACCCCACCATACCCCTGTTTGTACATGCCCTGAATCTATTCTACCACACCCAGAAATCTGTTCCTTTTATTCTCTGTCCCCAACGCACTAGACGACCAGTTTTGATAGCCTTTAGCCGTACCCTCATCCTACTCCTCCTATGTTCTTCGGGTGATGTGGAGGTTAACCCAGGCCCTGCGTGTCCCCAGGTACTCTCATTTGTTGACTTCTGTAACCGTAAAAGCCTTGGTTTCATGCATGTTAACATCAGAAGCCTCCTCCCTATGTTTGTTTTACACTCTGCTTTAGCACACTCTGCCAACCCTGATGTCCTTGCCGTGTCTGAATCCTGGCTTAGGAAGGCCACCAAAAATTCAGAGATTTCCATACCCAACTACAACATTTTCCATCAAGATAGAACTGCCAAAGGGGGAGGAGTTGCAATCTACTCCAGAGATAGCCTGCAAAGTTCTGTCATACTTTCCAGGTCTATGCCCAAACAGTTCGAGCTTCTAATTTAAAAAATGAATCTCTCCAGAATTAAGTCTCTCACTGTTGCCACCTGTTATAGACCCCCCTTAGCTCCCAGCTGTGCCATGGACACCATATGTGAATTGATTGCCCCCCATCTATCTTCATAGTTCGTTCTGTTTGGTGTCCTAAACTGGGATATTCCTAAACTGGTCCGCGGTCAAACGAACAACCCTCATCACTGTAAAACACTCCTACAACACTTCTGCAAGCAGGCCTTTCTAATCGACCTGGCCCGGGAATCCTGGAAGGATATTGACCTCATCCCATCAGTCAAGGATACCTGATTGGTCTTTAAAAGTAATTTCCTCACCATCTTAAATGCCCCCTTCAAAAGATGTAGAACTAAGAACAGATATAGCCCTTGGTTTACTCCAGACCTGACTGCCCTCAACAGCACTGTGGCGGATTGCACTAGCATCGAATAGACCCCGTGATATGCAACTTTTCAGGGAAGTCAGGAACCAATACACACAGTCAGTCAGGAAAGCAAAGGCAAGCTTTTTCAAACAAATGTGCATCCTATCTCCAAGAGACTTTGGGACACTGTAAAGTCCATGGAGAATAAGAGCACCTCCTCCCAGCTGCCCACTGCACTGAGGCTAGGTAACACTGTCACCACCGATAAATCCCTGATAACCGATAAATCCACAATAATGGCTACCCCATCCCCGCCCAACAGCTCACCCCCCCCCACTCTGTCAATCACCGTATTTCTTATCGGCAGACTCAACAGCCTTGGTTTCTCAAATGACTGCCTCGCCTGGTTCACCAACTACTTCTCAGACATAGTTCAGTATGTCAAATCGGAGATTCTGTTGTCCGGACCTCTGGCAGTCTCTATGGGGGTACCACAGGGTTCAATTCTCAGGCCGACTCTTTTCTCTGTATATATAAATGATGTCGCTCTTACTGCGGGTGATTCCCTGATCCACCTCTATGCAGACGACACCATTCTGTACACATGTAAACATCTGGCCCTTCTTTGGACACTGTGTTAACTAACCTCCAAATGAGCTTCGATGCCATACAACACTCCTTCCGTGGCCTCCAACTGCTCTTAAACGCTAGTAAAACCAAATGCATGCTTTTCAATCGTTCGCTGCCCGCACCCGCCCGCCCGACTAGCATCACTACATCACTAGGTGTCTGGCTAGACTGTAAAATTTCCTTCCAGACTCACATTAAACATCTCCAATCCAAAATGAAATCTAGAATCGGCTTCCTATTTCGCAACAAAGCCTCCTTCACTCACGCCGCCAAACATACCCTCGTAAAACTGACTATTCTACCGATCCTCGACTTCCGCGATGTCATTTATATCACCCATCACTGCGACCTGTATGCTCTAGTCGGCTGGTCTTTGCTACATATTTGTCGCCAAACCCACTGGCTCCAGGTCATCTATAAGCCTATGCTAGGTAAAGCTCCACTTTATCTCAGCTCACTGGTCACAATAGCAACACCCACCCGTAGCACGCGCTCAAGCAGGTATATCTCTCTGATCATCCCCAAAGCCAACACCTCATTTGGCTGCCTTTCCGTCCAGTTCTCTGCTGCCAATGACTGGAACAAATTGCAAAAATCGCTGAAGCTGGAGATTATATTTCCCTCACTAACTTTAAACATCAGCTATCTGAGCAGCTAACCGATCACTGCAGCTGAACATAGCCCATTCTTTAATTAGCCCACCCAATTTACCAACCTCATCCCCATATTGTTTTTATTAACTTTCCTGCTCTTTTGCACACCAGTATTTCTACTTGCACATCACCATCTTCTCATCTATCACTCCAGTGTTAATTTTCTAAATTGTAATAACTTCGCTACTTTTATTGCCTTACCTCCTCACGCCATTTGCACACACTGTACATAGACATTCTTTTTTTCTATTGTGTCATTGACTGTACGCTTGTTTATTCCATGTGTAACTCTGTGTTGTTGTATGTGTCGCACTGCTTTTGCTTTATCTTGGCCAGGTTGAGGTCGTTAATGAGAGCTTATTCTCAACTAGCATACCTGGTTAAATAAAGGTGAAATCAAAAATAAATCAAATAAAAACCAGAGGAAATGGAGAAAGGAGGTGGATAGGAGGAGATGAAAGAAGAGGAGGAGGAGGACAGTGGGGCTATAAGCGATTGTGATGTCCATTATAAAGCCTCGTCCCTGAGGTCAGACAGAAAAAGCAGGAGGATGAGGAGTTGTATAAGTAAACTGTCAGCTCGCCACTCAGAGATGGTGCTCATGTGTCCTCCTGAGTGGTGCAGTGGTCTAAGGCACTGCATCACAGTGCTGGCTGTGCACTGAAGATTCTGGGTTTGAGTCCAGGCTCTGTCGCAGCCGACCATGACCGGGAGACCCATGGGAGCGGCGCACAATTGGCCCAGTGTCGTCCGGGTTAAGGGAGGGTTTGGCCGGCAGGGTTGTCCTTGTCCTTTTACGCACTGGCGACTCCTGTGGTGGGCCAGGAGCAGTGCACTCTGACATGGTTGCCAGGTGTACGGTGTTTCCTCTGAGACATTGGTGCGGCTGGCTTCCGGGTTAAGTGGGCATTGTGTCAAAAAGCACTGCGGCTTGGTGTTTCAAAGGAGGCACTCCTCTCGACCTTCGCCTCTCCCGAGTCTGTAAGGGAGTTGCGGCGATGAGACAAGACTGTAATTATCAATTGGATACCACAAAATTGGGGAGAAAAAGGGGAAGAAAAAAAAGAAATACAAAAAATAACATAATAAATAAGAGATGGCGCTCATGGCCACCATCCTGTCCAGAGAGCTCTCGACAGACATTAGTGGAGACAGGCCGTTTCCATATGGACATCCCGGCCCCAAGGTGCCCTGTCCCCCTCCATCTAGGGTCGTACTCAGAGTTTACCACCCCATCTGCATGCTACCTCCCTCACAGTCTCCAGACAATCTCATCTTGCCCACATCTATCAGAGCTGATGGAGTTTTTTGTTAAATAACTCACTACTATTGTTTGGTTTTCTGTGCTTTGGGAAAACACCAACTCTGTTTGACCATTTAAACTGGAGGACTGGAGAAGTGTTTGTGTCTTAACCTGAGCAAAAATTCCGGGCTCTGTTTTTGGCTGGTGTTAAGGCGCCGATAGTGTCAAGGGCACGCTCTTTGGCCATTTCACTTGTAAAAGTCTACTATTTTCCAACCCTGGCGCCAGTGTTGGTAATTTACCTGTCTTATATCAGCTCGCTTGCACTGAGGTGGGAGGGGTAGAAATATGTGAGGTGTGTCCTTAAAAACATGCGCCAATGTGCCAATTTCTAGCAGCACTACTGGTCTTAGTGGTAATGCAATTGGTTATGCAAACTTTTGAAGTATAGAGACAAAAGAAGAAGAAAAAATTCAATGGGCACTGAGCAATTACAATGGATAGGACAAACAATGTGCACACGTTGGTTTATGCTCATGGAACGAGAGATACAATTTATGATATCATGCTTCTGACCCGATCCAATTTAGAAATGTTGATGTTGGTTTAAAAAACAGATGGATTGTTTTTGGTTTCATTTGATTTAAAACCAGAAAGATTCACCGTCCATGGGTTTATGGCGAGAACGTACATGGCTTGAATGCAGTGCAATTTCATCTGCAATTTCTAGAGAAGTGCAAATATGATCTGTAAGATGGTTTTATGATGTTTATAAAACATTATTTTAGCGAGCATATTCCCCCCCTTCTCTTTATATTGGATCTTTATCCAGCTCCTGTGAAAACTTTGGATATGCGTAAAACCCTTTCATGGTCTTGTAATGAGATTCGTCTTCCTCTGACGAGGAGTATGAAGGATCGGACCAATATGCAGCGTGGTACGTGTCCATGTTGAAATGTATTAACACTGAACACAAAAACAAAATAACAAGGAGAACGAATGAAAACGAAACAGTTCTTTCTGTCTGGTGAAGACACAGAGACAGAAAACAATCACCCACAACTAAAATGGGGAAAACAGGCTACCTAAGTATGATTCTCAATCAACGAACAACGAACAACACCTGCCTCTGATTGAGAACCATACCAGGCCAAACACATACATACTACATAGAAAAAAGAACATAGACTACCCACCCCAACTCACGCCCTGACCAAACTAACACAAAGACATAATAGTCTTAGTTGCCTTATCTGTATTACACGCCCACAGGGAGCAATTATGGTGCCTGTAACAGTATAAAGACAACATTTTTGTTGATTAGTATTATACACTGTCTTTTTAGGCCTTATCAGTAGCCTAGTGAATATAATCTTGCTTATTGACTACTTTTGGCATGTCCATATCCAGACTATAATTTACAGTGGGAATTGTCACGCCTTGGTCTTAGTATTTTGTGTTTTCTTTATTTATTCATTTGGTCAGGCCAGGGTGTGACATGGGTTATCGTGGTGTGTTTTTTGTCTTGGGGTTTTGTGGGGTGTCTAATTAGTCTATGGCTGCCTGAGGCGGTTCTCAATCAGAGTCAGGTGATTATCGTTGTCTCTGATTGGGAGCCATATTTAGGCAGCCATATTCTGTGACTGCTTTCGTGGGTGATTGTTCCTGTCTTTGTGTTTGCACCAGATGGGGCTGTTTCGGTTTTCACTTTTCATTATTTTGTAGTTTCCGCTTGTATTGTTTTTTCCTTCATTAAAATTACATCATGAATCATCATTACGCTGCATTTTGGTCCGATCCTTGTTCTACCCCTTCATCAGAGGAGGAGATAGAAGAAAGACTATAACATTCCTGTAAAGGCGATGTTTAACAATGTACAGTATTTCAATATTGAAGCAATGTAATTAGAGCAATGTGGACTGCAAACATGTTCACAATATTTAACAAATCTGGGCAGGCTATTTAACAAACTAGGCTATAACGGACTAACATTCGAATTGGAGTTGATGGCAACGCAATACATAAAAGACCATAAATACGCAACTTGAAGCGACCACATATTTAGCCATGGAGCATGTTCTGATTGGCTAGCGAGGGCCCAAACCTCGACACCTCGTAACTTGTTAATTCATCAAAACCCAGCCTTTTTGCACCACCTCTACTGCACCCATAATTCCAGTTGTGAAAATAGGAAAAATATTTTTGACAAAACCCCTGAACCACCAGCACTAAGATTTACCATTGTGTTTGGTTTGTAAAAAATAGAGCTGCCTATTTTCATTTACCTCTTATCTGAAATAAATGTCTCAGACAAATAGCACAGTTATAATAGTCTATTCTTGACATTTTAAGCAATTATCCTTTGGGTCAGAAGTGCAACACGGTAACTCGATCCACTAGGTTAGAAGTCATGGCCAAGCCATGTACACAACAATACAGAGTTGATTAGTATTGGCACGAGAATCCAGAGCTCGCTTGTACATCACCTTGCAAGGCGTCGTATAACTAGTTTGCATGCAACACAAATAAATTAACTAATTGAATATGCAAAGAACAGCAGTAGGTCACTGACAAACACAAACACAACAAGGAACAAAAAAGTTCGACGACAACGTGATCCCTGTCATAAAATATGCAAATGAACAACAAATGAAATAACGCAACAACGCATCGTGGATGGAAGGAAACACAGTAACTGCACAAATACAAGGGAACGGTTACCACATCATTCAAATGGCAACTCAAAGGCAGCTACATTTGTCAAGACCCACCCCCGCAGTTAACAAACAAGTGCAGGGGGCAGCGGTTTTGACTTGACATAAAAGTTCCAGATTTGGCTATTTAAAGGTTTAAGTATGGCAGAATCTGAGAAGCCATTTTGTCATGTAACCTGGAAAGGGTCTGCTTTCCAAACTCAAGAGAGTAGTCTCTACCGTGGAAATAAACTGCAAATAAAACCAGCACAGACAAGGTGATTATTTCAAACTAAAGCCTCAAAGGCTCCCGATGGCATTTCACTATACTTTAGCCAGCCAGACATTGATGGTGGATGGTAGCTAGTTGGTCATTTAGGCTTGGCTGCTACCTGGCTGTCCCTAATGTTGCACTAAATGAGTTAGAAAGGTTGGAGCGTTATGTGACTGACTGTCTGACTGACTGACTGTCTCTGTCTTTGGACACTGGGCATACTTTGTGTGTGTGTGGCAGATTGTGTGTGTGGCAGACATGTGGCGTTTTGGATGAGGGGCTGGCCTTTCCATGATATAGCATAGGTGAGGCTATTAGCATTAGAAAGGTCACTTTGAAAAGTGGAAATCAAATGTGGGATTCAGAGGGCCATTAAGCCAACGGGCCTATTAGTATTCATGTGGTGCGGATGAATGGAAAATAAAAGCGCTACAGTGGGGCCAAAGTATTAAACTCAATAAGCGCTGATTTACCCAACCTCCAACACCCTTGTTTTTCTACCCCCCCCCCTATTAATAGTCATAATTTTGGTTTAAAGGCATGGGCTGTCAGAATCTGTAGGATTCCAGTTCTGACCCTCTCACTTGGCTGTCACTGTTATGACCACCAACCACTGGTATGATTTATGATTGTCTGGAGCTAGCATGGGAGGCGGCACCTAGCAATTTTCGGTATTGCCATCACCGCTACCTTAGCGGGCAGAACTGGTTGGAATGACGTCAGGCTTTGTGACGTCATATACTAGTTGTAAAACTGAAAATATGTCTTCAACTTAACATAACATATAGGCTTGTGTGTACAGGAAACCAGAACCAAATGGTTAGAGTTTTTTCCTTTGCCTTGTGCAGGTAGCCAGCTGAGACTTCTGGGAGAGTGAGTTCTTTTGGGGTTGAGTCACTGATTGCTGACTGACTGAGCAGAGGGTACTGTTGCTCGTTGGCTGTCAACGTGACCTAAAAATAGGATACACTGCATACAGTGCATTCGGAAAGTAACACGTTTTCACTGCTCCCGGAGTCCAATGGCGGCGAGCTTTATACCACTACAACTGACGCTTGACATTGGACATGGTGATCTTGGGCTTTTGTGCTGCTGCTCAGTCACGGAAACCCATTTCATGAAGCTCCCGACGAACAGTTCTTGTGAACAGTTCTTGTGCTGACGTTACTTCCAGAGTCAGTTTGGAACTCGGTAGTGAGTGTTGCAACCGAGGACAGACGATTTTTACTCGATACACACTTCAGCACTCGAAGGCCCCAATATGTGAGCTTGTGTGGCCTACCACTTCGCCTTGTTGCTCCTAGACATTTCTACTTCACAATAACAGCACTTAGAGTTGACCGGACCGGCTCTAGCAGGGCAGAAAGTTGAAGAACTGACTTGTTGGAAAAGGTGGCATCCACTGACAGTGCAACTTTGAAAGTCACCGAGCTCTTCAGTAAGACCATTCTACTGAAAATGTTTATCTATGGAGATTGCGTGGCTGTGTGCTTGATTTTATACACCTATCTGCAATGGGTGTGGCTGAAATAACCAAATCCACTCATTTGAAGGCATGTCCACGTACTTTTGTATATGCATTACATTCAGAAAGTATTTTTCCCAATAGTTTTTTATGTTAGAGCCTTGTTTTAAAATTGATTAAATATTAGCTTTTCTCATCAATCTACACACAATACCCCATAATGACAAAGCAAAAACAGGTTTTTAGACATTTTTTCAAATGTATAAAACATATTTTAACTTAAAATGTACATTTACATAAGTATTCAGACCCTTTACTCAGTACATTGTTGAAGCACCTTCGGCAGAGATTACAGACTTGAGTCTTTTTGGGTATGACGCTACAAGCTTGGCAGACTTGTATTTGTAGATTTTCTCTCTTGTAGATTATTCTTTGCAGATCCTCTCAAGCTCTGTCAGGTTGGATGGGGAGCATTGCTGCACAGCTATTTTCAGGTCTCTCCAGGGCGCTGGCTAGGCCACTCAAGGACATTCAGAGACTCGTCTCGAAGCCATTCCGGCGCTGTGTTGGCTGTGTGCTTAGGGTCCTTGTCCCGTTGGAAGGTAAACCTTCGCCCCAGTCTGAGGTCCTGAGCGCTCTGGAGCAGGTTTTCATCAAGGATCTCTGTGTAGTTTGCTCTGTTCATCTTTCCCTCAATCTTGTCTCCCAGTCCCTGCTGCTGAAAAACATTCCCACAGCATGATGCTGCCACCACCATGCTTCACTGTAGGGATGGTCCCAGGTTTCATCAGACCAGAGAATCTTGTTTATCGTGCTCTGGGAGTCTTTAGGTGCCTTTAGGCAAACTCCAAGCGGGCTGTCATGTTTTACTGAGGAGTGGCTTCCGTCTGGCCACTCTACCATAAAGGCCTGATTGGTGGAGTGCTGCAGAGATGGTTGTCCTTCTGGAAGCTTCTCCCATCTCCACAGAGGAACTCTGGAGCTCTGTCAGAGTGATCATCGCTTTCTTGGTCACATCCCTGACCAAGGCCCTTCGCCCCCGATAGCTCAGTTTGGCCGGGCGGGTTCCAAACGTCTTGCATTTAAGAATGATGGAGGCCACTTTGTTCTTGGGGACCTTCAATACGGACAATTCCTTCGACCTCATTGCTTGGTTTTTGCTCTGGCATGCACTGTCAACTGTGAGCCATTATGTAGACAGGTGTGTCCCTTTCCAAATCATGTTTAATCAATGGAATTTACAACAGAAGGACTCCAAACAAGTTGTAGAAACTTCTGAAGGATGATGAATGGAAACAAGATGCACCTGTGCTCAATTTCATTTAGAAGTTTAGAATAAGGCTGTAACGTAACAAAATGTGGAAAAATTCAAGTGGTCTGAAAACTTCCCAAAAGCACTGTATATGCCTATAATTATTATTTGTTAATGTCAGTATTAAATAAATCATGTGGGATGCAAGCCAGCAAAGCAACTACACAACACTAAGCAATACTTTATTTGCACAATAACAGTGGCAAAAAGTGCCCACAAATTGTTATGGCCTACATGAAGCTTCTGCACCTGGCTTTCAGCTGAGCCTTGTATGGCAGCTAAACAGTTCATTCAGCCTCATTTACAGCTTTAAAAAAACATAGCTGATTTGTCTGACTTGCTTAAACAAATGTGGTTTCTACTTATAATTGATCTGTACAAACTGTGGCATAAGGGGATGACAAGCGGATAAGAAGCCATCCGTAATTTCGATTAAGACATTAATGAGCGAAATTAAGAGGTGAAAATAGACCAAATTATTAGGGTATGGCAGGTGGGCTACTAACAGCTTACTACACAACAAACACTTTACTTTCTTAGATACAGTATACAGTACATATCTCCCTGGCATATTACATCAATTATGCAACAGCATACAAGACATTTTTAAACTCACCTTATTGTGCTGTGCTCACTTGAAGAGGAAGGTGGCAAATTTTGTCACCAAACGTTGTTACCAAAGTCTGGCATTTTCTGGATTGATTGGGCTTTCAAGACAACTGGGAACTCCCCCCCAAAAAAGGTTGAATCATGGCGTCAGTGTTCTTCAGGTCGTAGCTGTATTTTCCCAGTCGTAGCTAATTTTTCCCGTCTTCCCAGTTGTCTTGAACTCACTAAAGTCAGAATTTGCAGATACGAGTTAACAGTTGTTTTGTGTGCGGCACAAATCATGCTTCATTGACAGCATGGCCATTGTTGAATGTTTATACTTTTAAACTAGGAAAATAGACTCTTAATCTTACACTTGGGACCACACAGCCACTCCATTGAATAGCAGGCTAATGATTGCTTTGCAATGCTTGCAGTCAGCCACTGATTCCTTCCAAACCACTCATTGTTGAATTTGCAATTTCCAACTTGTTGTGTAATGTTCATGTCCTCTGGCCGATGAGCACCGATACGTTTTATATATAATTTTTCTTCATTATTTCCCGTCATATGACAAGGATTAAAAATCATTTGCCAGTAGATTGTCGACTTGAGCTACTGTAGATGTAACGTAATTTGACGTCATTTTATTTGTGTCCAATGACCTTGAGCCTTCATGGATGGGCACTTCTAATTTAACTCTATGGCAGCACCCAAGGGGCAAGAATTTCAAAGCGCTACCGTTAGACTTGCCGGTGATGTAGTGTCCCCATGAGTGACAGAACACTGAGCTAATCACGGCGCAAAGTTCCGTATTTTCTGCTGGAATGCCCCACCACCAAAGATGCAAGGAGCTCGGCTGAAACACCTGCCTTTTGGAGCTGTCTTACTCAAGAAAACAAAAAAAGAGACGATGTTTGTACGTGACTTTATTAACTCAATGGTATATATATATTTTTTTTACATTGTTTGCAAACTGATATGTGACACATATTAATGCCAAAAAAAACATGCAAAATAGGCAAGCCCCCCCCCCCCTCCCCATTTCTGTTGTTGCTAAAATGTGGGTCTCTGCTCCACCTGCCCTGAATGACGGGTGGCCACTGCTTGTACAGTATGTGCATCCATTCATTTGACCTAGTTATTCAATAACACTTTGATATTCGCTTCTCATGACCATTCCTTGATCTCAGTCAGCACATGGATTACTATAACGTTAAATGAAGTCAGACAAAGAGAAACATTTGAATAGGCTACTTGTATAGTCTTATTACAAGTCGCATATGAGATGTATATAAATCAAGTATTCATACCCCTTGACTTATTGCACATTTTGTTGTATTACAGCCTGAATTCAAAATGGATTAAATATACATTTTTAGCTCATACATCTACACACAATAGCTCATCATGACAAAGTGAAAACACGTGTTTAGACATTTTTGCATGTTTATATAAAAAAAATGAAATACAGAAATATCTCATTTACATTCACACCCCTGAGTCAAGAAGCACCTTTGTAGCAGTGATTACAGAGGTGAGTCTTTCTGGGTAAGTCTCGAAGATCTTTACACATCTGGATTGTGCACCATTGTCAAATTGGTTGTTGATCATAGCTAGACAACCCTTTTCAGGTCTTGCCGTAGACTTTCTAGTAGATTTTAGAGAAAACTGTAACTCGGCCACTCAGGAACATTCACCGTCTTCTTGGTAAGCAACTCCAGTGTAGAGTTGGCCTGATGTTTTAGATGTCCTGCTGAACGGTGATTTTAGCAGACTGAACCAGGGTTTCCTCTAGGATTTTGCCTGTGCTTAGCTCAATTCCATTCATTTTTTTTATCCTGAAAAACTTCCCGGTCTTTAACAAATACAAGCATTCCTATAACATGATGCTGCCACCACTATGTTTGAAAATATGGAGAGAGAGATGTTTGTATTGGATTTGCCCCAAACATAACACTTTGTATTCCAGACAAAAAGTGAATTGCTTTGCAATTTCTTTTGCAGTATTACTTTAGTGCCTTATTGCAAACAGGATGCATTTTTTGGAACATAGAATGTATGCACGCATGACTGTAAGTCGCTTTGGATAAAAGCGTCTGCTAAATGGCATATATTATTATATTATATATAACATTTTAATACTGTACAGAGGTCATTCTTTTCACTCTGTCAATTAGGTAGGTATGGTGGAGTAACTACAATGTTGTTGATCCCATCCTCAGTTTTGTCCTATCATAGGCAAATTTGGCCTCATGGTGAAATCCCTGAGAGCTTTCCTTCCTCTACGGCACATATGTCAGAGTCAAGGCCCGCGGGCCACATCCGGCCCGCGAGAAGGTTTTTTACGGCCCCTGGGATGATCTTGATTTATTATTAGAACCGGCCCGCAGACCGCAGCAAGCCGGCAGCCCGCAGATCTTTTACACGCACCAATACTACATTTCCCACAATGCAACGGTGACGCACCGAGCAGTAGGCTGCTTCATTTCAATATTTATTGGCACAGCAGTTGTCAGCATCACAGTAAAATTAACTTTCAGATACCCATCAAAAATGGCAAAACGGAAGGTGGACACTGAGAACCGGGGGTTTCAAACAAGGTGGGAGTCGGAGTATTTGTTCACGGAGGTAGCTGGAAAACCTGTGTGTCTTCTGTGTGGAGAAAGTGTGGCGGTACTGAAAGAGTATAATCTGAGACGACATTATGAAACGAAACACGCGGACAAAAACAAGAATATGGACATGGAACAAAGGCTACAAAAGGCAGAGGAATTAAAACGAGGCCTCAAATCTCGACAGGCTCTGTTCAAAAAAGCCAAATCACAAGGCCAGGCTGCTGTCAAGGCCAGTTTTATTTTGGCAGAAGAGATCGCTAAATCAGCCCGGCCATTTACGGAGGGGGATTTCATCAAAAACTGCATGATTAAAGTTTGTGACGAAGTTTGCCCAGAAAAAAGGCAACTCTTTTTAAAT
This sequence comes from Oncorhynchus gorbuscha, assembly GCF_021184085.1. Classification (NCBI taxonomy): domain Eukaryota; kingdom Metazoa; phylum Chordata; class Actinopteri; order Salmoniformes; family Salmonidae; genus Oncorhynchus; species Oncorhynchus gorbuscha. The sequence goes on from NC_060193.1 coordinate 24,728,118, forward strand.
GTGAGTCTGAGCAGAAACACCATTTCCGAGAGAGTAGACCAGTTGTCCATCAATCTAAAAGAGCAGCTTGTGAAAAAGGGAAAAGATTTCATTGCATATTCCTTGGCTGTGGATGAGAGCACCGACATTTCTGACATTGCCCAGTTGTCAATTTTCATCCGCGGAGTGGACTCCAGCCTAAGCGTGACAGAGGAGTTTTTGGCTTTACGTCCTATGCATGGCACAACTACGGGGCATGATTTGTATGAAGAGGTGTCAAGATGTGTAAATGAGATGGAGCTGCCTTGGGAAAAACTCGTGGGTTTGACAACCGACGGAGCACCTGCGATGTGTGGACACAGGAGCGGACTGGTGGGGAAGATACGGGAAAAGATGCAAGAGGAAAACGCGACAGGTGAGCTGACAGCTTATCATTGTATCATACACCAGGAAGCGTTGTGCGGTAAAGCCTTGAAAATGGAGCATGTAATGAGCATCATCACGCGCACAGTTAACTTTATCAGAGCCAAAGGTTTGAATCACCGCCAGTTCAAGGCATTTCTGACGGAGTTAGAAACGGAGCATGGTGATTTGCCTTATCACACAGAGGTGCGATGGCTAAGCCAGGGAAAGGTGCTTCAAAGATGTTTCGAGCTTCGTGAGGAGATTTGTCTGTTCTTGGACAGCAAAGGGAAAGACACAACACAACTCCGAGACGAAATGTTTCTGTGTGAAATGGCTTTTCTGTGTGACATTACGAGTCATCTGAATGCAATGAACTTGCAGCTGCAGGGTCGGGATCGTGTCATCTCTGATATGTACAGTACAGTGAAGGCATTTAAAACCAAACTGACTCTGTGGGAGACGCAGATGCGGAAAGAAAATTTGAGCCACTTTCCCAGCTGCCAGACCATGAAAGAGAAGCTCTCTACCAGTGCGTTCCCGAGCGCACAGTTGGCTGATAAAATAGGTATGCTTGCCGCTGACTTTCGACGCCGATTTGCTGACTTTGAAGCACAAAAAAGCAGGTTGGAACTGCTCGGTAACCCATTTGCTGTTGACGTGGAAAGCTCACCACCAAACCTCCAAATGGAGTTGATTGACCTCCAATGCAATGATGCACTGAGGGCAAAATATGCGGCAGTGGGTGCTGCGGAGTTCGCCCGTTTCCTCCCCGACACAATGCCCCAGCTGCGCATCCAGGCTGCTCAAACGTTGTCTATGTTTGGCAGCACATACCTGTGTGAACAACTGTTTTCTTTGATGAACTTGAACAAAATATCACACAGAAGTCGACTTACTGCTGAACACCTCCACTCAATTCTGAGGATTTCCTCAGCTCAGTGCCTTACCCCGAACATTGATGAACTTGTGGAAAAGATGGGACACCACCAAGTATCACCCTCAACCTCAAACAAGTGAACATTACTGTGCAATCACATATTTAGAGTTTTTACTCAGTTCAAGTTTAAAAGTTAAAGTTTAATATTTGTTTTCACTGCATGTTACTTCTCCTTAAACAAAGTGTTGTTTTTGATTAATAGATTTTTGCACTTTATTTTATTGTATTTCAATCCAATTATATTTTAAAAATATTTCAGTTGAGTGGATGATAGAAAATTGCTATTATTGTTTTTTTCTTTGAAGTAAATTTAGCCCACTTTTGCTAAAATAGAAAATATAGGCTACTGATGGTGCCTTGAATACCGGTTTCTTTCATTTAATGTTCATGTTATGGGGATTTTTATATAAAGGAAATTTGTCTTTTGTGTCTGTTGAAAATTAAAGATTACTGACAGAGCCATAAGAAAATATTGCTTTATTTATCTGATCATATTGGAATATATTTGTTAGGTTTTCAGTAGGTTCAATTAGGTTCACTAGACTATATGCGTCATTTAAAAAATTTTCAATGAACATTCGAACAGTCCGGCCCTCGGCTTGTAGCTAAATTTTTTATTTGGCCCTCCGTCCATTTGACTTTGACACCCCTGCTCTACGGCAACTGAGTTAGGAAGGACACCTGTATCTTTGTAGTGACTGTGTATATGGATACACCATCCAAAGTGCAATTAATAACATCACAGTGCTCAAAAGGATATTCAATGTCTGCTTTTTTTTTTACCCATCTACCAATCGGTATCCTTCTTTGGGAGGCATTGGAAAACATCCCTGGTCTCTATGGTTGAATCTGTGTTTGAAATTCACTGCTCATCCATGCAACATGTTATATGACTTGTTAGGCACATTTCTACTCCTGATCTTATGTTGGCTTGCCATAACAAAGAGTTTGAATTGTTATCTACTCAAGACATTTAAGCTTCTCGTTTTTAATTAAATAACTTAATTCCATTTTGACATTATGGGGTATTGTGCGTAGGCCAGTGATAAAACATCTACATTTCATAAATGCTTTATTCAGGCTGTAACACAACAACATTTGGAAAAAGTCCATGGCTGTGAATACTTTCGTAAGGCACTGTGTATCAAATATTATAAACTGGGTGTTTGAGCCCTGGGTGCTGATTGGCTGAAAGCTGTGGTATATCATATCGTATACTACGGGTTTGACAAAACATTTATTTTTACAATTACTTGGTAACCAGTTTATAATAGCAATAAGGGACCTCTTGGGCTTGTGTTATAAGGCCAATATACCAAGGCTAAGGGACGTGCCTTACTGCTTAATTATAACATAGCAAACTTATGAGGCTATATATATTCAACTATTACATTTTTGCGCGGTCACAGATATACAGAAAAACATAGAATGAAAATGTGTTCATTCTATGTTAGCAGAGATTTTCTGTGTGTAAAGGGACACGGGAGGGCAAACGCTGGTCTAACGACACACTTAGCTGTTCCACGAGTGGTCTGAGGCAGGTGTTAGATTACGAGCCATGTCAAGTGCAATGTTAATAAAGGCGTTTTTTTGGGAACGTCTCGGAAATGTTAAGATGCTCTTACGAAGGTGCCAACGATGGCAGATCCCCACAAGCAGCCTACACCCCCCCCCAACCCCCACCCCTACCTGCCCCTCCCACCCCACCTTCCGCTCCATCTGTCAGCCAATAACCTGCTGGAGCTTGCCATCCGGTTAGCGCACCTGTCCCTGCCACCTCAAATAGAGTTGTCTGAAGTGCGCACGCGCACAGGAACCCTCTCACGCCCTCATGATGTCCTATACACACACGCACAGTATCTACTCACATGCACGCACACACACTTTCCGCTCACAATGTATTCAGCCAACGGCTTGGCTAAACTAAATCCCTGCCACAGGATGACGACTGCCAGGCAGTTGGTGTTTGGTGACGCGGACGGGAACACACACACAGCTTGCCATCTCTCGATCTCTGTCCCTTTCTTGCTCACATTCACTCACAGTGACGTAAAGAGGACAAAAGGAGTGCCTGGGGCCACGCTCCCACTGTTCCATTACCTCAGATGAGGGATGCACGCACGCACACACACACACACACACACACACACACACACACACACACACACACACACACACACACACACACACACACACACACACACACACACACACACACACACACACACACACACACACACACACACACACACACACACACACACACACACACACACACAGACACAGACACACACACAGCTGTCATATACACAAGCGCATGCAGACACAAAAATGTACACGGACACACAGCTGTCATATACACAAGCGCATGCAGACACAAAAATGTACACGCACACAAACACACACACATGGACGTCATTGAGTGGCAAAGGTGTTCACCAGGCCCCTCCCCTCATTGGGTTTAAAGTATGGCTGGGAACCACACTGTCCCATCCCCTCCTATCCCCAGATAGACTCGCACCATCACTCTAGTCTGATAGGGGACAACATGGCAGCCCCCCACCCGTCCTGTGACGGAGTGTCGCTCCCCAACACCTTGAGCCATCTGTTTACCAACACACAGCCAAATGGCACCCTATTTCCTACATAGTGCACTACTGTTGAACAGTGCCCTATGGGTCCTGGACAAAAGTAATGCACTATGTAGGGAATAGGTGTCAGGATTTGGCCAGGGTTGTTCCGGTTTTTAGTCACTAGATGCCCCCATTGTGCCTTTTGACCTTTTGTTTTCCCTTGATCCCCATTATTATTTGCACCTGTGCCGTGTTTCCCCTGATTGTATTTAAACCCTTTGTTTTCCTCTGTTCTTTGCTCTGTGTTTGTATGTTAGCACCCAGCCCTAGTACTCTGAGAACTCTTGTTGATCCCGGTGGACTCTCTTGTGGAATTCTGTTTTTTGTTCTTGTTTTTTTTTTTTTTGAGTATCTTTTGAGGCTTTTTGTGCTTTACCTTCCACCTTGTGGATTTACCTTTTTTGTCTTGGAGGATTACCTTTGTTCTTGTAGGATTCCTTTTGAGATTGTGGAGTTACATGTTTTCCTGAATAACTTCATTTTCTACTTCATTAAATACACCGTCTCAAGTACTGCTGTGTCTGCCTCATCTTCTGGGTTCTGCCGACTATTCGTGGCAGAGGTTAACCAGGTTAAGTGACTGTTTCTCACTCCGGAGACCCGGGTTCGTAACCGGGTCCTGACAATAGGGTGTCATTTTGGATACAATCAGTTACATTTTGTCCCCTTTTCCAGGCCTAGCAAACTTTGTTCATTCGGTGTTATCAGTTGCTGGAAACTCAAGATTGGTGGTTGTTGTGTTTATTCGGATGTTACCAGGTGCTGCCAACTCAAGATTAGTGGTTGTTGAGTTCATTCGGATGTTATCAGTTGCTGGCAACTCAAGATTGGTGGTTGTTGTGTTTATTCGGATGTTACCAGGTGCTGCCAACTCAAGATTAGTGGTTGTTGAGTTCATTCGGATGTTATCAGTTGCTGGCAACTCAAGATTGGTGGTTGTTGTGTTTATTCGGATGTTACCAGGTGCTGCCAACTCAAGATTAGTGGTTGTTGTGTTCATTTGGATTCTACCAGGTGCTGCCAACTAAAGGTTGGAGGTTTTTGTGTTTATTTGGATGTTACCAGGTGCTGCCAACTCAAAGTTGGCGGTTGTTGTTCACGGGATGAAAAAATGTGTATTTTCATACATTGTGCTCTTTTTAATACTTCAGTGTTTCCGCAATTCATATCCTTGAATGGGTTGTGTCCTCGGGCACACAAGTTAAATTGTTACGTGATATTAGTCCGTTGAATGACACGAGGGAATGTGATCAATTGAATGATTTTGATATAACATTTAAACTGTTAAACAACCAGTTAGATACAAATCCATGACAGTGATAAATAAGTGGCTGAGGCAAAAAAGTACATCCAATTAGAATGAAAAAAATGATACAACCCACTAACCAGAGAAGCTTGCTCAAAAGACTACCCCCAGTTCTTTGCTCTGACGACTATGTCACGAAAAGCACCACTCCGGTGGTTCAGAAAGCGAACCGTGTTCTTTTCATAGCCACCGTCTTCTTCCTCGAATGTGGCGAGAAGAAAAGGCACAATTAGTCAGCATTAGTTATAAATGAATAATTGATTCCGATTTGAAATTTAGATGAGGCTGCCACTGGATCCCCACGTGACGGCGCCGCCGGGGCCTCGGCACAACAAAAAGCCTGTCTGCCAAGAAGATAGAAGATATATGTTTAAGTAATGCTACTGGAAGCCCTGTGCCGCCAGGCTGAGCGATAATACCCCATCCCCCAACTTCTCCTACTCATCCGCAGACAAAGGTCTATTGATTCTCTCCCAGTCATATACAGTCGTCTCTCCTGTCAATATGTCACATATTCTTCCACTATATTTGACATTCCTTCCTCTCTCCATGGCACTCCCTTCATCTGCATTGTGTAGTAACGTCATGAGTGATATTTTGTTGGCCAATTGACCTTTTCCCAGTGACGAGTGGCCCAATGAGTAGGTACTCTGTGATTGTTCTAGACACAAAACATTGCTGCTCTGATGAAAAGGCTCAATTTGAGGAGTTTTTTTGCTCCTTCTGTCTCGAAGCTAATTGGTGTGGACGTCTTGGTTGTTTGGCTGAGGAGAATCATAGCACATTGATATGGCCCCCCGTCGACTTGAAGAGACACGAATTTGGGTTTAGATTGCCATGGGTAAAGAGCCCCTGTCATTGTCAAAAGGGGCGAGGAATGTATCCTGATTACCTCACTTTTTGTTTTGTATTCCGTCTTTGATTAAATATTTGAAACATTAATACCTCAAATAAAAGTGAAAAGGAATTAAATCAAAATACTTCTACCCAGAACCATCTTTTTTTGAGAGCAACTAGGACTATGTACAGTACAGCAGGTCATCGACTAAAACCATCCGTGGGCCTCCAGTTGGAGAATCCTGATATACAGTATTATCCACCTCTATCCAGTTGACTGTTGCTGGAAAGATTTTGTTACAGAAAGAAATCTCTGTCTGAGCAAATCCCTTACCTCCTCACCTCTCTCTCTCTCTCTCTGTCAATCAATAGGCTCTTTCATCCAGTGGGTTGAGATATCATTAATAATGGCTGAACGCTGCTATAGCGGTAATAAACTGGGGGAATATGGTGTGTAATGGTACAGTAATGGCACCTGGACAGTGTGTTACACGTGCGACAGCTCGTGATGGATAAGCCCAGATAAATGGATTTGGGCTCATCGCTACTCCTGGCTTTGGATTGCCTTCCATTCTTTTGAGTTGTGGTGTATGAATACAGGGGGTTTTGTGACCTGCTATTGCTCAGGGAAAGGTAGCTATAGACACATGGACGTGTGGTTTTAAAAGGGGGGGGGGGGGGGGGGGGCATTTGGTGCCGCTAAAATAGAGTCTGTGGACAAATATGGAGATTTTCTGAGTGAGACTACCAGACCTGGTTTTAAATCGTATTTGTTGTCTTTGAGCATTTTATTGAGCCTGCTTATAGCGGCAGATGGGTGACGTTTGCACTTTTGGGACTATCCTATTAGCTCCATTGCGCATGGCAAGCTCAATCGAGCACAGCTAACATATTCGAAGAAAAACAAAATACAATTTAAACCCAGGCCTGGAATGTCCCTGAACTGGGGATAAATTAAAGTGTAATTGGTAGTGGGGCAAGTTACGGCAATTGCTATTCCTAGAGTTGCAAAATTCTGGGAACTTTCAATAAATTACCTGATTTTCCAGAAATCCTGTCTGGAAGATTCCAGATTTTCTGCTTATGCCTTCCTGATTCTAGGATTCCTCCAACCTGGATTTCAGGAACACCAGGGATTTTATTGAAAGTTCATGGAATTTTGCAACACTAGTCATTCCCCCTCCCTCTATTCACTATGAAGAATGATTTGCTGGTCCATGTGCTATTCCATCTCTACAAAACATAGACAAATGTCGACCCGGGTAGGGTGCTAAAAAGGCCAAACTCCTTCAGTCGTTTCAGTAGCCAAAGAGTTGAATTAGATGATTGATTTCTAGAGATGATGACTTGTCATTTCAGACTGAGCGAGGAGGAGGAGAGTGAGAAAAAGTCGAGCAAAGATTAGATATTTTTCCTCTCCTAACTGACAAGCCTGAAATTTGATCTATACTGGTTAACCAAAAGGAACACATACATTTTCTACATTAGAAAAATTCCCATTATTTCTCTCTCAGCCATGAAAATCAATTCTGAAATGATTGCATTCAGGGACAGAGGGTGAGAGAGAGAAAATAGTTGATGCGCCTTTGGCTGGTCAAATAGATAGAAATAGAAGTTGTTTTTCTTTTCCTACTTCCCAGTCCCGAGAGAACAGCTCAAGATGGGGACGCCTAACTATTTCTGCTGTTCCTTTTCTTTCCTGTCATCTTCCAACGCGCGTAGCTTTTGTTTACCTCATCACGATCCCTGCAGTTGCTCGTCTTAACGTTTTGTGCGTTCCTCCACTGCTATAGTAAAAACCCAGAGCGTAGGTGTTCAAGGTTTTGCGGGTTTGCCTTGTCTTCCAATTTGCATTTTAAGTGCACAGATAATGACGATGCGAGTGCCTGCGAATATTTAATTGTGGCTGCCAGGATTAAGTTAAGCTCTCGAGAACGTCTCTCACCGCCGAACGGGCGTGTGGGCCAATGAGACGTTTCGTTGACTGCACAGTCCCATGCCCACCGCTTGCTGAATCGGAGCCTGGCGTGGCGAGGGATCGGAGGAGTGTCTAATCCGCTGGGGTAACCGGGGCCCGTTGCTCCGTAGCCAAGAATCCCAAACGGCCAACTCAATCTCACCCCTCTGCCTCTCACCTCCTCTCCACATCACGGCATGTGTTTCCTCCAAGGACGTAATCACAGAATGAACATGTTCCTGGCACCTTTCAGGGGGAAAAAAAGAGCCGGGAGAGGCACATTTATTTTTCATGAACCCTGGCTAAGGTTTAATGACCAGAACCTGTAATGTGAGCTGCGAATACAAGTGGGCTAAATTCAGACGTTGTGGTGTTAGGAGAGACCCTTGGAGAGACCCCTCTGTGCCCTCTTGAAAAGAGTGCCTTTCAAAGGACTACCGTCTTCAATGGGAGAAATGGCAGGGATAATGGATGTGGTGTTTGTGTGTGGTTGTGTGTATCTGTGTGGTGTTTGGGATTATTTGCAAGACTGGTGTTTGTCTGCCTGTGTGTGTGTGTGTATATATATATATATATATATATGTTAGAAGCTGTATGTGTTATTGTGTGTATGTGTGTGTGCAGGGGTAAGGGTTGGAATTAAAATGCCAAATCCACATCTGTCTGAGTGCCCCGGCCTCATAGCTCATTCCAGATATGCTCATCTGTTAAAGTGGCAACCACTGACATCCTCAAGGAGCCGTTCCTTTTCCGAAGAGAAGCGAGGGAGCAGGAAAATAAACGAGGGCCTGCCAGAAGAGAGAACGTGAGAAAGAGCTCCTCCGCTTTTCGGTTGGACCCTGCGTCCTCCATAGCTCTACTCAAATTGCACACAATCACAGGAGAGGTGGAAATTATCACATTTGAGTACCCAAATTAGCATGCTGCGCAAAGAGAGCAATATAAACTCTGGTTATAGGTAACCCATCTCCTGTGAGGCAATAACGGGATAGCAGAGGGAGGAAAAGACAGACACAACCGCCCTCCGTTCTGGTTGTCGATGCTCGATGACCTGTTTTAACTGACCCCAGCATCTCAGCTGTGACTCGTCGCTGTGTCCATTAAACATGGATGAGATGGACTCAATATCGCTCATTGCTTCTGACACACACAGCAACTTTTCAGTCCACTTCTCAAATGCATTTGTTCTTCCTTTTCTTTTCCTTTCTTTCCAAGCATATTCAATGTTATTGCTTTCTCCAAAAGACCACTTAGGATGCACAGGGGTAATATGCCAGTTATCTTCCATTTTTTTTTCTTTCTTCCACAGGTCCGTTCGCTCCCGAGTGTATTTCTAATTCACTCTGTTGGCATGGTTCGCTACATATGAAACCGCACTACATTGAAATGGATCTAAAGGGGGGGGGGGGGGGGCATTTATGAACTGAATTCCTACCCCAATGGAACCGGGTGGGGGAAAGATATTTGCCTTCCCAAGCGCTAAAGTGAAATGAGCCATTTGCGGCACTATATTATACATGAAAAAATGTACACGTGGAAACCTCCCTCTGTGGGTGACCCCCATAAATATTCCATGACAGTAAACAGCGACAAGTAAACAATGGACAGAAGGAAGTGAATCGAGAGAGAGATGAAGAGTGCACAGGTGCAGCCGACTGTATCCTTCAACATGTGTGTTCGAGAAAGCGTTCCAAATTCATTGCGCCAGTCAAGCTACAGCTCATCTTTTGACAGTTTGCAGCTTAAGTCTAGAGGTTTGTAAAAAAAAATAATAATGAAATGAAAAAGGGTCACTAATGTGAAGGGGCTAAGCCCTCAATCCTAACACGTCCAGCAGTTTATCGATTGAGTTATGTCATATATCTACTCTATTCTTTTAAGAAAATCAAGAACATGACTTCTGCCAGTATCTTCTCAAATGCCAGTATGTCAGAAAAGTTTGTTCGTTGAGTTAGTTTGAGTGCTATTAAGGAATTTTAAGATCTTTGAAAAGGCAGGAAAGACAAGGGATTGCAGTCGCCATGTTGCAGTAGCCATGTTTGGTGTTTGCACCTAAAGCCTACCCTGACCCTTGACCCAAACAAACATGACGATTCAGCCAATCGAGTCCGCGCTGCAACCTGTCTCTTTAAGGCAAACACACACAAACATGCACGCACGCACACACACACACATACATTAAAATGGCCCGAGAACAATCTCAATCTCAGGTCCGTGCCCTTAAATCCACACGACGTGCCTCAATCTCCTGCGCCTGTCACACAACGAACCCGACGCACGCTGACAAATCTGTGTGCGCCTCCATGTATGATAAAATTAGAGAAGTACCCCTGTGGTATCGGGGAGAGACAGAGAGACAAGTTAATCATGTCTGAGTAGCTTCTCCCATCACTGGCAGCCCATTTTAATCAAATTATGACCTTGTAAAGCATGCACTTGTCATTTGGGACCAAAATCTCTTCGCTAATGACTAATTAGCCTCACATCACCTGTGCCTTCCAAACTTCCATTACACCCAAACTATGCTTAAGATAATGGAATAAACAAAAGAGCGGAGGAAAAATACAAGCCAAAAAAACTTCAGACGGCAGCCATCAATCAAAAACATGGTAATCTATGGTTGAGGGGACGTTTTTGTCGATTTTTCTTGTCAGCGAGAGGCCACACTACGGTGCTCCAGAGGACGATAAGGATACACACGTTCATTAAGAACAATTACCGGGAATTGGCTCAACAGAAAGGCAGAAAACAATTGAGGGAAAAATGCAATGTGACGCTAACCTTGTTTGAGGTTCTGTCGGCAGAGTAGGATGTATAACTTAGGGCAGGCTTTCCCAAACTCGAACCTCGGCGCCCCCAAGGCTTGCACGTTTTGGTTTTTGCCCTAGCACTACACAGCTGATTCAAATAATCAACTAATCATCAAGCTTTGATCATTTCAATCAGCTGTGTAGTGTTAGGGCAAAAAAACAAAAAGTGCACTCCTTGAGGACTGAGTTTGGGAAATGCTGACTTAAGGCCATGACACGTCAGTGACTCGAAGTCAACTAAAACCAAACCCATTTGACTAAAGGCACATAAATAATAATTTCCTTTGTGTTATGTTTTGTTACAAAGTAGCTTTGAGATAGTGCCCATATCGAAAAATTATATATTGGAATATATTTCAATAAAATACACATGTATTTGGGAAATGTATTTATCAAATATAGAAAGAAAGAAAATATACAGTGCATTCGGTAATTATTCAGACCCCTTCCCTTTTTACAATTTTTGTTACGGTACAGCCTTAATGACAAAGTGAAATAGATTTTTAGGAATTGAGCTCAGGTGCATCCTGTTTCGATTGATCATCCTTGAGATGTTTCTACAACTTGATTAGAGTCCACCTGTTGTAAATTACACTTATTGGACATGATTTGGATAGGCACACACCGTTATATACTGTAAGGTCCCACAGTTGACAGTGCATGTCAGATCAAACACCAAGCGATGAGGTCGAAGGAATTGACTGTAGAGCTTCAATACAGGATTGTGTCGAGGCACAGGGAGGGTACCAAAAATATCTTTGCAGCATTGAAGGTCCCCAGGAACACAGCGGCCTCCATCATTTTTAAATGGAGGAAGTTTGGAACCACCACTACTCTTCCTGTAGCTGGCCGCCAAAGCAAACTGAGCAATCGGTGGAGAAGGGCCTTGTCAACGAGATGACCAAGAACCCGATGGTCACTCTGACAGAGCTCTAGAGTTCCTCTGTAGAAATGGGAGAACCTTCCAGATGGATAACCATCTCTGCAGCACTCCACCAATCAGGCCTTTATGGTAGAGTGGCGAGACGGAAGCCACTCCTCAGTAAAAGGCACATGAAAGCCCACTTGGAGTTTGCCAAAATGCACCTTAACAATATTCTCTGATCTGTTGAAACCAAGATTGAACTCATTGACCTGCAAAAATCGCTGAAGTTGTAGATTTCCCTCACTAACTTTAAACATCAACTATGTACATAGTCCATATGTAAATAGCCCACCCAATCTACCTACCTCACCCCCATACTGTTTTTATTTTATTTACTTTTCTGCTCTTTTGCACACCAGTATCTCTCCTTGCACATCATCATCTGCTCATTTATCACTCCAGTGTTAATCTGCTAAATTGTCATTCTTCGCTCCTATGGCCTATTTATTGCCTACCTCCTCATGCCTTTTGCACACACTGTATATAGACTTTCTTTTTTCTACTGTGTCATTGACTTGTTTATTGTGTTATTGGCTTGTTTATTGTTTACTCCATGTGTAACTCCATGTGTAACTCTGTGTTGTCTGTGTCACACTGCTTTGCTTTATCTTGGTCAGGTCGCAGTTGCAAATGAGAACTTGTTCTCAACTAGCCTACCTGGTTAAATAAAGATGAAATAAATAAAATAAATAAAAAGGAGCAGGGACTTGGAGACTAATCAGGATCGGGGGAAAGATGAACGGAGCAAAGTACAGAGAGATCCTTGAAAGGTCAAGACCTCAGGCTGGGACAAAGGTTCACCTTCCAACAGGACAACAACTCTAAGCACACAGCCAAGACAACCCAGAAGCAAGATTATTTCTAGCAACAAAAAAATGTTTTTCCCTCCTGCAGTGGATCCTTCTGGACTGGAATCTCAACTGACCATGGACAGAATCCAGCCATTGGAAGTAGTCTTTTGTATCATTTAGCTAATTAGTTCCCAATTCAATTAAAATGTGTTCATGAACATTCATTTATTCTTCATCTTGTGTGGAACTGTTTCACTGACTCCCCACTGGGAACAGACGTCAATTCATTGTCTATTCCACGTTGGGTCATCGTAATATCATTGGAATGATATGGAAACAACGTTGATTCAACCAGTGTGTTCCCAGTAAGTCTCTACATTATCCACAGGGTAACTGTCAATTTGTGAGTCTGCAATTGACACTGGAGGTGAAGGAATTTGCATTGTAAGTATCAATTTGATGTTCAAATACATTATTTTCAAATACAGATCTTAAGTGCACAGGGGTAAGTTGTACATTATATTTTGTGTTTCAGATGCAACCTTCCAGTGACCCCCATGCCACAATTCAACAATGGACCAAATTATTTGAGTAAATAATTACGATTATTTAAAGTACTCTTTTAAAAAGATGTCAACCTTTTCAAAGTATACCACAGCATGGTACTGTGACAGTGCTGAACAATGTAGTTTGATGCATTGAAAAAGCAACATTTAGGTCTCCAGAGTGGCGCAGTGGTCTCAGGCTCTGTCGCAGCCGGCCACGACCGGGAGGTCCCTGGGACGACGCACAATTGGCCTAGTGTCGTCTGGGTTAGGGAGGGTTTGGCCGGTAGGGATATCCTTGTCTCATCGTGCAGCAGCGACTCATGTGGTGGGCCGATCACAGTGCACGCTAACCAAGGTCGCCAGGTGCACGGTGTTTCCTCCGACACATTGGTGCGGCTGGCTTCTAGATTGGAGGCACGCTGTGTTAAGAAGCAGTGCGGCTTGGTTGGGTTGTGTTTCGGAGGACGCATGGCTTTCAACCTTCGTCTCTCCCGAGCCCGTACGGGAGTTGTAGCGATGAGACAAGATAGTAATTACTAACAATTGGTTACCACAAAATTGGGGAGAAAAGGGGATACAATAAAAAAATATATATATTTAAAAAATTTAAAAAGCAACATTTTCCTCTCATTAAAATACATATCAACATATATGGTATTTATTAAATATATTTTGGGATATATTTTACTAGCTACCACAGCATGCTGTCAAAATGCATTTCCACACCACATATTGAAATATATCAGTACATATGTAGAAATATGACAACGGCCAATTTTGTAATATGTCCATATATTTTTGTCCATATATTTAAATACTGTATATGTACATATAAGGCTTAAACACATATGAAAATATCTGTAATTTACATGCACATAAATACATCTACATCCTGTACATGTTGTTAAAATATATGTCAATATATTATGTTTCCGTGTGGGTGACCTTTGCACCTTATCTGCAAGGAGGACAGAGACTTTGTTTGTGCCATCCAGAGCTCTGTGCAGCTGTGTCCTTTGGCGGTGGGCGCACAAACACTCATTACCGCCGTTTTATATCAGCTATACACTCTCTTTCTGGGGGCCCTTAAGCATATGCCTCCATATCTGAGAGATAGGGGGAGTGAGAAATAAAGAGAGGATTTCAGAAAGAGGGAGAAAGAGGGAGGAGAGAGGGGGAGTGTGAAAGAGAGAGAGAGGGACAGAAAGACGAGAGAGAAAATGAGAGAGAGAAAAAAGAGGTAAAGAGATAGATATGTAGAGAGTTAAAAAATATTACAAAAGAGAGAAAGCCTCTCTGCTGAAATGTGTCCGACCATTTGGATGTTCCTCCCCTTCATCTCTCCCTCCTCATTCTCACATCACAGGAACATCTGGCTGTGAAGCCGGCCAATAAAAAGGCCCATCGGCTGAGAGTCCACAGATCTAGCATAAACACACACACACACACACATACACATACGCACATACAGCCTCCTTCGTTAAGTCATCCTAGAGGACTCACGGGGGACCAGTACACTCTGCAGTACACAGCTGTAACAATTAGAGCCACAGTTTTAACACAGTCATAACTGCACTTGCCTAGAGTCTGACATGGTATTCAGCATCAAATTCTAAATGAGAAACATAGTAGTCATAAATGTTTAGCGGTTCAATACATGTTATTTCCCATCTGAAATGGAATACAATCATGTAGCCGTGGACATCAAAAGCAGCTACAGTAGAGCTCCTTCAGGAAGTAGTCACACCCCTTGATTTTGTGCACGTGTTGTTGTGTAACCGCCTGGATTTAAAGATGTTGTGTCTCTGATTTACACAAAATACCCCATAATGTCAAAGGGGAATAATGTTTTTAGACATTTTTTAGAAATTATTTTAAAAATTAAAATCTGAAATGTATTGAATCAATAAGTACTAAATTCCTTCGTTATGGCAAGCCTAAATATGTGCAGGAGTAACGATATACTTAATAAGTCATATAATAACTTGCATGGACTCACTCAGTGTGCAATAATAGTGTTTAACATGATTTTTTAAAGACTACCCCACACATGCAATTATCTGTAAGATCCCTCAGCCGAGCAGTGAATTTCAAACACAGATTCAACCACAAAGACCAGGGAGGGTTTCCAATGGCTCACAAAGAAGAGCACCTATTGGTAGATAAGTAAAAAAAAGCAGACATTGAATATCACTTTGAGCATGGTGAAGTTATTAAATACACATTGAATGGTGTATCAATACACCCAGACACTACAAAGATACAGGCATCCTTCATAACTCAGTTGCCGGAGAGGAAGGAAACCGCTCAGGGATTTCACCATGAGGACATATGGTGAATTTAAAAAAGTTACAGAGTTTAATGGCTGTGATAGGAGAAAACTGAGGATGGATCAACAACATTGTAGTTACTCCAAAATACGAACCTACATGACAGCATGAAAAGAAAGAAGCATGTACAGAATAAAAGATATTCCATCCTGTTTGCAATAAGGTACTAAAGTAAAACTGCAAACAATGTGCCAATGACATGAACTTTATGTCCTGAATAGAACGCGTTATGTTTGAGACAAATCCAACACAACACATAACTGAGTACCACTCTTCATATTTTCAAGCATGGTGGTGGCTGCATCATGTTATGGGTATGCTTGTCATCAGCAAGGTCTAGGGAGTGTTTTTAGGATAAAAAAAAACAAAAACAGAATAGAGCTAAGCACAGGCAAAATCCTAGAGGAAAACCTGGTTCAGTCTGCTTTCCAACAAACACAGGGAGACAAATTCACCTTTCAGCAAGGCCAAATATACACTGGAGTTTCTTTCCATGATGACATTACATTTACATTTATTTAGCAGACGCTCTTATCCAGATCCACATTGAACGTTCCGGAGTGGCCTAGGTACAGTTTTGATTTAAATCGGCTTGAAAATCTTTGTGAGGACATGAAAATGGCTGTTGAGCAATGATCAACAATATTTTACAATCCAGGTTTGCAAAGTTCTTAGAGACTTACCCAGAAAGACTCACAGCTGTAATTGCTGCCAAAGGTGATTCTAGCATGTATTGACTTATTGTAGGGGTGTGGATACTTATGTAAATGAGATATTTGTTCATTTCATTTTCAATACATTTGCAAAAATGTCTTAAAATATGTTTTCACTTTGTCATTATGAGGTATTGTGTGTAGATGGTTCAAAAAACAACAATGTAATCCCTTTTGAATTCAGTCTGTAACAACAACATGTGGATTAAGTCATGAATACTTTCTGAAGGCACTGTAATTACAATATTAATGTTTTATTTTTCATTAACTCATTTTTATTCCACTTTGACATTACAGAGTACAATGTGTGGATTACAATTTTAAGCACACTTTGTAAGACAGCAAAATGTGGGAAAAGTCCAGGGGTCTTCGTAAGGCACATTTATGTGTTCTGTATTCATTATTTTGTGAACATCAAAAAAATTCCAGTTCTATAAAAGGGTAAATAGGAACCAAGTAAGATATAAATACATGAATTACGCTGTTGGTCCAAACTCTATTTAAATGTAATCCAAACTTGAGTTCAAATGTTTGTGTGTGTGTGCTCCTCTGTTGCTGTCGTCTACACCGTGGCCTCACTCCCGGTCTTTATCTACCATGATGAATGGGCCCATGCCCCTTCCAAAATCAAGATATCCCACTGCCGTCGCCACGGTAACAAAGAACTTCAATAATGTGGCTAACCTAATGGTGGTTGCATTACATTTGATCTTATTCAATCTGCCAAGGCATGCAAGGACAATGTCTGCCTTTTATACACTGATCAAAAATATAAAACGCAACATGTTGCTCCCATGTTTCATGAGGAGAAATAAAAGATCACAAAAATGTTCCATGTGCACAAAAAGCTTATTTCTCAAAAATGTTCTCCACAAATGTGTTTATATCCCTGTTGGTGAGCATTTCTCTTTTGCCAAGATAATCCCATCCACCAGACAGGTGTGGCATATCAAGAAGCTGATTAAACAGCATAATCATTACACATGTGCACCTTGTGCTGGGGACTCTAAAATGTGCAGTTTTGTTACACAACATAATGCCACAGATGTCTCAAGTTTTGAGGCAGTGTGCAATTGGCATGCTGACAGCAGGAATGTCCACCAGAGCTGTTGCCAGAGAATTGAATATTCAAAAGCCGCCTCAAACGTAATTTTTTTGAATTTGCAGGACATCCAACCGGCCTCACAACTGCAGACATGTAACCACGTCAACCCAGGACCTCCACATCCGGCTTCTTCACCTGCAGGATCGTCTGAGACCAACCACATGGACAGCTGATGAAACTGTGGGTTTGCACAACCGAAGAATTTCTACACAAACTGTCAGCAACCGTCTCAGGGAAGCTCATCTGCGTGTTCGTCGTCCTCACCAGGATCTTGACCTCAAATCAAATCGAATTTTATTTGTCACATGCGCCGAATACATCAGTGAAAATCTTACTTATGAGCCCCTAACCAACAATGCAGTTAAAAAATAAATAAGAATAAGAAATAAAAGTAACAAGTAATTAAAGAGCAGCAGTAAAATAACAATAGCGAGACTATATACAGGGGGGTACAGGTACAGAGTTAATGTATGGGGGCACCGGTTAGTCGAGGTAATTGAGGTAATATGTATATGTAGGTAGAGTCATTAAAGTGACTATACATAGATGATAACAACAGAGAGTAGCAGCGGTGTACAAGAGGGGGGGTAGCCATTTGATTAGATGTTCAGGAGTCTTGTGGCTTAGGGGTAGAAGCTGTTTAGAAGCCTCTTGGACCTAGACTTCGCACTCCGGTATCGCTTGCCATGCAGAAGCAGGGAGAACAGTCTATGACTAGGGTGGCTGGAGTCTTTGACAATTTTTTGGGGGCCTTCCTCTGACACCGCCTGGTATAGAGGTGCTGGATTGCAGGACCTCTATATAGCCTTGCTACTGTTATTTTATTGTTGCTCCTTAATTATTTGTTTATTTTTCTCTTTTTCTTAATTATATATATATATATATATTTTATATATATATATTTACTTCAGTTTATTTGAGTAAATACCTTCTTATCACTTTTTAAAAACTTAAAACGGCATTGTTGATAAACGGCTTGCAAGTAAGCGTTTCACTGTAAGGTCTACACTTGTTGTATTCGGCGCGTGTGACAAATCACATTTGATTTGATTTGATCTGTGCACAATTCCTGGAAGCTGTACATTTCCCAGTTCTTCCATGGCCTGTATGTCACCCACTGAGCATGTGTGGGATGCTCTGGATCAATGTGTACGACAGCGTGTTCCAGTTCCCACCAATATCCAGCAACTTCGCACAGCCATTGAAGAGGATTTGAACGACATTCCACAGGCCACCATCAAAAGCCTGATCAACTCTATGCGAAGGAATAATGCATTTTTCTTTAATGACTGATTTCCTTATATACGCTATTTAAACAAAAGTATGTGGACACTCCTTCAAATGAGTGGATTTGGCTATTTCAGCCACACCCGTTGCTGACAGGTGTATAAAATTGAGCACACAGCCTTGCAATCTCCATAGACAAACATTGGCAGTAGAATGGCTTTATTGAAGACCTCAGTGACTTAATGTGGCACCGTCATAGGATACCACATTTCCAACAGGTCTGTTCATGAAATCTCAGCCCTGCTAGAACTGCCCCTGTCAAATGTAAGTGCAGTTATTGTGAAGTGGAAACATCTAGGAGCAACAACGGCTCCTAGTGGTAGGCGACACAAGCTCACAGAACAGGACTGCCGAATGCTGAAGTGCGTAGGAAGTAAAAATGGAATGTCTTCGGTTGCAACACTCACTACCAAGTTCCAAACTGCCTCTGGAAGCATCGTCAGCACAATAACTGGAGCTTCATGAAATGGGTTTCGATGGCCGAGCAGCCACACACAAGCCTAAGATCACCATGCACAATGCCAAACGTCGGCTGGAGTGGTGTAAAGCTCGCAGCCATTGGACTCTGGAGCAGTGAAAACGTGTTCTCTGGAGTGATGAATCAAGCTTCATCATCTGTCAGTCCGACGGATGAATCTGGGTTTGGCGGATGCCAGGAGAGCACTACCTGCTCGAATGTGTAGTGCCAACTGTAAAGTTTGGTGGAAATAATGATCTGGGGCTGTTTTCATGGTTTGGGCTAGGCCTCATAGTTCCAGTGAAGGGGGATCTTAACGCTACAGCACACTAACCATTCTAGATGATTCCATTCTTCCAACTTTGTGGCAACAGTTTGGGCAAGCAAGTCCCTGGAGTAATGTTCCAACATCTAGTGAAAGCCTTCCTAGAAGAGTGGAAGAATTTCACTGCTCCTTTTATAATAGCAGCTAAACTGTGTACGCGACCAAGAAACCTTGAATTGAATAGCAGATGTCGACCAACATGCAATTTTACTCGGGTTTCCTCAACCCAATCTTGTGTCACTTCTCATAAATTGTGTTTGTATGAAGAACTTTTATGTATGGATGTATACCGGGACAGCCCTCTGAGAATAAAAATATAAATGCAACAGGCAACAGTTACGGTTCATACAGAAGAATACAGTATATGAATACACAGTGTGAAAAACGGTATAAAATATATGGTCCAGTATTTATATACATGGTACAGCAGCGTTGGCTGTGTGTGTGTGTGTGTGTGTGAGTGTGTGTGTATATGAGTGTATTTGTAAGTATGGGTGTATAGGCGTGTGTGAGTGTATATGTGAGTACAGGAGTGTGCATGTGTGATTTCGTAGATGTGTTTTATGTGAGTGTGTCCATCTTTGTCTCTTACTACAGGTTATTGTGTGATGGCTGTTCAACAGTCTGATGGCCAGGAGATAGAAGCTGTTCAACAGTCTAATGGCCAGGAAAAAGAAGCTGTTCAACAGTCTGATGGCCAGGAGATAGAAGCTGTTCAACAGTCTGATGGCCAGGAGATAGAAGCTGTTCAACAGTCTAATGGCCAGGAAAAAGAAGCTGTTCAACAGTCTGATGGCCAGGAGATAGAAGCTGTTCAACAGTCTGATGGCCAGGAGATAGAAGCTGTTCAACAGTCTGATGGCCAGGAGATAGAAGCTGTTCAACAGTCTAATGGCCAGGAAAAAGAAGCTGTTCAACAGTCTGATGGCCAGGAGATAGAAGCTGTTCAACAGTCGGACGGCCAGGAGATAGAAGCTGTTCAACAGTCTGATGGCCAGGAGATAGAAGCTGTTCAACAGTCTGATGGCCAGGAGATAGAAGCTGTTCAACAGTCTGATGGCCAGGAGATAGAAGCTGTTCAACAGTCTAACGGCCAGCAAAAAGAAGCTTTTCAACAGTCTGATGGCCAGGAGATAGAAGCTGTTCAACAGTCTGATGGCCAGGAGATAGAAGCTGTTCAACAGTCTGATGGCTAGGAGATAGAAGCTGTTCAACAGTCTAATGGCCAGGAAAAAGAAGCTGTTCAACAGTCTGATGGCCAGGAGATAGAAGCTGTTCAACAGTCTGATGGCCAGGAGATAGAAGCTGTTCAACAGTCTGATGGCCAGGAGATAGAAGCTGTTCAACAGTCTGATGGCCAGGAGATAGAAGCTGTTCAACAGTCGGATGGCCAGGAGATAGAAGCTGTTCAACAGTCTGATGGCCAGGAGATAGAAGCTGTTCAACAGTCTGATGGCCAGGAGATAGAAGCTGTTCAACAGTCTGATGGCCAGGAGATAGAAGCTGTTCAACAGTCTGATGGCCAGGAGATAGAAGCTGTTCAACAGTCTGATGGCCAGGAGATAGAAGCTGTTCAACAGTCTGATGGCCAGGAGATAGAAGCTGTTCAACAGTCTAACGGCCAGCAAAAAGAAGCTTTTCAACAGTCTGATGGCCAGGAGATAGAAGCTGTTCAACAGTCTGATGGCCAGGAGATAGAAGCTGTTCAACAGTCTGATGGCTAGGAGATAGAAGCTGTTCAACAGTCTAATGGCCAGGAAAAAGAAGCTGTTCAACAGTCTGATGGCCAGGAGATAGAAGCTGTTCAACAGTCTGATGGCCAGGAGATAGAAGCTGTTCAACAGTCTGATGGCCAGGAGATAGAAGCTGTTCAACAGTCTGATGGCCAGGAGATAGAAGCTGTTCAACAGTCGGACGGCCAGGAGATAGAAGCTGTTCAACAGTCTGATGGCCAGGAGATAGAAGCTGTTCAACAGTCTGATGGCCAGGAGATAGAAGCTGTTCAACAGTCTGATGGCCAGGAGATAGAAGCTGTTCAACAGTCTGATGGCCAGGAGATAGAAGCTGTTCAACAGTCTGATGGCCAGGAGATAGAAGCTGTTCAACAGTCTAATGGCCAGCAAAAAGAATCTGTTCAACAGTCTGATGGCCAGGAGATAGAAGCTGTTCAACAGTCTGATGGCCAGGAGATAGAAGCTGTTCAACAGTCTAATGGCCAGGAAAAAGAAGCTGTTCAACAGTCTGATGGCCAGGAGATAGAAGCTGTTCAACAGTCTGATGGCCAGGAGATAGAAGCTGTTCAACAGTCTGATGGCCAGGAGATAGAAGCTGTTCAACAGTCTGATGGCCAGGAGATAGAAGCTGTTCAACAGTCTGATGGCCAGGAGATAGAAGCTGTTCAACAGTCTGATGGCCAGGAGATAGAAGCTGTTCAACAGTCTGATGGCCAGGAGATAGAAGCTGTTCAACAGTCTAATGGCCAGCAAAAAGAATCTGTTCAACAGTCTGATGGCCAGGAGATAGAAGCTGTTCAACAGTCTGATGGCCAGGAGATAGAAGCTGTTCAACAGTCTGATGGCCAGGAGATAGAAGCTGTTCAACAGTCTAATGGCCAGGAAAAAGAAGCTGTTCAACAGTCTGAAGGCCAGGAGATAGAAGCTGTTCAACAGTCTGATGGCCAGGAGATAGAAGTTGTTTTTCAGTCTTTTGGTTTGGGCTTTGATGCACCTGTACCGTCTCTGTCTGCTAGATGGTAGTAGAGTCAACAGACCGTGACTCAGGTGGCATGGTCCTTGATGATCTTTTTGGCCTTCCTTTAACACAGAAAATGTCTGTAATGTCTGTAAATGTCCTGAAAGGCAGGCAGCGTGCCTGTAATGTTAATAGCTTAATCAACTCAGGAACCACGCCTGTGTGAAAGCATCTGCTCTCGGTATACTTTGTGTCCCTTATTTACTCAAGTGGCTCCTTTATTTTGGCAGATACCTGTATATACTAATTCAATTGCCCATAATTCAAAAGAAGGTCCAGAATGCACAGCAGCAACAACTGTTGCTAGATGTTTTTAAAGAAGGATGGGGAGTCATTACTGAAACCTGGATGGCCAATCAGGTTCATTACGGCTGCAATCTGTGTGAATTAACTTTCACAATTAACCTTAATTCATCACGGACATCGCGCCTCTGGCCAGCTCAATTTGAACCATTTGCATGGCATTTAAGACAAAGTGCACTGGCATCCAAAACAGAGCGCTGGCACGCTACACTTAACCCTGCAACTAATAAAAAACCAACAATGTATGGACCTCAGGAGCCATGATTTGTTTTCATCTAGCTTCCAAACCAACCCTGCCCTCAAAATATAATTACCAAAAAGAGAGTTTCATATATAGCAAACAAAATGATTAGACATTTTTAGAGCAATCTCAGGGTCCTGTGGTCGTAATCACTTTGTCGATAGCCTTCCAGCGTGCAGGTGCGCTGATACAGATGGTTTCATGAAGATCCATTAAAAATTATTTAGTCCATCGTCGGGCCCAGGAGGGATCCATCACACGGTGACGGGGGAGACGCACAGAGCCGCCAACAGGCGCTGCCGACCACACCCTTTTTCTCACCACCCCACCGTGAGCCGCCCCATTGCCATGGGAACACCGTGCTCAGATGGAGTGCGGGAAGAAAGAGAGCAGCATACACACACGGCACCACACACATACGCAGACACATACACTTTGGAGGTGAGGACCACACAGAGGAGGTCAAAGGTGAGCCACTTGCAGGCTCTTGTAGAAGATTGGGGCAGAGTGCTACGTCAATAGCAATGCTGCTACATTAATCGCATGTTACGTTAGGTTATGTCATAAAACCTTTGTAAGGCTGCTTCTGTTGCTGCTTAGGCGATGCTACAAGAGCCAAGTCCTTGACAAGCGGGGCGGTGAATAGAATATTGTTGTGTTTCGTTGGCATTGTGTTTGTTGCTTTGACTGCGGACTATCCACAACACATTCCAATAGTCTATTCCTAAAATATAGGGATATATGGTCGACAAAGGCGCTCAAATGGTCGACAAATCTTATACATTTTCTGGAAAAATAACAACACCTTATTTACAATCGTCTAAACCTACACGATGTGAGTTATTGGAGGTTGTAATACCATGTATGTTTTAAATGGCTGGTGTTTTCATGTTTCTTTTGCTTAGGGATTATCAAAAGTTGTAGAAAATCAATTTGGTTTAATAAAAAAGGCGTCCTAGGGGACAGACAGTTCTCTTGATGACAGGGGCTGTCTCCTGCCTTATCTCTTCAGATCCAGAGACAGGCAAATATTTCAACAGTGAACACTAAGGATTAGATTGCCATGTGGAGCAGTGCTGCTCTGTCAGACTCAACTTTTTCTACTCACACACACACACACACACACACATGCACTCGCA
Organism: Oncorhynchus gorbuscha; assembly: GCF_021184085.1. NCBI lineage: Eukaryota > Metazoa > Chordata > Actinopteri > Salmoniformes > Salmonidae > Oncorhynchus > Oncorhynchus gorbuscha. The sequence goes on from NC_060193.1 coordinate 24,751,897, forward strand.
CACACACACACGCACGCACTCGCACACGCTCACGTACTCGCACACACACACGCACGCATGCATGCATTCGCACACACGCATGCACACGCACACACACACACACAGACTGTGCTAATAGAATGTTTACACGTGCACACACACACTCACATGCAACCTACAAAACACACACTGTGCTAAGAGACTGTATACACGCTCACACGCACACACACACACATCCACAATGACCGCAAAACACTCCGCGCTCTCAAAACACACGTACAGACACACACTCCACCAAATAGTGTAACCGCAAAACACACTCAAACACACTCTGAATCATAGTGCCCTTGCTCATGATATTTCTACAAAGACAACATTCCCCTCGGTGTTTGAAGTGTTAAGAACTAACACACACCACACTGAAATCCTCCACCGGCGTCCTCCAACAAGCCACCATCCACATACACTTTCATCCAGATCATCCTAGGCGTCAGATCCTGGTGACGCCTGCACACGCTGCAACACCCGCACACTGAAATTCCCCTAATTATTCCCAGATTACATCCTGCGCCTCCACACTGGTCTTGAGGGAGTGGGGTGGGGAGTTATCTACATAGCAAGACCGGACAGGGTAACATACTATAGGACCTTAACACAACCTCGTCAAGAGTTTCAGATCTCTTGAAGTAATGGCTAAGGTGTTGGGCTATTGGTTGTCTGACCTGGGTTCGAGGGGTATCAACTGAACTCGCTGCAATACCTTGAGAGGTGTTACATTTACTCCTAAATGAAAATGAGAGCCCAAAGTTGTGGACTGACCCAAAGTTGACAGAGTATTGCTGAAAAGTGTCTGACGGTGTGATTTGATAGAAGACTAATAGCGCCGGTGTCCTCTCTCTTGAATGCTGATTTACGTCTGACCTTTCAAATCTCAATTTCTTTTTTCTCAGCCATCGAAACTAAATTAAATAAATGAACTGCATAATACATTAAAGCCCTTTCAATTAAAAAATGGAAATCCCTTTGGTGCCGTCAAATCATTTGTTGATGTGCTTGAGAAAGTGCGACACCCCTCGTTTCAGTGGGGAGACCATAAGGGTCTGTTTACTTCTGATTAGAGCGGGCCGAGTCATTTCTCACAGAGGGGGAGAGCTGTTGTTTTCCCTGCCACTCTCTGTAATGCATTGGAGCCATTCGGCGCAGCGACTATGAAAGACTCACTCCCTCTGACTAAACAGAATGTCTGCCTGCTCTCTCACCCTCTTTCTCTCTTTATTTCGCTCACTCTATCCCTCCCTCCCACTCTCCGTCACTCTCAAAGTTTGGATACTGATGTGGAATGGCGTCTATGTGCGGCTCGTCTTCAAGCGACTACAATCATGGCCCGATACAACCCCCACCCCGCCAGACAAGCCGGGAGCCCTTGAATTAAGTCAATCATTTAGTCGTAACAAATTAATTAAAAGAATAATTAAATCATTAACACATAAAATATAGCAATTAGAAATCGTGTCCTACATGAGTGAATTTGAGTGAATTTTATGGGGGAGAGCAAATGAAGCAATGGAGTGTTCCAAAACACATTTATTATTTGATTTCTTGAATACTTTTCTTCATCTACCACTACTACACACACGTGTTGCACAACCTCGAGAGTAACCCTCCGATAAAGAAATGAATAAATTACCGCAGATCAGAATCTGCATATGACAATAAAAAAAGGGTAATATATATCACGTTGAACGAGGATTTTTGGTTACAACTGTCTGGTGTACAACCTTCCCAAATCATGCTGTGTAGTATTCTTAAAGCCACAGTCTGTAGGATTTCCAATAACTTCAACTAAGGCATTTGCCTCATTGTTTATATTTAGTTGGTGGGTCCACTTTGATGGTATATACATCTTATAGAGTGTGGCATTTAGACTTGTCTCATGTTTGACTTGGTGTTTTTTATACACTAAGTATAAATCTCACCAGTCTCCCAATCATGACAGTTTATAATGGCAGAGGACACTAAATTTCACGGTCGCCTAGCAACAGCAGCACTGTGGACCAGGGTCAGGGGATAAACGCACGCCGCCCCGGAACCGCCTTGCTTCGGATGAAGCACACCAATCGATGGCTCTGGCTAAGGCAATGGCTCTGGACCTCCGAGTCATGGTGGAAATCGGTAGCTGGCTAGGTCGTGGGGATGTCGTTAAGATATTTGAATACCTGGGTGTAATCCCCTCATATCCCCTGGCAACAGACACTACCTCGCCGTTAGGAAGCCACGGAAACGGCACATTCGGACAAACACATTGCTATACAAGCAGGGCTTGGTCAGTGTTAGTTTTGGAGCAAGTTGGATGATTGGATGAATAGTTATTTGTTTATCTTTGTGTGTGTGTGTGTGTGTGTGTGTGTGTGTGTGTGTGTGTGTGTGTGTGTGTGTGTGTGTGTGTGTGTGTGTGTGTGTGTGTGTGTGTGTGTGTGTGTGTGTGTGTGTGTGTGTGTGTGTGTGTGTGTGTGTGTGTGTGTGTGTCTCCACGTTGCGGCGGAATGCCTCCATATGTCTTTAAACTTCACCAAAGACAAAAAGTCAGTGGCTGTGTCCGAATGAATAACCAAACTAGCGTAATACATACTTAACATGCATACTATGTACTCAGCTTCGCATACTATTTAGCACTTACCGTTTAGTAAAAAGTATGCAGTATGCCACAGCCACAATGCAGTAGCAGCTTCTAACTGTCTGAGTAGGTGGGGCGGGGCCAAGTGCGGGTGGATTTTTCCACATTCAACAGACCTGCATCGCATTGACCAGCTTGATAATAGCTCATTTACAATTCGATTCAATTTCTCTGAACTTTGAATAGAATTGGAATGGAGTTATGGACTTACTCAGGCTGGTTATAAGCAGACTATCACATTTGACCTATACTCTAGTAGTTGTTCTATTTCAACATATTTATGAGTGAAACCAGTGCTGTAACATATATACATTAAATCACATTAAATCAAATAGCCTGGTACACACAGATATTTTTCAAATGTTCAAATCAAAAAGGCCATTTCACAGAAAAACACGGACAGTCGGATGCATCGCAAATTCAGAACCACTTGACAGCAACAAAATAAACTAAAGCACTGATCATTGGGAACGAGTCCAGAATGACTGCTAAGGCTTGATCAGTAAATGAAATAATTCAATAGATAGCCACGCCTACAAAACTAAAACAGACCATGTGTTCAAGTCAAAAGGCCTGATTAACATAACATCAATAACGCAGCCACATCCCGAGTCCCCGGTGCTGACATATTCAGAAATCAAAAGATGGTTTAGCATTTAGTTTTAAAGCACTGACCAAGGCCAAAAGAACAAGAAACACTTTTTAATGAGAAAACACAAATCCACTTTGGGTAAAAACAACAAATATATATATATACTAATTTTACGGAGCGCTTAGTCTACATTTGAACACCCCTGCAGAAGCTAATTAAGTAGCCTAATTGTAACGTAGTTGTAACATAGACGCAGGGAGTAAGTGCAGAGAGTGCAGAGTTTAATGACAACGAATATGGAACGAATACAAACCAAGAGACGCGTCTAACACGGAAACATAAACAATACTACCTGATGACTGACAGAACAGAGTGCTGCATAAATGGTAAGTAATCAAGGTAGCAATGAAGTCCAGGTGTGACTGATGATGGGGCGCAGGTGTGTGTAATGATGGTTGCCAGGTGTGCGTAAAGATGGGTTGCCAGGACGGGTGGTTAGTAGACGTCGAGCACCGGAATGGAAGTAGGCGTGCCCTATTACTCGCAGCCCACCTCTTCCAATGCATTGTGGAAAAGTGTTCTACTAGATGAAGAGCCGAAATTAGTATAACCTGCCATTTAACCTTCATTTGATTTTCGGAAATACAAACACTGGAAACGATTTATTTTTGCGTACTGAGAATACGTCATGCGCGCTTGAGTGTTTCCCCGCTCTTAGTTTTTTACATTATAAAAAATTAACAGAAGAAAATTACATAACAATAACGAGGCGATATACAGTGGGCACTACCGAGTCAATGTGCGGAGGTAAAGGTTAGTCGAGGTCATTTGGTAAGTGACTATGCATAGATAAGTAAGGCATACTCTTCACCAGTATGGGTATTCGGACATGGCCAGAGTAATTTCAACATAAAAGAACACAACACAAAGTTCACACAAAGAAAACAGCAAAAAAAGATCTACCATTACATTAACACCAGACAGTGTCCTCCAGCTAGTTTGCAAGGGCATCCGTTTCTCACACATGACAAAAAGACAACGTCATTTCAACATAGCAGAACGCTCTGTTCAGAATTACACACAATTGTATGTGTACAACATCTAAAGACCAGCATCACTATACTGAGAGCATTTCCGTTTCTAAAAGGACGTAATTTGTGTGTTTTTGCATTTGTTCATGTTTTTTCAGAGCCCCCGTACTGCACAACGAGGATGAGGAAGTGACTGGTTAGGTTAAGTTTCTCCCCAAAAATTGTCTGGACCCTACTAGAACATGCCATTTAACTTTGAACAAATTTGTACATTTTGTAAAACATCTAAATGGTCCTATAATCCTCTAGCTAGTTTGCAGGTGAGTCTGTTTCTACTGAGCATGGCCCATTGTTCTGTTGGTGATTTACCTCATTTGAAAGGTGTAAATAATGCCTGGTGCCTTGGCTTCAGTGGCGCGTGGACACGAAATGGCTCTCTGGAGGTGTCGAGGGGAGATCTGTGTGCCGGACCGGACGCACGGCTCACTGGTTACGGCCGCCACGCAGCCAGGTAAAATTGACCAGTTGATTGTCTGTTTATCATTTCTAGAAGGATGAGAAGAGGCCAAGGCTTCCTGTGCGAACACGGACATACTCACTTTTTCTCCTTCCCTATCATCGTCTCCTTTTTTACACACTACTGTTATTTTACACACTACTGACAGCATGATGAGGCCCGTGGGGGAATGATTGTGAGAGTCCATGTTTTTCAGAGAGTAGCTATGTGCGCGTGTGTCCGTTACCCACCTATATTCCATTCTTCAAAAAAGAATAAACTTTGAAGACTATCTTTTCTTTAGATATAGATAGTTCATCATAATACACTCCCACAGTGAATCAGATCAGAGTGTATGCTAGTCTTGAACCAGAAAACAGTTGACAATCCCCTGTGCAGCAATAGCAAGACAGGGATTAAATGCCTTGAGTGAAAGTTTAATATGAGGGGCTTGACAACTTCTCAATTCCAAAAGTCTGATTTTCAGATAGAAGAAAATACATTTGAAGATTATGATTTGTGGTTGAAATGTGGTTAAATGGAGTCTACGTTAGAACTTTATGTGTTTTCAACCAAAACTTCCATTGATAGAATGATAGCGCAACTTATTTCTGACCGGTGGGATCATTCTTGGTCGGAGCAGTATTATCCAATGACAGGGTAGAGGACGGAAGGCAGTAAGACGTTGACTGCAAGTCAGTAGGGACCAAAGACGGATGCTATCAAAGGTCGATGCTATCTAAGGTCTATTTGTGTATACATTCCACAATAGCACGGAGATGATGTCTCTCCCATCGATCCCACACGGTCCAAATATTTTTAGACAGGATCGATTCTATATTGGCTTGTGTATTCTTGAAAGCATTAACAGACACGTGTGTGTGTGTGTGGAGTGGTTGTGTGTTTGTTTGTGCATGCATGCGCGCGTACGTGTGCGTGCGTGAGTGCATGAGATTGTGTGTGAGGGAGAGAGAGACACGAGAAGAGGAATGAGGAATAACAAAGGGCTTTGATTTCAGATGGATGGGCCTAGAGGATGCCATTGAAGCTCAAGAGATTTCTCCAAGAGAATGTAGGCCCACTCGCAGTGTCAAGGGTTTTTCTCCACAAGAAAAATAACATGTCCAACAACAGCCCTATCGCAATACCTATTTCCTATAGTGCCTTTAATAAAATAAAATAAAAATGTACAAAAAATAGCCTTGTGATGCTTCAAGGGGGAAAAAAATGAAAAAGTCCCCCCGGGGCAATATGTGGTCTTTCACAAACACACTACTTGTTCCTTCAATCAGGCGTGCAGCAGCAGTGTTCAGTGTTATCTCCCAAAATGCTGTTTGTTTTGATAGAAGGCCCTGCTACCCCAATTGGCGTCCACTTGTCACAGCTGCGAGCTAAATCAGAGCCTCACACGGCATCAATATTTCTCGATACCCTCAGAAGCCTCTTACACTTCCGCCAACATTTCCCACAACAACAACATTTCTCTCCTTCGCCAACCGCCCTTCCGATTTCCTCGCTAAATGGTGCAAATGGACGCTTTAAGAAATTAATTGTTTTGTGCATGGGGTAGTTAGTCTATGGCTGCCTTTTAATGAAATTATGTGGAATAAACACTATCCAACATTAAAATGCATAAATAATGCATCCCAAATTCATTACCAGAAGAATGCCAAGCTCCAATGGCGTTCCCAAGGAAAAATAATACCAAGTATTTAGATGGTAATCTTTTTGAGAAATCACGGTTGCCGATTTGGCTGATGACTTTTCGGAGATGCGCGGATACGACGCATACTAGAGGTGTGTCATGTGCTTAATATTATTGGTATGCATGCTATGTTTGACTTATATTGTTTGACTTTGAAGAAAGCACCACATACGTTTCTACATCAAATGAGGCTTCGTATGAGGCTGAGAAATAATATTTGAATTCAAGACTAGCAGCCACTAAAATGTACTAATTAAAGATGCTGTCCCGGACCTTAAGCACAACAAATTTGTAACATAGTGTACAAATAGGATTCATACAATAACATACGAATTGCACAAAAAAAAACATATTATATTAATTGGATGACGTAGTACACAATTGGACGACGTAGTACACAATTAGATGATGTGCTACACACGACACGGGCCCCCATTTTGACCAATGAGCACCACTTTCAAAACTACTGGCTGAAATGACGTACAAGTTCTGGAGCATCACAATAAGCAATCATTTGTAGCAAAGTATCTGTTTATTTCAATCTAGACATAAAACATTTAGGCTCCTTGAAAGCTAGACGAAACAATATATATGATTCATATAGGCATTAATAATACAACGTTTCACCCAGATCAAAAAACATTAACAGCCTCGCTACAATTCATTGTATGATCACGTTGAAATACCAGGAAGTGGTTCTGTCAACAAAATACCATTAATATGCTCATTGAGGGCCAAAAGAGACCAACAAATGAAAATACTATTCTTCCCTAAAAGCAATGCATGCCACGGCTTTGGAGTAATGTGCTGTACAAACCAAGGTTAAATTAGGTTGCTTAAACTCTGTAAGGGAGGGTTCTACAGTAGCCCTATATACGTACAGTGCGTCATAATATTACAATTCGGGAACTAATTTAAAAGGATCTCTGTGCAGTGCATAGCGTCATACGCTCATCTTGCCCATGTATTTGTATTAGCTTCTTCAACCCCGGGTGGCATTCAGGAGGATGCAATCTACGGAACATTGCAGATAGAAATGGAATTCATTTGAGCTAACTTGATTCCTTATTGTATACATGTCAGGAAAGCATGTCTATTCGACGCAATATATTTCCGTCAGAGCTAATCACGTGTTTATATCAGAGAGGCTTATTTTCCGTCAGTCTCCCTCATTGGCTCACTTGCTAGGCACATCTCAGCCACCGGGCGAGGCCCCTTCTGATGCAACATGATTAAGATATGGAGAAAAGGCGGAGGAAGGAATGAGTGTGTGTGTGTGTGTGTGTGTGTGTGTGTGTGTGTGTGTGTGTGTGTGTGTGTGTGTGTGTGTGTGTGTGTGTGTGTGTGTGTGTGTGTGTGTGTGTGTGTGTGTGTGTGTGTGTGTGTGTGTGTGTGTGTGTGTGTGTGTGTGTGTGTGTGTGTGTGTGTGTGTGTGTGTGTGTGTGTGTGTGTGTGTGCGTGCAGAATGGATTAGAGTGAACTGTGTTTAAGTGTGTGTGTGTGTAGCAGTTTAGAGCAAACCATAGTCACCCACCACCTTACTCGTTCTCAGTCAGATCCCAATCCATTCACTGGGACTATCTCTTCCCCTCCTATTTAGCAAGCAAATCATCTGAGAGGCGTGCTGGGTAGAAGAAGAGCGAACGGGTGGCTTCATCTGATTCATAGCCAAATATTCAGGTGGAACGTACCACCCAATATACAGATATCCCAATCCCTCCCTCTCCAAGCCTCCTCGCCTTGCATCTCTAAGCAGACCATCAAGCCGTTGTAAAACTGAGAGCCATAATGTTCCGGAGCCTTGGAGGCTTATTAGAACGCATAAAAGCAGCATAGCACCTTCATTCATATTCTCCATCAACTGCCATGGCTAGATTTCTGCATTTCTTTTGCCTGCCTTTGGAGGGTAGAAATAAGCCTGCAATGGTATTTATGCTGCATGATTGATTTGCAAATAGGTCTTTACTGGGAAACGTATATCTGAATAAGTCAGGCCTTTGCCTGTGTATAGCTGCTGTATTATATATTGATGGCGGTGTTAAAGATCTATGTTTGTTGGGCTACATATTCGGTAACCATTTCCTCCCCGACTTCTTGTATGTTTTGACTGTATAATCGGCACAATAGGATTTAATTATGATTACAGTAAGCAAAGGAAATAGTGTGGCCCACCTGACATTTTGATCGAGAGAGAGAGAGAGAGAGAGAGAGAGAGAGAGAGAGAGAGAGAGAGAGAGAGAGAGAGAGAGAGAGAGAGAGAGAGAGAGAGAGAGAGAGAGAGAGAGAGAGAGAGAGAGAGAGAGAGAGAGAGAGAAAGAAAGAAAGAGAATGAAACCAGAGAGAGAGAGAACACAAACAGGAGAGAGAGAGAAAGTATTGCTATGATGATATAACTCTAAGAATAATTCATTCTCCCCACCATGCTAAGTTCAATATGTGAATTCCACCGCGGCTCTGAGTAGCATCAGAAGTAGCAGTCAGAGAGACAATTACAGAGGCCACGGTGCTCTCGGAATCTGATTTTCCAGAGTGTATTATCTGGGTTTCAAAACAGCTCAGAAGATCGCATCTCTTATCTCACACATAAGCATACTGTATTGAAGCTCCCGTAAATGATACCTTCTGTGAATCCAAATGTAACTGTTTGTTCAACTTACAGCTAACTAGGTCACTAACATGATAGGTAAGAATGGTTTGTTTGAGTGTCTATTTTTGTGTGTGTGAGGGGGGGACGGGGATGTGAAAGATGGGAGAGAGAGAGAAGGGGTGAAAGCGAGAGGGAAAGAGATGTGTGAGTGTGTGCATACTGTATATATGGTGCATTTGGAAAGTATTCTGACCCATTCACCTTTTCCTCATTTTGTTAAGTTACAGCCTTATTCTGAAATGGATTACATTTATTTTTCCCCCTCATCAATCCACACACAATACCACATAATGACAAAGCAAAAACAGGTTTTTAGACATTTTTACAAATGTAATAAAAATAAAAACTTAAATATTACATTTACATAAGTATTCAGACCCTTTACTCAGTACTTTGTTGAAGCACCTTTGGCAGCGATTACAGCCTCGAGTCTTCTTGGGTATGATGCTACTAGCTTGGAACACCTGTACTTGGGGAGTTTCTCACATTCTTCTCTGCAGATCCTCTCAAGCTCTATCAGGTTGGATGGGGAGTGTCGCTGCACAGCTATTTTCAGGTCTCTCAAAGGATGTTCGATTGAGTTCAAGTCCAGGTCCTGGCTGGGCTACTCAAGGACATTCAGAGACTTGTGCCGAAGCCACGTTGTCTTGGCTGTGTGCTTAGGGTCGTTGTCCTGTTGGAAGGTGAACCTTTGCCCCAGTCTGAGGTCCTGAGCGCTCTGGAGCAGGTTTTCATCAAGGATCTCTGTACTTTGCTCCGTTCATCTTTCTCTCATTCTTGACTAGTCTTCAAGTCCCCGCCGCTGAAAAACATGCCCACAGCATGATGCTGCCACCATCATGCTTCAACGTAGGGATTGTACCAGGTTTCCTCCAGACATGACGCTTGGCATTCAGGCCAAAGAGTTCAATCTTGGTTTCATCAGACTGAGAGTTCTTTAGGTGCCTCCAAGCGGGCTGTCATGTGCCTTTTACTGAGGAGTGGCTTCCGTCTGTCCACTCTACCATAAAGGCCTGATTGGTGGAGTGCTGCAGAGATGGTTGTCCTTCTGGAAGGTTCTCCCATCTCCACAGAGGAACTATGGAGCTCTGTTTGAATGACCATTGGGTTCTTGGTCACCTCCCTGACCAAGGCCCTTCTTCCCCGATTGCTCAGTTTGGCAGGGCGGCCAGCTCTAGGAAGAGTCTTAGTGGTTCCGAACTTCTTCCATTTAAGAATGATGGAGGCCACTGTGTTCTTAAGGACTTTCAATGCTGCAGATTTTTTTGGTATCCTTCCCCAGATCTGTGCCTCGACACGATCCTGTATCGGAGCTCTACGAACAATTCCTTCGACCTCATGGCTAGGTTTTTGCTCTGATATGCACTGTCAATTTTGGGACCTTATATAGACAGATGTGTGCCTTTTCAAAGCATGTCCAATCAATTGAATTTACCACAGGTAGACTCCAATCAAGTTGTAGAAACATCTCGGGGATGATCAATGGAAACAGGATGCAACGAGTCTCATAGCAAAGGGTCTGAAAAAGTACGTAAATAAGGTATCTGTTTATATTATATCATCCATTCACCTACTCTGCGTCTCACACTGCGTTTGTAACCAAAAATCTAAAGTTTGGACTCTGACCGAAACACAGATTTCCATTGCTCGTGTTTCTTGGCCAAAGCAAGTCTCTTCTTATTGGTGTCCTTTAGTACTGATTTCTTTGCAGCAATTCGACCATGAAGCCCTGATTCACGCAGTCTCCTCTGAACAGTTGATGTTGAGATGTGTCTGTTACTTGAACTGTGAAGCATTTATTTGGGCTGCAATTACTGAGGCTGGTAACTCTAATGAACTTATTCTCTGCAGCAGAGGTAACTGTGGGTCTTCCTTTCCTGTGGCGGTTCTCAGGAGAGCCAGTTTCATCCTAGCGCTTGATGGTTTTTGCGGCCGCACTTGAAGAAACTTTCAAAGTTCTTGAAATGTTCCGTATTAACTGACCTTCATGTCTTAAAGTAATGAATAACTGTTGTTTCTCTTTGCTTATTTGAGCTGTTCCTGCCATAATATGGACATGGTCTTTTAGCAAATAGGCCTATCTTCTGTATACCACCCTTTCCTTGTCTCAATACAACTTATTGGCTCAAACGCATTAAGACAGAAAGAAATTCCACAAAATAACTTTTAACAAGGCACACCTGTTAATTGAAATGCATTCCAGGTGACTACTTCATAAAGCTGGTTGTGAGAATGGAAAGAGTGTGCAAAGCTGTCAAGGCAAAAAAATTAAAATATATTTAGATTTGTTTCACACTTTTTTGATTACAACATAATAATTCCACACGTGTTATTTAATAGATTTGATGTCTTCACTATTATCATACAATGTAGAATATAGTAAAGACTTTTGACAGGTACTGTATATATACACTGAGTGTACAAAATATTTGTAACACCTTCCTAATATCACCCCCTTTTGCCCTCAGAACAGCCTCAATTTGTCGAGGCGTCGACTCTACAAGGTGTCGAAAGCGTTCCACAGGGATGATGACCCATGTTGACTCCAACGCTTCCCACAGTTGTGTCAAGTTGGCTGCTAGTGAATCTCTACTCTGAATAGCTCCTTCCAGCTCATCCGACAGCTACTCAATTGGATTGAGATCTGGTGACTGGGCAGGCCACTGCAGTAAGCTGAATTCGTTCATGTTCATGGAACCATTCCTGGACAATCCTAGACTTGTGGCATAGGGCATGATCCTGCTGAAAAAATATATATTCGAAGACATACTGCTGGCATGAAGGGATGCACCTGATTGGCAATGATGTTCAGATATCCTGTGGCATTCAAACGTGGCTCCACTTTCATCAAGGGGCCCAGTGTGTGCCACGAATACACACCCCACATCATTACCACCAGCCTGCAATGTTGACAGGCGGCACAATGGATGCATGTACTCATGTGGTTCTTTCCATACCCTCGTCCTCCCATCAGCGTGAAACAGCAGGTACCAGGATTCATCAGACCAGGCAATGTTTTTCCAATTCTCCAGTGTCCAATGTTTTCATTCCTTATCTCACTACATCCACTGTTTCTTGTATTTTTGCTGAAAGAATTGGAACTCTGAGGTCGTCGGCTGCCGTACACCATTTGTGTCAAGGTACGACAATTTGTGTATTCTTTTATGTGTCTTCGGGCACCAATGTTGTACTGGACTGTCAATTGACTAACTGTAGCCCGTCTGTTGCTCTGCAAAGTTCGTGTCAGCCTGCTTTGTCCTCTTTCATCAATAACCCATTTTTGACCAACGGCCTACCGTTGGCTAGTGGTCCTTTGGGTGGTGGACCATTCTTGAAACACACAGGAAACTGTTGAGCAAGAAAAACCCAGCAGTGTTGAAGACCTTGACACACTCAAACTGGTGCACCTAGTACCGTTCCCCCTTTCAAAGGCACTTAAATATTTTGTCTTTCCCATTCACCCTCTGAATAGCACACATACACAATCCATGTCTCAATTGTTTCAAGGCTTAAAAATCATTCTTTAACCTGAATCATTCCCTTCATCTACACTGATTGAAGTGTATTTAACAGGTGACATCAATAAGGGATCATAGCTTTCACCTGAATTCACCTGGTCAGTCTATGTCATGGAAATATGAGGATGAGGAGGGAGAGATGAAGGGAAGGGACATCCAATGATTCATTGCAGCAGAGCCCTCTTTCTTCCTTCCCCTCTCTCTCGCTCTCTCTCGTGTTCCTAATGTTTTGTACAATCAGTGTATGTATTTATGTATGTGTATATATACAGTACCAGTCAAAAGTTTGGACACACCTACTCATTCAAGGGTTTTTCTTTATTTTTTTACTATTTTCCACATTGTACAATAGTAGTGAAGACATCAAAACTATGAAATAACAAATGGAGTCGTGTAGTAGTCAAAAAAGTGTTAAACAAATCAAAATAGATTTTATATTTGAGATTCTTCAAAGTAGCCACCCTTTGCCTTGATGACAACTTTGTACATTCATGGCATTCTCTCAACCAGCTTCATGAGGTAGTCACCTGGAATGCATTTCAATTAACTGGTGTGCCTTGTTAAAAGTTAATTGAATGTGTTTGAGCCAATCAGTTGTGTTGTGAAAAGGTAGGGTTGGTATACAGAAGATAGCCCTATCTGGTAAAAGATCAAGTCCATATTATGGCAAGAAAAGTTCTAATAAGCAAAGAGAAATGACAGTCCATCATTACTTTAAGACATGAAGATCAGTCAATTCGGAAAAACTCAAGAACTTTGAAAGTTTCTTGAAGTGCATTAAAAAAAACATCAAGCGCTATGATGAAACTAGCTCTTATGAGGACCACCACAGGAAAAGAAGACTGAGTTACCTCTGCTGCAGAGGATAAATTCATTAGAGTTACCAGCCTCAGTAATTGCAGCCCAAATAAATGCTTTACAGAGTTCAAGTAAGAGATACATCTCAAAATCAACTGTTCAGAGGAGATTATGTGAATTAGGCCTTCAGGGTCGATTTGCTGCAAAGAAACCACTACTAAAGGACACCAATAAGAAGAAGAGACTTGCTTGGACCAAGAAACCCGAGCTATGGACATTAGACCGGTGGAAATGTGTCATTTGGTCTGATGAGTCCAAATTTGAGATTTTTGGTTCAAACCGCCGTGTCTTTGTGAGACGCAGAGTAGGTGAATGGATGATCTACGCAAGTGTGGTTCCCACCGTGAAGCATGGAGGAATTGGTGTGATGGTGTGGGGGTGCTTTGCTGGTGACACCGTCAGTGATTTATATAGAATTCAAGGCACACTTAACCAGCATGGCTACCACAGCATGCGATACACCATCCCATCTGGTTTGCGCTTAGTGGGACTGTCATTTGTTTTTCAACAGGACAATGACCCAGCACACCTCCAGGCTGTGTAATGGCTATTTGACCAAGAAGGAGAGTGATGGAGTGCTGCCTCAGATGACCTGGCCTCCACAATCACCCAACCTCAACCCAATTGAGATGGTTTGGGATGAGTTGGACTACAGAGTGAACGAAAAGCAGCCAACAAGTGCTCAGCACCCTTGAACGAGTAGGTGTGTTAAAACTTTTGACAGGTACCCTATATATGTGTGTTTGAGTGTACAAAATTAGGATTACCAGCTCTAGAGAGGGGAGGGGGGCGCTGCTCTGCTGCAGTGAGTCATTGGACGTCCCTCCGCTTAATTTCTCCCTCCTCATCCTCACATCACAGGAACATCTGGCTGTGAATCGGGCCAATAAAAGGTCCAACGTGTGTGTGTGTGTGTGTGTGTGTGTGTGTGTGTGTGTGTGTGTGTGTGTGTGTGTGTGTGTGTGTGTGTGTGTGTGTGTGTGTGTGTGTGTGTGTGTGTGTGTGTGTGTGTGTGTGTGTGTGTGTGTGTGTGTGTGTGTGTGTGTGTGTGCCTGTGTCATGATTGACTAATTGAGCCCCTTGAAATGACAGCCTTCACAAAACCAAATGGCATCATCATTCATATGTAGTGACAGAAGCTCTGCCATATTTAGAGAGGAATATATATTTCACTGCAAAGGTGAGAGTCAACATTATGGGTCACAAAAGGAAACTGCAATGGGTAAATCAAGTCAATCAACAAATCTAATCATACACAGCCCAACTGTATTCCAGACAGAATAAATGGATTCTGCCAAGAAGACCAAACTAATGGATGACGCTAAGGATAGTGTTGCAGTTCAACCATGAGGATGAAATAATTACACCTTCCTTGGTTGTCTTAACAGTTATCTGTCAGGTGGACTGAGCACTATACTCAACTTGTGTCTATCATTTGCAATTACTATCATTTGCAATGCTATGTGCAACAGCACATTAACAAGTGAAGCAGGCAAGGTGCTGTCACAACTGAAACATGTATACAGTACCAATGAAAGCTAGGTTGTTTGGAGCTTTTAAGCCCCTGTAAAGCAAGACAAAACTCAGGAGGTTGGTTGGCACCTTAATTGGGGAGGACCAGCTTGTGGTAATGTCTGGGGTGGAATAAGTGGAATGGTATTGAATACACCAAACACATGGTTTCCATTTGTTTGATGCCATTTCATTTGTTCTGTTCCAGCCATTATATTGAGCCGTCCTCTCCTCAGCAGCCTCCACTGACACTCAGCTATGTCGCTACAAACTAAATATTGTACAACATAATATGTACAGCAGGCGCTACCCAGCCGCAGGCTTTCGTTCCAACCCTTCTACAACACACCTGATTCTACTAGTTAGCTGCTCCTCGGGACCTTGTTTAGCTGAATCAGGTCGGTTATAGCAGGGCTGGAGCAAAAGCATGCATACCCACTAGCTCTCCCATGTTGCACTGCACTAAATAACTGACTCTAGTAACAGCAACATGTGAGTTGAAATCCTCGAGGGCCTGACGGAATGCGACAGACAGTATATGCAGCGCCACGCTCAACGTCCCTGCAACCCAAACAGGTCAACGGGAATCAGCCGGTGCCGAAAATAATAACACAACGTGTCTCCCCTCCCCTCGCTCTCTTAAGGTGGGAGCGTTGCTTTCTGCACACCTCCAATGCAGTCATTGGTAAATGTGCCATATCAGCGACTCTTTAGCGAGAACACTAGGCATAATACCGCATCCAGGGATAGACAAGCAGTGCCATAGGCAACCATGTATAGGCTACACCCAGTAAATATGCAATTATTTGTCACGATTGGATTGGAGCTGAAGTCAAATGATGGTACAGTGTGACAGGCCTACCATGAGTCGGGTGTGTTCAGCCATACAGCATCGTCAGTTTTAACAGTGTGTGTTTTCACCAAACCTGAATGTACAATTCTAGAATAAGGCATATGCCACTGGGTGGGAGTGGCTTTCTTCAGAGCAGAGTGCACTCAGTCGTCAAGAGCTGTGTGTGTCATCTCTGCAGACTCTATACACACACACACACACACACACACACACACACACACACACACACACACACACACACACACACACACACACACACACACACACACACACACACACACACACACACACACACACACACACACACACACACACACACACACACACACACACACACACACACACACACACACACACACACACACACACACACACACACACACACACACACCCTCTCCGCCTTTGTTTGAGGAGACTACAGTAAGTTCAGTACCCAGAGACCAAGCCTCATGCACAGTTAATGTTTCTCCTGTCTAGATGATTAACGTTCCCCGATCTCCGCTCCCAAACGGTCCCCTCCCGACTCACCTTCTGTGTTCGACACACTCCCGGGCCCCAGTAAAAATAGCTCCTCCACCCCTGTTCTTCACTTTGTTCTAGCCTTCTGTCAGCTGTCGTCAATACCAGCTCTTTGTCCACTATGACGGCAGACCTGGGAGACGTCGAGAGAGAACAGAGAATGTTTGAAAATGGCATGTTTGTTTGTTTCAGCTATGTATTTGTTTTGTTTAATGACATACAGTACCAGTCAAAAGTTTGGACACACCTACTCACTCCAAGGTTTTTCTTTATTTTTATTATCTTCTACATTGTAGAATAATAGCAAAGACATCAAAACTATGAAACAACACATACGGAGTCATGTAGTATCCAAAAAAGTGTTAAATAAATCCAAATATATTTTGGATTTGACATTCAAAGAAGTAGCCACGCTTTGTCTTGAAGACAGCTTTGCACACTTGTGGCATTCTCTCAACCAGCTTCATGAAGTAGTCACCTGGAATGCATTTCAATTAACAGGCGTGCCTTGTTAAAAGTTCATTTGTGGAATTAGTTTCCTTCTTAATGCGTTTGAGCCAATCAGTTGTGTTGTGACAAGGTAAGGGTGGTACAGTATACAGAAGATATTTGGTAAAAGATGAAGTCGATATTAAGACCAGCTCAAATTAGCAAAGTCCATCATTACTTTAAGACTTGAAGGTCAGTCAATTCGGAAAATTTCAAGAACTTTGAAAGTTTCTTCAAGAGCAGTTGCAAAAGCCATCAAGAGCTATAATGAAGCTGGCTCTCATGAGGACCGAAACAGGAAAGGAAGACTCAGAGTTACCTCTGCTGCAGAGGATAAATTCATTCGAGTTACCAGCCTCAGAAATTGCAGCCCAAATAAATGCTTCACAGAGTTCAAGTAACAGACACCTCAACATGAACTGTTCAGAGGAGACTGCGTGAATCAGGCCTTCATGGTTGAATTGCTGCAAAGAAACCACTACTAAAGGACACCAATAATAAGAAGAGACTTGCTTGGGCCAAGAAACACAAGCAATGGACATTAGACTGGTGGAAATCTGTCCTGAAGATTGAGATTGTTGGTTCCAACCTCCGTGTTTTTGTGAAATGAAGAGTAGGTGAACGGATGATCTCCGCATGTGTGGTTCCCACCGTGAAGCATGGAGGAGGAGGTGTGATGGTGTGGGGGTGCTTTGCTGGTAACACTGTCAGTGATTTATTTAGTATACAAGGCACACATAACCAGCATGGCTACCACCGCATTCTGCAGCGATACGCCATCCCTTCTGGTTTGCGCTTAGTGGGACTATCATTTGTTTTTCAACAGGACAATGACTCAACACGCCTCCAGGCTGTGTAATGGCTATTTGACCAAGAAGGAGAGTGATGGAGTGCTATAAAAATATGACAATGTCAATTGTGCTTTTTTTGTTTTGAGCTAGGCTACTGTAGGGGGCTCAAATACTGTGCATGTTGTCTTGCTAGTGGCACAACATGGCTTCTCATAAGATATTTAATCACTGAAAGACTCCTACTGTACATGAGCTTTCTTCTAGTATTCAGATATTTCCTGTCCAGTATCTGTAACAAATGAGAAGCGTACTCAAAGTGTGAAGTCTCTGTCCTTCACACTGTCTGATTTGCTTAGCTAAGGCTCTCACATCTTATGCTAATCTGAAAGACACCAGTGGAAATCTTGGCACTGTTTCAAAGGGCTAGATTTGGGCTGGTCCAACGACCTTCTCACTGAAAACATAGAAAGTTTGCTGGCTCTATATGTCACAGCCAGCACATGCTCAGAGAGAGGAAATATAACATGGGTTGAAGCTGTCGCTAACATTTGTGGTAGACATGATTGAAGTAGTGTAGTAACTAAGAACGAGTTGCTCATGGCAGATGTATAATTTGTTAATTTGATCATATTTTTGTCATATAATACACAATGGAAATGTGTAAAATATATCTGAGAACAAACATATCAAGATTTTGTCAAAAAATAAATGATGAGAAAAATTATTTGGAATTTAAACTGTGTGACAATGACAATGTTCTGCTAGGTCATTAAAATCACTTCAATGCAACACGTCTATTTCCAGAGCCACATGAACACCTTCCAGCCATCTCATTGGGTGGGGTTAATGTGTCAACTTCCGGCCCATTGGCAAACAAGCAAAACCATTCTTAAATATGAATACAATTTGTCAAAACTACAAAATAAAGCGCACAACATTTTTAAGATGTGTTAATTCTCTGTTGAGGAAAATGATTGAAAACATTTTAACATGCGTTTTTACAAAGTATAAGCACTCGGATGTCGGCGTTAGCATAATTAGCACGTGGTTTAGCTAGTTGTTATAACATGCTATCTATTGGTCATTATCCATACAGGCTGTGTCCCTTTTCAATCAAAGATCAATACTTGAAAGAGAACTGTTGTTTGACACAGAATATTAATGACAAAGGTCAGAAATGGTGCCGATGTAAAAAAAACAAATGTATATAACATTAGGATATGTTTTATCTGTTGTGCCACAAAGCTAACTAGCTGTCCCGCCCATGTTACGTGTACGAGAATGCTAATTATGCTAAAGCCGGCTTCCGAGTGCTTATACTACGTTTCTATAATTTTTCTCACAAGAGAATGACCAAATATTTCAAATCATGTGCACGTTATTTAACAGTTTTTACAAAAGTAATTTATATTTAACGACAGATAGGATGACGTCTGTAGCGAATCAATGGTCTGACAAGACAAACAACTGATATTTCTAGATTACAGAAGAATTCTCAAGACGTAATTATAGTGAGTAAAATAGGTTTTAAGCAAATTAGCCTTCCGGAGTAAGTTGAAACAAAGTGTTAAAATGGGGTTAATTGAATTTTAAGCCTTGTCACAGAAGATTATGAAGCCCATGAAACACCACTTTAATTACGTTATTACCATGTGGATTAAGGCGTGGAGTATTTTTAACCAGTAATTAGAGTCACACTGTCCATGCATTTTAATGCAGTTTAGACACATTGGTTTTGGTCTGCATTTCTAACGATCCAAACATTAAGAGAAGTTCTATTCCAAAATAAACAGCCTCCATGATGCTTTGGAATAATGACATTTCTGTGTTAATTGTAAATGTACCCTCTCAATATCCCTGGATTAAATGGATATGTGGTGTTAATGAGTTATTAATGCGTTGTTAGCCTTGGTTTCATACTATTAGCAACACCAGAGCCTACAGGACAGTATTATTCTCAAAAGTTGTTACTGCTGTGTGCCCAAACAGCATTTATGTGTTCAGTCTTCCATTTTGGTCAGAGAATAGTAGGTTTGGTAACAAAGTTTGCCATTCTTGTGGCTTTGTATGAGATGAGGTGAGCAATGTAAATAAATACTGAAGGGGCACTCTCATGGAGTGAGCATTGATTCCGCACTGGAGGACAGGGAAGGGTACACGTTCCCTGATAACACCGTTTAGCTGTGTTTGTCAAAGTTAGTTGAAGACTTGCGATGATTTGTTTATGCGTCTTCCGTCCAGAGGGATAGGGCGCTCTGCAATATGCCCCTTTTGGGACAAGACCTGTGACTTGCTCTGCTGTCCGGAGCAGGGCGCCATTGAAAGGAGTGATAACTGGAGTGGCGTTAAGTGTCGAGGAGGACCTACTGAAATGGAAGATTACTGGTGTCTGTGACACGGTGTGACTCAGGCCCATTGGAGAGTTATTGGGACTATCATTTATTTTTCAATAGGACAATGATCGAACACACGACCAGGCTGTGTAGGGCTATTTGACCAAGAAGGAGAGTGATGGAGCACTGCATCAGATGACCTGGCCTCCACAATCACTCGACCGCAACCCAATTGAGATGGTTTGGGATGAGTTGGACGGCAGAAAAGCAGCCAACAAGTGCTCAGCATATGTGGGAACTCCTTCAAGACCGTTGGAAAAGCATTCCAGGTGAAGCTGGTTGAGAGAATACCAAGAGTGTGCACAGCTGTCATCAAGGCAAAGGGTGGCTACTTTGAAGAAGCTAAAATCTAAAATATATTTAGATTTGTTTAACAGTTTTTTGGTTACTCACAAAATATTCTTCATAAGCTTAACAGATAGATAAACCCGGCACAGTTACGGTTGTGTTGAAGGTTGATTTATTGCCGCTTCTTCGTAGATACAGTAATAGTGACTGAAATGAGAAACTGAAATATAGAAAGAAAAGAGCAATGAGTATGACTTATTGTATGCTGGCTAGAATACTAGGCTTAATTCTCTATAATAACACAGTATGTATTTGTATACATGTTCATGAACACAGAAATATGCAGCATTATGCATTAAATCAGATTAAACTAATTCCCAAAAACATGACAAGATCAAATGCACTCGACAGTTATCTATTCATAAATGTCATTAAAATGATAATTTGTACAAAATATCATCATAAATTGAAAGCCAAATATGTTATGATTAATTTTACATAGACAATGCTTCAAAATGATAGCAAGGATGGAGTTTGATAACGTCTGCAGCTCCACAATTTGACTTTCACCATTTTGTAATGTGAACTATTCTTTTTCTACAGGATTTAGCACATTAAACGAACAATACACATCAACACAGGAAATTGGCCCCCAAGTGGTCAACAATAGAATTACACGATAGCCTAAAGGACCTCAAACCCACCTACAGGGACCAGAACACTATTCATAATTATGTTTTTATTTTTCAGAAAGCTTTAGGAAAATCCTTTCGCTGCTCTTACTGTATCCGTTTGTGTCCCTTACCTGCTAACACACTGCCCCATTTTTTCCCTTGAGTCCCCCACACCGGCCAATGCATTTCCTTAAGGCCCCAATTATTAGCCATTATTCGTACAAAAAAAAAAAGATAGATAGATAGGTCGACTGTGCTAAAAATGGACCAACCCGTCTGGCATTTTCCCCGAATGCCAAATCGCCAATCCGCCCCTGACAACATATCCAACAAAATGGCAACCATTTTAATGCCCTGGGACATGTTCCCAAGATGTGATGTATCCTCTATAAAGCTTACATATACTGTATTTAAGGTAAATTGTGCAAACAAATAGTTTTTGTCCACTTCCCATTCTATAGTAAAGTGACGTCTAGTCATGTGATGTGCTCAGCTCCATCTGAGACAGTGTGTGAGGGTATTTGCTTCACTAGAAGAGAGTAGAGAGGGGTAGGCAGGGGGGAGAGAGAGAGAGGGGGAGAGAAGTCAGTCAGTCAGTCAGTCAGTCAGTCAGTCAGTCAGTCAGTCAGTCAGTCAGTCAGTCAGTCAGTCATACTCTTTGAATTTGGCTGTCTGTACATTTCTAAAAAAAGAAGGTGCATGAGGCCTCAGCTGGAGATGAGGTCCAATAATACTATGTATTGCTGGAGCAGGATAGTGCATCATTCAGTGTTTAATTGCCTCTAAACTGTCTATTTGCTAGAGGAAATGAACATATTTGATTTGTCAGATTCTTGACTAAAGTCATTAAGAACAGGGTGAGTCACGGAAATTATGCTAATAGCTATTGATGCCACTTGATGATTACCAAATAATTAGATGATATAAATGCACTCACATCACCTCATTTGCATATTTTATTCAACGTTAGCTCATCAACCATCACACTAAGTGTATGCTGGTAAAATGCCTCGCTATCAATATCATTCGCCTCTCTCGCCTGCTACGGGCATTTCAAATTTAAAGTATCCGCGAGGTGGCTAGGCTACATTGCTTTGGACCGTACAGCCAGGCAGCCCCAAAAAGCACAGGCCTGTCAAGTCGAGTCAATTCCTTTCTCACTCTGTTCCTTTCTCAGGTGATGCGCGCACAAAAAGCACACCCATCTGCGGCCAGAACCCTAATGTCCTCTGTCAGCCGGCTGTCCCCACGGTGGCCGCGGCGACTCATCTTTCTGCTGACGTCCCGGTGTGGAGGAGTTGCCAGCCCCAGCATTCTAAAAGGCCTGCCGTTGCCCGGAGGCACGCTAACGCTGTGGTACCATGCACAGCGCAGATGCGTCTCGTTGTGCAACCGGCTCCTCCTCTACCATTCAGACAGTGGCCACAACTGGAGGCCTATCAACAAGCGAGGGTTCTAGCCCCGTCTGGGGCTTTTCGCCAATCGTTAATCGGTTTATGCTTGCTCTTTTCCCTTCCTCTCCACATACAGTTGGGCCACATCTGATTCATTCTATCTCAACTTTCCCTTTTATGCTGTTCTAATTAATATGGTACGTCTTGGGCACACTTGCGGTAATTAGCATTGTTTTTAGCAGGCGACACACAGCAGATGGTGATTGAAAATAGGGATGAGTAGCTCAATCAGCCACCATTTGTCTGTAGCCATTAATTATCTAGGAGAAGTATATGTTCATGGTCCCCAATGTTGATAGTTTGGGAGGAAGAAGAATACTGTCCATCTGTTGCTCATTACTCTTTAAAAGCACAAAGTGCTGCAACACAACAGTTGGAATAGGGAGCGTGTGATCGTAATAGCTCCGTCATGATCATCTCCCCATTACTCGCCATACAATAGACAACAGTCTCGATGACATATAAAGGCACTGTTGCTACTGAGACAGTTCTGGAGCCTTCAGGGATTCATGGAGATACTGTATATAACCCTGTCAGTGCTAGTCTTGTGACATAAGGTTAGAAGGTTCAAATCCACGGTTGAAGGCTCGTCTTAATATACTTCTCAAATTGATTACTTCAAGGGCAGCGATGTGGTAGAGGCCAAAAACATAACAATATACTCCACCAGAATGATCCTTTGGTATGATCCAATGAGAGCCATATGAGGTGGGAATCCCAGTTGTTAGCTCACATGACCATCACGGCACCATGCCACAGGCCGGATTAAAGAAACTGTCACTCTCTTTTTATGTCAACCGATGGGAGTTGCAACTCTTTGCCATCGGCTATGGGAATCATCACGATGACATGATATTTCAGGCGAAGACAATATTTAGCTCCTTCCACCCATTTTGGCAAGACTCGTTGGTACTGGCAAGCACGGGTTACGCGTGGCTAGAGGTCAAAGAGTGTAGACTTTGCCTGGTGACAAAGAGGGAACAGCACTGCTTATCAAATCTTCTAAAAATAAAACATAGGGAGGAGAGTGGAGGTTGGGGGCTCAAGCTGAGGAAGCTTTGAAATAAAACAGGAGAGAGAACTACGGAATCCAGGGACCTCACCTCGCCCACTTCTCTCTCTGATGGCATTCCATCATCCACTAACAGTTTGCAAAATCCTGCTTCATATCACACACACACACACACACACAAAATTGACCCCTACTCCCCAGTCCTAATGTTATCACTTAAGTTATTTTTCATAGAATTATACAGGCAAATGATATAACTGGAATGCCAGTTTCACACTATTCACAAGAAGAAAAAAAGTTCCTTCTGAGATGGATTTTTTCAAATGAATCATGTGCTTCCCTGAGAATAAACTGTTCCTGATACAACATTACGGGTAGCATTACATGTTCCACCCCAGAGCCTTTAATTATCTAGTCGTGTGTAGCCTTATCTTATTTTCACAGATTTGTCTTCTTCCACCCTGACACCGTATGGGAGAGGTACAAATGTGTGAGAAATGCGTGAGAAAAGGTCAAGTGTTGTATTTTTATTTGAAGAGAATCTAAATCATCTAGATGTTGTTTGTCAAAAATGATACTGCCTTTAAAAAGGTATTCATGTCTTGAACATGTTATTGTTATACATTTTCAATGTGACTGTGATTAGACTTCAATTTATGCCCACGTTGAATTAGTCTATCCACAGAGCCCTTGAAGATGGCTACCCTGCAACTCTAAATAATATCACCTGTTATTTGTCAGAGGGAACCAAAGCCGATCAAAGCCCATTATCTGCAAGATTTCCACTTACCTTCAACCACAGTCCAGATAGGTGCTTATCTTACTGGTTAATAATTTAAATAAAAAACACATAACAGATAAAGTCGGCCATCCTATCATGACGGGAAAGGGAAGGAGGGACAGGGAAAAGAAAGGGAATTGAGATTTCCTGGGACAGTTTCATTCTGTGGAAAGGGCAAGCAGGGAGAGACCTCCTGCTGGAATGCTGAGCCGAAATGAAGCCGGCCGCCTCTCTTTTCCTCCGGGGGCTAAATGGCAGCCCTTAATAAATAAAAACACAATCAGACCCCCAGTCTTAAAGTTTAATGCACATTCCTCCCATATTTCCCGTCACACCTACAGAGGAAAGGTTTGGGGGCTCCCAGCGAGACGTCCAGCCACAAGGCCAACCGGTGGCCGATACAACGATGCAGTCATCACCGTCTTTAAGTACTCCGTCTGCCAATTTGTGGACTTCAAAATCAATTTGTCCCCTCAACATTATTAATTAACTTGCAGAGTCATGGTACGCAGGGCTAAAGTTGTGGACACTGACAACAAGGACAATATATAGCATTTTCAGGTGATAGGAATATCAAAGAGGGGAAAGCTTAGGTCTAATTAAGTTCTTGGTCGAGACTTGTAGCTACACATGAAGACATTGATATGTTATATGCGTAGTCTTTCGTTTCATACAGTTTCAGTAACCTAATGCAGATAGATGTAGCTTTGGGAAACCTAAGGTAAATGCATACTACTACCGGCAGCATGGTGTCATGTCTACATTACTCATCTCATATGTATATACTGTACTCTATACCATCTACTCCATCTTGCCTATGCCGTTCTGTACCATCACTCATTCCTATATCTGTATGTACATATTCTTTATCCCTTTACACTTGTGTGTACAAGGTAGTCGTTTTTGGAATTGTTAGGTTAGATTACTCGTTGGTTATTACTGCATTACTGGTTATTACTGCATTACCATCTGCTAACCATGTGTATGTGACAAGTACATTTGATTTACAACATTGCACCCAGTAACACAGGTGCAGTGGCTTCAGAGAGTAGTCACACCCCTTGACCTTTTCCACATTTTGTTGTTCGTCTGATTAAATAGAGATTTTGTGTCACTGGCCTACAAACAATACACCATAATGCCACGCAACGTGGAATTACGTTTTTAGACATTTTAACAAACGTATTAAAAATTAAAAGCTGCAATGTCTTGAGTCAATACGTATTCAACCTTTTGTTATGGCCTGAATAACTTCAGGAGTAAAAATGTGCTTAAATCACATGATAAGTTGCATGGACTCACTCTGTGTGCAATAATAGTGTTTAACATGATTTTTTTAATGACTAACTCATCTCTACCCCACACATACAATTATCTGTAAGGTCCCTCAGTTGAGCAGTGAATTTCAAACACAGATTCAACCACAAATATCTGGGATGTTTCCCAATGCCTCGCAAAGAAGAGCATATATTGTTTTTTCTAAAAAAAATGAACAGACATTGAATTACACTTTGGATGGTGTATCAATATACACAGTCACTACAAAGATACAGGTGTCCTTCCTAACTCAGTTGCCGGAGAGGAAGAAACCCACTCAGGGATTTTACCATGAGGCCAATGGTGACTTGAAAACAGTTAGACTTTAATAGCTGTGATAGAAGAAAACTGGGAATGGATCAACAACATTGTATATAATTAGTCCACAATACTAACCTAAATGCCAGTGAAAAGAAGAAAGCCTGTACAGAATAAACATATTCCAAAACATGCATCCTGTTTGCAATAAGACAAAAAACTAATTCTAACATTTGTGGCAAATTATTTTTATATCCGGAATACAAAGCACTATGTTTGGAGCAAATTCAACACATCACTTAGTACCACTCTTCATATTTTCAAGCATGGTGGTGGCTGCATCATGTTATGGGTATGCTTGCCATTGGCAAAGAACATGTGTTCACTTTGCTAGTTTGAGGTAGTGTAGATGGGTGAGGGGGACAAAACGATTTAATAAATGTTGAATTCAGGCTCTAACGCAACAAAATGTGGCATACGTCAAGGGGTGTGAACACTTTCTGAAGGCCCTGCATTTCAATCGTCAGTGTTCGCATGGAGGGGTAGACTTCAAGGATACGCCACTACAGTCACGCAGTGCCGATTTTTCAATTGCTCACAATGATGCTTGAATAACACAGTCTTACCAGGACAATGAGAGAGGAAGCAGGAGGGACGAGACGGCAAAGAAAAGAGGCACATGAAAGGAGGGTTCCGGGTGAGTTTCTTTCAAACACATTTCCCTTTATTGGCATGGTGAGGCTGATGAGAATTGCACATAAAAACTAAATTCACAAGAAAGTCATACAATAGGTAGAACCACAAAGGCATCGGTAAGGACTCGGCAGAAGGCAACGTGGATAGGACACAAACAGGTAACAACCCAAAGCAATACCCCCGCCCCCTCCCACCCCCCCCCTCTGCCCAACACACACACACACACACACACACCTGCCTATAAACACACACATGCTCACACACACACACACGCTCACACCATTGTCCTTCCAAAAGAAACATGATCACCCAACAAACGTTTAAGCAGTGGCAAATTCCTCAGTAGTTCACATTGTTAAAAAGTCTGACACAGTTGACATTTTGAGGACCATAAGGTGTTATAATATATTACTACTCTAGGCGATTTACAAAGCAGATTTTTTTTTATTTTATTACAATGATTAAAGCCACATCTATCAAATGGGACGCGACACCATTACCCAAGCGCTGTACATAAAATAAAAAATATGTTGAAATACAGGTGGACGGGGAGATTTCCCCACCACTGATTTTGCCTCTGCATCAAGGAAATTAGCTCGTTTTCATCTACACAAGTCAAACTTCATGAAAGGTGGCCTGTGATCAGCAAAGCTTTCATACAAAAGAGTTCTACCTCTTGCAATGTAGGCTGGTTTTTCTTGTTACTTAGCTCGCACTATAAACAGGATATTCATTGCACCAGAAAGCACAAGGTTACCTTTAATGTCACGTTGAAGGTGCTGTGGTATCTGGACTGTGTGGCAGCAGCGCCTAATAGAAAATGGTGCGGCTCCATGCAGTATTGAGTAGTTTCTCTAGGCTTATAAGATGTCATTCAAGTAGTGCCATTTAGAAAGGAGAGCCTGATATTCAAAGTACTATGCGCTGTATCGGCTGTCATCATTTAATAGCCATGCGCGACACAGACAAATGTTTTGATGCTAGGATGCTTGTTGTTGAACACTACAGTTTTAACAGTGTGTTTTCCATGGTATTAGTTTACATTTGTACAGTTGCCACAATGTTCTACACAAACACACAGACCTGAACGTACACTAAATGGGCAAACACGAGTGTTGAGCAAAACATTCTGTAAGTGTTCTCTATTGGGTGATAAGGGTCATGTGACCATGCTAAGACACTGGAATGGAATCCCTGTATGTTGCCAGCGATTGGGTAATGGGTCAGGGTCCAAAACCACACAACAATATGAGCTAAAATACAACTTTGAAAAATAATTTATTGCTTTTTTATATACTTTTTCTTTCATTTATATTATTATTATTTTTGTAATTATTGTGAATAATGTCAATATTATTATTATCATCATATATATATATATATATATATATATATATATATATAGTTTGTACATCAAATACAATATTTTTTTAAATTCAGGAAAGAAAATTGTAAACTTTTGTTTGGCATTCACATAATCAAGCGTGTGGAGCAACGAAACAGATTTTTACAGTGTGGTACAACAAAAATACCTGGAAAATCATTTTATTGCTTCATGTTCTACGGTGTATAAAGGAAAATAATGTGGTAGACATTTTGTCATGGCTGCAAACCACTGTTGTGGAGACAGAAATCACTTGGACAATGAGCAGCATATCTCATGATGGGCCACTGTCGAGGAGATTATAATTGATTTTTTATTGTTTCTGAAAGGCATAGAATGTAATATTCCCACATTATTGTACACCTTACCCACTGATTGTAAGTGAAATAACAAAAATCAAATAAAAATATAAATAGCAAAAATGTGTGAGGTACACCATGTGAGATGGAGAGGATAAATATTTTTGATTCAAATATTAAAATAAATAGATAAATATGCACGGTTTATCCTGATTAAACAGATTAAACATTAGTAGTAGTCTTTTCTCACTGAGAGTAAAATTATCAAAACGAGAACCATAAAAAGCATTGAAATCAAAATGAATTGATATATATATATATACTGATTGTTTCAGAAATATTATTAAAAATGGGGTTTGTTTCATTACAATCATGAAAAAACACGTTAAAAATGCATTTTATACTTGTTGTATACGGAAAAACACTGATTGAGAAACTTTATAAACAGATAAAACTATACATGGTTAACTTTTTTCCCCCAACAAAATAATTCTTAAAAGGAAATTTGTTCACATGCTCCATCAAAATGAGCCTCCTACACATTTTTACAATCATGTCATGTCCTCTAAACTTCATGTAGGTGTACAATATGTCTTACATCATTGTAATAACTACAGATCGACATTCTTAATTGAGAAAATGTCTTCATCATTTTAAAAAGGCTGCATTTTACAGTGCATAGCTGTAACAAATAAAGAACTTTGTTTGATATGTACACAAAATAAAAATATTCCTTTTGATAATATCTGTATATACAGGGCTACATTTTTTTTGTCCTGAAAATCTAGACAGCAACGTTATCTTGAGCCTCCGAGATACGCTTCCCTATACTCTCGTTAATAACGTAACACCACATCCCAAACACCAGATTTAAAAAAATAATAATAATCAAGGACAAAAAGAAAAAAAGACTGAACGAGCTGCACATGTTTCACCACTCAAAGCATAGTTGGGTTTTTGTAGTGCTTGGAGAGAAAAAAAATCTCATGAATGTTTTTGTCTTTCACTGACTGTTGTACAGCAGTAAAGCACACACATCTGTGTACAGGGTTATGAGGATTCACTGGCTTTCCAGGTACTGTCGCTTCCCAGCTTCTTCAGCAGCTATGTTCATGTAAACGTTGTTTTTAATATACTTTTTGTTATATATATATATATATATATATATATAGGTCTATATATATATATAGATTCCTCTTTATATACTCTCTTACATAGAGTGTAAAACTTCTCGTAGTCAAAGGACAGAAGCATTAGTGAGGTATCAAGACATCCCTCTTGGTAGACAGCGGCTGCTGGAGCACATGTTACCTTCTCAAGCAGCGCTGGGCCTCTCTCAGCAAGCTGTCAAAATCCATGGAGTCATACTTGCTTTTAGTGGAGGCTGGATCAAAGTCGTCAGAATGGGAATCTGAAACCAGAGATTCATTTTGACATCAGTGTTAAGCAACCTAAGTGGTCTCCTGTAAGTCGCTCCGGATAAGAGCGTCTGCCAAACGACTAAAGTGTATTGTAAATGTCTGGACACAAAATGTCGCTGGACACAAAATACCTGTCTCACAGATCAAGGCAAGTGGCACCTCTACATCAATCTCAAAGAGCCCATCTGCATTTGTTACTTTTCAATAAGTCCCAAAGTCTCTCCTGAAATGAGGTCTTTAGACACAATGTTTACATGATTAAAATGCTCAGGGTGGAAAATAAAGCTTTTCCTGACACCGAGTGAGCAAAAAAAATCCCAAACTGAGCGAGTGGTCGGAGGCATCTATTTTGAATGGTCAGCGCGATAATAAACAAGTGTCTTATCTCTCGTGGCAGACAGCTTCACAAATGGGGCCCCCACACACAGACTGCGGCAAACTTTGAGAGCTTGAGAAATGGGAATGACCATGGCAAGCTGGAGATGCCAGTCGTGATCTAATGCTATGGCCAAGGGGTGGATTGTGTCATGCCGCACACCTTGACGGATGAAAAATACCCATGCACACTATTAGAACTAATGGACAGTGTCTCGGAAAACAACAATAAAAAAAAAATCGAGACGAGCGCGCCGGGCAAGATTGAGAGGAGGGACTGAGGTCGCTACCGCATGACATTATTCAAGTTCCCTCGCTTTGGACACTACGCTTTTCTCTTCTCTTTCTATTCGCCTTCCCTTTTTTCTCCTACTCCCGTCACGGGGCAGTTTGCGATAGCCTGAACTAGTTTTTCTCCCACAAAAAAAGAGAGGAAGCAGAACGAAGGTCTTTCTTTTCATTCCGAGAGACTGATTAGCTGTCTTAGCGCTCCATGTCTTTTCTCAAGGACCTCGGAAATATACAATAATGCCTTCATTCCTTTGAAGAACATGTTATTTTTTCCCTCTGCCATGACCTACTGACCTCCCAGTGGCCCTGCATTACGCTAGTAAAACCAAATGCATGCTTTTCAACCGATCGCTGCCTGCACCCGCATGCCCGACTAGCATCACCACCCTGGATGGTTCCGACCTTGAATATGTGGACATCTATAAGTACCTAGGTGTCTGGCTAGAATGTAAACTCTCCTTCCAGACTCATATCAAACATCTCCAATCGAAAATCAAATCAAAAGTCGGCTTTCTATTCCACAAAAAAGCCTCCTTCACTCACGCCGCCAAGCTTACTCTAGTAAAACTGACTATCCTACCGATCCTCGACTTCGGCGATGTCATCTACAAAATGGCTTCCAACACTCTACTCAGCAAACTGGATGCAGTTTATCACAGTGCCATCCGTTTTGTCACTAAAGCACCTTATACCACCCACCACTGCGACTTGTATGCTCTAGTCGGCTGGCCCTCGCTACATATTCGTCGCCAGACCCACTGGCTCCAGGTCATCTACAAGTCCATGCTAGGTAAAGCTCCGCCTTATCTCAGTTCACTGGTCACGATGGCAACACCCATCCGTAGCACGCGCTCCAGCAGGTGTATCTCACTGATCATCCCTAAAGCCAACACCTCATTTGGCCGCCTTTCGTTCCAGTACTCTGCTGCCTGTGACTGGAACGAATTGCAAAAATCGCTGAAGTTGGAGACTTTTATCTCCCTCACCAACTTCAAACATCAGCTATCTGAGCAGCTAACCGATCGCTGCAGCTGTACATAGTCTATTGGTAAATAGCCCACCCATTTTCACCTACCTCATCCCCATACTGTTTTTTATTTATTTACTTTTCTGTTCTTTTGCACACCAATATCTCTACCTGTACATGACCATCTGATCATTTATCACTCCAGTGTTAATCTGCTAAATTGTAATTATTCGCCTACCTCCTCATGCCTTTTGCACACATTGTATATAGACTCCCCTTTTTTTCTACTGTGTTATTGACTTGTTAATTGTTTACTCCATGTGTAACTCTGTGTTGTCTGTTCACACTGCTATGCTTTATCTTGGCCAGGTCGCAGTTGCAAATGAGAACTTGTTCTCAACTAGCCTACCTGGTTAAATAAAGGTTAAATAAATAAAAATAATTTAAATTAAACATTCCCCATTTCACTCTCTGTCAAGGGATGAATGGCGAGTGGAATATGGGAGCAACTGTACAAGCCCCACTCTGCATCCTAACCTCCATCATCAAATGGAGCAAATGACCTCTTATGGCCACACAGGACAGCATACACCTTGGTGGACTGACTGACAATTTAAACATCGATGCCAAAATGTCTACCCTCTTATTGATACTGGGACAATAGTATAGGTAGAGGATGAGAAAGAGAAGGATGGACCAGCCATTTTCTATTCTTGTTTTCAACATCGCCGTCTGTCGAGGGAGAAGCAGAGATATTTTTTATCAATTGTCATATTCGTCATCCGGCACCAGTTCCATCTGAACATCGAGTCCAGTCTTTCATGCGGATGAGGTTTCTTTTTCGGTGCATGCATGTGTAAGTTGTGTACCTTTTCCTCAGATGAATCGACTAGCTCTACCCATGCTTTTATGTCGATGGCACTTTGTAGGGCTGCCGTCTTAAGAACCCGAGCCTGTGTCTGTCTTTGTCTATAAGTGTCGCACGAGGAAGCGATGGCTGACTATTAGTCAATCAGGCCTCCGCTGTCAGGCTCGTTTCTTCATCCCCCCCTTCCCTCCCGTCAACCCTTCATCCTTCTCTCAGTGGATGACACGCTGCTAGGAACCACAGCGAGGTCTTTCCTCTGTTGAACGCCACAACAGCTGGCAACAGATGGAGGCTCACCCAGGAGGGATGGGCTGATGGGACTTAACCTTGCCCCCCTCCACCCCACTCCCCCCCTCCCTCTCGCCTTCCATCTACCTCTCTTTACCCTCCAAGAGGACCAGAGCATAAACTATACTTCACTGTATATAGGGTATCAAAACAAATCACAGATAAGCTTTTAAAGAATCTTGCGCTCATCTTTCCAATTACTTGCGCATTGACTAAGTAGAACGATATAGGCTTTGAGCAATGGAATGGAAGAAGGCCTCCCGATTCCTCGAGATATACTCCTATATGGGTGGTGGTAAAAGAGCAGTTCTATTCCTGGACTGGTACATAGAACCGTGATGCCTCGAAGGTGAATTGTAAAGCTTGGGGGTGGGGGGGGTAAGGGTAAATATATGCTCTTTCATTTTAAAAGGCGTCACTTGAGCCTATTTCTTTCCCAGCTTCCCCCTCCATCCCTCCCTTTGACAGTCCGCCTGTATTGGCCGTGGCTCCGGGGTTCTCCCGAGCAACAACAAAGCAGAACTTACCCAAGTCTGTATAATTCGATTTGCAGAACTGCTTTTGTCCACCGAAGCACAGCTCGAACTGGGGCTCGTTTGACCGGCGCAAGGTGTGTCCGTTTTCAAGGGCAGCGAAGGCGTCACAAGTGTAGCGGTAGGTGATGAAACCAAAATTGTCCCTGCAGTCGGGAATAAAAAAACGACGTCAGGGCCTCCTCTGTTAGTGGACATCCACACTATTTATTTATACAGTAAAATGTATCTGTAGGGCTCTTTGTAGGCTAGGGACAGATAAGATGAATAAAACATGATCGGAATGCATACAGCTCCATCCCGCCCTGCGTCTCCACTCGACTTTGACATAGAAGTCGATGCAAAGCCCTGAAAGAGATGATGCTTTTCCGTGTTCCACCTAACCCAGACGGTAGGAATGAATGGACACAATGTATCACAATGAATCCTATTACCTCCCTATATAGCCAACACACACGCATGCACGCACGTCACACGCGAACACCGTCCCGGGGCCTTACCCGTCATCTCTCAGGTTCACGGCACACTCTTCGATCTCGCCGAAGACTTCAAAACGCCGCTTTAGCTCGGTTCGCGTGCTGTCGGACCTCAGTCTCCCCACGTACACCACCCGTCTCTCCTCCTGCTCATTAAAGGATAGAAAGAGAGAGAGGGAGAGATATAAAGGAGGAGTACTTCCCTCTCGTTCATCCTGTTTCCTTCCCTTCAGGTTCACTCGGTGGCCGTAATGAACTACTCGGAACACCCGGTGGCGAGCGCTGACGTGAGGCCAGCCTTTTGTTGCTCCCGTCTTGTTTTGTTCCTCCTTGATTGGTTGGAATGTGCTAAATACCTCCTCTTATCCGATAGGACAGAGAGGCTTTAGCGATCGTCTTAGATCTACCTGTTCATTCACTTGTCTTTTCTGTCTTTGTTTCTGGCCCATATTGAACCATATATATTTTTTCAATCCAGTGAAAAATATCAGAAGGAAGCCTTTTCTCTTTCCATAGCTCCTCCTCTTTCCATAGCCCCTCCTCTTTCCATAGCTCCTCCTCTTTCCATAGCTCGTCTGAACATGAGTTAATGAGTTGTTTATGCCATACAGTAGGCTCCAGTTAATATGCCATTTAGAGAAACCTGTACGAAACACCATCAGGAGCAACAGGAGGCCGGGGAGGAGGGTGGGGGGGGGTCACACAATGTTCCTCGAACCACAAAGGACACAAAGGTCACAGCGGCATAATTTTGGACCTAAAGCATGAGGCTGCAATCATGTTTTTGGGAGCAATTTAATTGCGTCTGCTAATCATATAATGCAGAGCCAGCTTTGGGCTACGTTGTATCACTGGTATTATTTACTTATTCACTCATTTACTTGCCATTACTGGGGCAAGTCTATTGGGATCCATTCAAATTTTGAAAGCTACCTCAGGCCACTGGTAACTTATACATGTAAATCAGTTGCCTGGTAATAAAACTTAAAGTTCACCTCCGCAAAGAAGCTAAACTAAGGCTCTGTCCCAAATAGCACCCTGTTCCCTATGTAATGCACTACTTTTGACCAGAGCGCTATGGGCCCTGGTCAAAGGTAGTGCACTATATAGGGAACAGAGTGCCATTTGGGATGCATCCTCAATGGCAAGACATAAGTGTTATTTTTCTCTGGCTCTTCTTCACATACAGTTTGTGGAACTAGTCATTTAATTCCTGACAGCTGATAAATATGCCGGCTTTCCAAGATGGCACCCAAGGTAGAGTCCTGCATCGGGTCTGATGTCCACAGGTCCCTATGTTTGACCAGCAAAAGAAGCTGCCGGGTGGAATGAAAATAGTCTTTCAACCCGCGGGTCGGCTTGCGGTTCAGAACAATTATACTGCAGGTAGGAAACAATCAAGGTTTTTTTTTTACGAACCCATGACCATGTTGTTTGGTGAATGGTAAGGCAGACAGGCTACCCGGCCACACATGCAGCGAATCAGGGAACTGTCCATTATATGTGTGGTGCTGAAACACAAAACCGGTAGATGGATACACAGCCTGCAAAGCATATTTGTTTACGATAGGCTAATTCAGTTGATTGTCAGTTAATAATCCAGGCTGCATCACATCCGGCAGTGATTGGGAGTCCCATATGCCGGCGCACAATTGCCCCAGCTTCGTCCGGGTTTGCCCTGGGTAGGCCGTCATTGTAAAAACAAAATAGTTCTGAACTAACTAACTTAAAAATATATATATAAATCATCTTATAATGTTAATTCAGGCTTTCGTTCATTTAGACCATATCAAGTTTAAACCTGTGTGGCTGTTAAAAGTTTGAGTATAGCATACTAAATAAATCTATTTTTGCAGCCTATATTCGATTCTGGGAATTGTTGATTTAAGTTTCAATTAAACTTTTTGAATATCTAAACAAAATTGAATGCAAAGGTTTTGTTATGTCGGTTATAGACTTTCAGGAAGTAAGATGGCTAATGAAAATGCCCTTTTCTTCAGAACGATTGAGTTGTCAATATGCCGCATCTCATTGTGAAAATAAAATACATTGCTCTTTACTAATGGCATGGTTTTCTTTTATCCAAATGTTGAATAGACACCAGACAAATGAAGTCATCATATTTCTTTTTGAAGTTGATATTTGTCGGGTCACGGATCGGCTCTCAGAACAATTCTATGCCGATGGGTTGGGTTGTGGAGGAAAATGTCATGTTTTGTCTTATATCATCTTGTCATTTTGCTTTTCCTTCTGTTCGTTTCCCCCTGCTGGTCTTATTAGGTTCGTTCCCTTTTTCTATCCCTCTCTCTCCCCCTCCCTCTCTCTCCTCTCTCTATCGTTCCGTTCCTGCTCCCAGCTGTTCCTATTCCCCTAATCATCATTTAGTCTTCCCACACCTGTTCCCGATCCTTTCCCCTGATTAGAGTCCCTATTTATTCCTTTGTGTTCCGTTCCTGTCCCGTCGGTTCCTTGTTTAGTATTCACCATGCTGTGATTGCGTTTCGCCCTGTCCTGTCGTGTTTTTGCTGTGATTGTGTATCGCCCTGTCCTGTCGTGTTTTTGCCTTCATCAGATGCTGCGTGTGAGCAGGTGTCTCTATCAACTACGGCCTGCGCCTACCCGAAGCGACCTGCAGTCTGTGGCCGCTTCTCCAGTTATTCCCCTCTACAGACTAGAGGATTTTTGTTATTCCCTGTTTGGACTTAAATAAACTCTGTTTCTGTTAAGTCGCTTTTGGGTCCTCTTTCACCTGCATGACAGAAGGAACCGACCAAGTAATGGACCCAGCGACTTCAGACGCTCGTTACACTGCCGTCGAGATCCAAGGAGCCATGCTCGGCAGACACGAGCAGGAATTGTCTGCTGCTCGCCATGCCGTGGAGAACCTGGCCGCTCAGGTTTCCGACCTCTCTGGACAGTTCCAGAGTCTACGTCTCGTGCCACCTGTTACTTCCTGGCCTGCCGAGCCTCCAGAACCTAGGGTTAATAACCCACCTTGCTACTCCGGGCAGCCCACTGAGTGCCGCTCCTTTCTCACGCAGTGTGAGATTGTGTTCTCTCTCCAACCCAACACATACTCTAGAGAGAGAGCTCGGGTTGCTTACGTCATTTCACTCCTTACTGGCCGGGCTCGAGAATGGGGCACAGCTATCTGGGAGGCAAGGGCTGATTGCTCTAACAAGTTCCAGAACTTTAAAGAGGAGATGATTCGGGTTTTTGACCGTTCAGTTTTTGGTAGGGAGGCTTCTAGGGCCCTGGCTTCCTTATGCCAAGGTGAACGGTCCATAACGGATTATTCTATTGAGTTTCGCACTCTTGCTGCCTCTAGTGAGTGGAACGAGCCGGCGCTGCTCGCTCGTTTTCTGGAGGGACTCCACGCAGTGGTTAAGGATGAGATTCTCTCCCGGGAGGTTCCTTCAGATGTGGACTCTTTGATTGCTC
The DNA here is from genome assembly GCF_021184085.1 of Oncorhynchus gorbuscha. Classification (NCBI taxonomy): domain Eukaryota; kingdom Metazoa; phylum Chordata; class Actinopteri; order Salmoniformes; family Salmonidae; genus Oncorhynchus; species Oncorhynchus gorbuscha. Next base: position 24,788,777 of record NC_060193.1, read on the forward strand.
TCGCCATCCGCATAGAACGACGGGTAGATCTTCGTCACCGGGCTCGTGGAAGAGAGCTCGCATCAACGGTGTTTCCCTGCTCCGCATCGCAACCATCTCCCTCCTCTGGCTTTGAGACTGAGCCCATGCAGCTGGGAGGGATTCGCATCTCGACTAAGGAGAGGGAACGGAGGATCACCAACCGCCTGTGCCTCTATTGCGGAGTTGCTGGACATTTTGTTAATTCATGTCCAGTAAGAGGCCAGAGCCCATCAGTAAGCGGAGGGCTACTGGTGAGCGCTACTACTCTGGTCTCTTCATCTAGATCTTGTACTACTATGTCGGTCCATCTACGCTGGACCGGTTCGGGTGCTACATGCAGTGCCTTGATTGACTCTGGGGCTGAGGGTTGTTTCATGGACGAAGCATGGGTTCGGAAACATAACATTCCTTTCAGACCGTTAGACAAGCCTACGCCCATGTTTGCCTTAGATGGTAGTCATCTTCCCAGTATCAGATTTGAGACACTACCTTTAACCCTCACAGTATCTGGTAACCACAGTGAGACTATTTCTTTTTTGATTTTCCGTTCACCGTTTACACCTGTTGTTTTGGGTCATCCCTGGCTAGTATGTCATAATCCTTCTATTAATTGGTCTAGTAATTCTATCCTATCCTGGAACGTTTCTTGTCATGTGAAGTGTTTAATGTCTGCCATCCCTCCCGTTTCTTCTGTCCCTACTTCCCAGGAGGAACCTGGCGATTTGACAGGAGTGCCGGAGGAATATCATGATCTGCGCACGGTCTTCAGTCGGTCCCGAGCCAACTCCCTTCCTCCTCACCGGTCGTATGATTGTAGTATTGATCTCCTTCCGGGGACCACTCCTCCTCGAGGTAGACTATACTCTCTGTCGGCTCCCGAACGTAAGGCTCTCGAGGATTATTTGTCTGTGTCTCTTGACGCCGGTACCATAGTGCCTTCTTCTTCTCCGGCCGGGGCGGGGTTCTTTTTGTTAAGAAGAAGGACGGTACTCTGCGCCCCTGCGTGGATTATCGAGGGCTGAATGACATAACGGTTAAGAATCGTTATCCGCTTCCCCTTATGTCATCAGCCTTCGAGATTCTGCAGGGAGCCAGGTGCTTTACTAAGTTGGACCTTCGTAACGCTTACCATCTCGTGCGCATCAGAGAGGGGGACGAGTGGAAAACGGCGTTTAACACTCCGTTAGGGCATTTTGAGTACCGGGTTCTGCCGTTCGGTCTCGCCAATGCGCCAGCTGTTTTTCAGGCATTAGTTAATGATGTTCTGAGAGACATGCTGAACATTTTTGTTTTTGTCTATCTTGACGATATCCTGATTTTTTCTCCGTCACTCGAGATTCATGTTCAGCACGTTCGACGTGTTCTACAGCGCCTTTTAGAGAATTGTCTCTACGTAAAGGCTGAGAAGTGCTCTTTTCATGTCTCCTCCGTTACTTTTCTCGGTTCCGTTATTTCCGCTGAAGGCATTCAGATGGATTCCGCTAAGGTCCAAGCTGTCAGTGATTGGCCCGTTCCAAGGTCACGTGTCGAGTTGCAGCGCTTTTTAGGTTTCGCTAATTTCTATCGGCGTTTCATTCGTAATTTCGGTCAAGTTGCTGCCCCTCTCACAGCTCTTACTTCTGTCAAGACGTGTTTTAAGTGGTCCGGTTCCGCCCAGGGAGCTTTTGATCTTCTAAAAGAACGTTTTACGTCCGCTCCTATCCTCGTTACTCCTGACGTCACTAGACAATTCATTGTCGAGGTTGACGCTTCAGAGGTAGGCGTGGGAGCCATTCTATCCCAGCGCTTCCAGTCTGACGATAAGGTTCATCCTTGCGCTTATTTTTCTCATCGCCTGTCGCCATCTGAGCGCAACTATGATGTGGGTAACCGTGAACTGCTCGCCATCCGCTTAGCCCTAGGCGAATGGCGACAGTGGTTGGAGGGGGCGACCGTTCCTTTTGTCGTTTGGACAGACCATAAGAACCTTGAGTACATCCGTTCTGCCAAACGACTTAATGCCCGTCAAGCTCGTTGGGCGTTGTTTTTCGCTCGTTTCGAGTTTGTGATTTCTTACCGTCCGGGTAGCAAGAACACCAAGCCTGATGCCTTATCCCGTCTGTTTAGTTCTTCTGTGGCTTCTACTGATCTCGAGGGGATTCTTCCTTATGGGCGTGTTGTCGGGTTGACAGTCTGGGGAATTGAAAGACAGGTTAAGCAAGCACTCACGCACACTGCGTCGCCGCGCGCTTGTCCTAGTAACCTCCTTTTCGTTCCTGTTTCCACTCGTCTGGCTGTTCTTCAGTGGGCTCACTCTGCCAAGTTAGCTGGTCATCCCGGTGTTCGAGGCACTCTTGCGTCTATTCGCCAGCGCTTTTGGTGGCCGACTCAGGAGCGTGACACGCGCCGTTTCGTGGCTGCGTGTTCAGACTGCGCGCAGAAGAAGTCTGGTAATTTTTTTCTGCTTCTGCCCCTGGTCTTGCTGGGTCTCAGTCTGTTCCCTGCCATCGCATCTCTCCTGTTCTTGTTCCTGCCCTTGCTGTGTCTCAGTCTGTCCCTAGTTCTCATTTTTTTTTTTTAGAGTAGTACCCTAGTTTCCCTTTTTATCGTTTTCGTTACGGTCCTGAGGAGAGGAGTTGGGTTCTTTCTCGGGACGTGCTGGACCGTTTGATCTATGATTTCCTCCGTTGCCGCCAGTGTTCCTCCTCGAGAGCGCCAGGAGGCGCTCGGTGAGTGGGGGGTACTGTCATGTTTTGTCTTATATCATCTTGTCATTTTGCTTTTCCTTCTGTTCGTTTCCCCCTGCTGGTCTTATTAGGTTCGTTCCCTTTTTCTATCCCTCTCTCTCCCCCTCCCTCTCTCTCCTCTCTCTATCGTTCCGTTCCTGCTCCCAGCTGTTCCTATTCCCCTAATCATCATTTAGTCTTCCCACACCTGTTCCCGATCCTTTCCCCTGATTAGAGTCCCTATTTATTCCTTTGTGTTCCGTTCCTGTCCCGTCGGTTCCTTGTTTAGTATTCACCATGCTGTGATTGCGTTTCGCCCTGTCCTGTCGTGTTTTTGCTGTGATTGTGTATCGCCCTGTCCTGTCGTGTTTTTTGCCTTCATCAGATGCTGCGTGTGAGCAGGTGTCTCTATCAACTACGGCCTGCGCCTACCCGAAGCGACCTGCAGTCTGTGGCCGCTTCTCCAGTTATTCCCCTCTACAGACTAGAGGATTTTTGTTATTCCCTGTTTGGACTTAAATAAACTCTGTTTCTGTTAAGTCGCTTTTGGGTCCTCTTTCACCTGCATGACAGAAAATCTGTTCTGATGACGGGTATCGGGTGAAGCTCAGAATTGATGTGGCCGGCGTGGGGCGGGTGCGGCTCAACAAAAACTGCCCTGTGCAGGACGCCACCCCAAGGCTGGCAGTCAGTGTACGTGTGTGTGGCCCTCACATCCGCTTGCCATCCAAACCTCTACTGACAGCTTGGCTTTGCTGCCCATAACCGTCTCGTCTAAAATGTATGCAGGCTAAAGCTGTGCGTGTGTGCATTACTTGACGTGTGCCTTTATCCGTCTCTGTTAGCATGTTCCAAACGAGTGCAATACTAAACAGAGAGAGGGGTTGAGAATTGATATTCATCACACTTTGATTAAATTCAAAACTAGATCACTAGAAAGATTCCTCATTTGAAGTGTACATTGCCTTGGCGGTGAATGTCCCTTTTTATCCCTCCTCCCACTCTTGCCGTTTCTAACATGTGCCCCTGTGGTGTGATTAATTAGAACTGACACCGTTCCCAGATGCCGGAGACTTTTAAAAATACACAACCTGGAGATAAAGAGGAAACGAGTGGAGCCCTGAAACATTCAGTGACTCACTTTGCATGTATTCATTCATTAGAGAGGAACAGTAGGCAGGAGGCACGGCCACGGGCCCACAACTGTCTGCCCTGTCTAGGTAGTGAGACAGCGATGGGTACAGCTGGGAGATATTAATGCCAGGCTGCTGTTAGAAGGATGGATGAGAGAGAGAGAGAGAGAGAGAGAGAGAGAGAGAGAGAGAGAGAGAGAGAGAGAGAGAGAGAGAGAGAGAGAGAGAGAGAGAGAGAGAGAGAGAGAGAGAGAGAGAGAGAGAGAGAGAGAGAGAGAGAGAGAGAGGGAGAGAGAGAGAGGGAGGGAGAGCGAGAGAGTGGTTGGGAGTGTAGAGAAAGGCAGCGAGAGAGAGAGAGAGAGAGAGAGGTGAAGAGAGAGCGAGGGTGGGTGGGTGGGAACGTAAGGAGATAAGCAGAGGGAGAGAGAGAAAGATCAGAAAAGAGAGAATATAAGAAGAATGACAGGGGAACTCACTATTGCTTTTTCACTTTGCCTCTCCCTCTGCTCGGCCCTCTGGGACTCCCTCTTCTGGTAGTCCTGGCGATACTCCTCCCGCTTCAGACGCTCGTGTTGGTATTCCTCGTAGCTGTCGTACCTGCGGAGGGACCAAACGAAAACCATCACTTTCACTGTCCTCCACCGCCCTTCCAACATCCGCCCTTCAATTTGACGCCAGCAGTTATGAAGCGTATCGGCCGAAAAGAAAACACCAACGAGATGGGCTAAATTTCTCAGAGGGGTCGGGAAACAAACAAACACATTAATAAGAAGATGCCTCCTCCCCGCTGTTAAGGTTATGGATCCCACAGGAGGCCCGCGGGAGATGGTGGATAGCGGTAGAGGCATACAGTTGGGAGTTGGGCAGCTGCCACTGTCAGCACTACTTGACGTCATTACTTTCTGCTTAGTTAGGGCTTCGTCTGGGGGGGAAAGAAGTGCAACTTTTCTCTCTCAACTTCCCCGTCAAGATTTGTCCGTGCATTGGAGAGTTGGGAAGAGTTGGGGATTTCCTGGTATCGTTAGGCTCATCAATAGCAAATCATTTTGGAGCGAGGAGTGACTGTCAACATTTTACACTCCCTGTGTTTGTGCATAAGGACATTGTACAGGGGTTCCACAATCCTGCTGGTTTTCAATCAATTCATGTTGTTGGTTAAAAGGCAATGATGAAAACAAGCATTAACTGCAGGCACTGGATCATCAGACCAGAGCTGTTTACCCCTGGTTTATTGTAAGGGAATGTGGTGGACCCTTACCTTGGCCTGCGGCTGAGGGGGGATCTGGACTGAGATCGAGACTGCGAGTGAGGGCTTTTGTGGGTCCTGGATCGGTAAGTGCTGGAGTCCATGTTGTAACGAGGCCTGCAAAAAACGGAATGCACATTAATCATCAAGATATCATCCAGGATATTTAAAAAATGTGTGCATATCTGAAATGCGTATCTCGAAAAACCGATAATGTTGTCTAGACATGCCAGTCACTGTACCTTGGCATCCCTAAATCATAGCCTTTTCTTGCAAGATGACAGACAGTCACAGTGTAAAATCTAACCATAAAAAAAAACACATAAGCAAAAGTCCAAATATATTCTGCTAATTGTTCTTAACACATTTTCCTAGTTCTACTGAATTTGACTTGCTAGACTCTGCTTCTGCACAGTGCAGCTGGGAGATGTTCTCACCTTTTCCCCCCATCAGGGCCAGTATATACATGCTCCTCGTATCTATGTTAAATGAGGGGAAGGTCCTTAGGCCCTGTGGCCTAACTCTAAAGCTAGTAGCCCTACACAGAGTACACGCTCTCATTGCTTAATTATGCAGATGCTGAAGAAGGCAGACTTGGATGATAGAGGGACAGAGGCTAGGCAACGGTCAAACGTCCACAGAGTTAAGGAAGACGAGAGTTTGGAAAGAGAGATGGGGAGTCGAGAGGATTTGAGAGAGAAAAAAATGGATTTGTTGAAATTGTTTCCCTTTGAGCTCTTGAGATTGAGGTACTTTTACCCCACCTTTTATGTGGTTATTTTTCCCCCCGTTTTTCTTCTTTCAAGTACCAACCCTGACATCCTTATAAACCTTGTGACTTTCTCTGTGTACTGTATCACGAGGTTGGTGATAGTCATCCGAGTGAGTGATTTATCAAGGGTAAAGGACTTCAAAACAGAGGGCAAAGCTAACCTCCATTGAGACCTTTCATTAACCCAGCAAACAAACTTAAACTCACTTATGAGCTTGAGGGAGGTGAACGAAGAGTCTATCCAGTTTGCAAGGCACTCAATGCAAACTCGCTGATAAAGTCTCCTTATATGTGTAGTCCTACTCGGTACCTATAACCCTTAAAAAAAAAAAACATACAGTACCCACTCTGCTCCGATCAAAGGGAACCATGGGAAATGTAGTTCTCTCGAGCTGCTGTGATAATACACACTGTTTTCAGAGGAGGGGGGGGGGGGTCCAGAACTAAACTCACTTCCCCAGATTTGGCTTTCATCTTCCGGGACAAAGGGGGGGTTCGCCTGGCGCTCAGCAAAAACAACAGCTGCAGCTTAAAACAACATGCACTGCATCAAACAGAGATCCCAGGAAAACAGAGGAGGAGATGAGAGAGACAAAACCTTGCCATGGGAAATGAGGCTTTGACAACGTTGAAGCAACCAAAGCCCAGCGCCTCAGTCGCTTCATCATTTTCCTAGTTGCCTCTTTCTCAGATATACCATTTTGATAGCACATGACTAACACACCAAACCTCCTTGTCTGGTATTTCCCAGTGGAACTGTCAGTCTGTAAGTATCAAGCTTCTCATAGTAGGAGTGCTGATCACGGATCAGTTTAGCCTTTTCGAGCATAGTGAATAAGATTATGTACATGAGGGACCTGCTCTGAGATCAGCACTTCTACTCTAAGAAGAGTGATACATACAGCCTCTGCTCTATAGTAAAGTCTATAGAGAGAGTTGAGCTTGGCTAGCCTCATTACACCAGCCAATTGCAATCCACTGTCCAGTAGTCAAGCCAGTAAGGATTCTCCCTGACCCTGCCACACTCTCCTATTGTTAAAGCCTATTTCCTGTGGAATATAATGAGTCTCCCCAATGTTTTTAGCTCAAGCTGGGAATGCTGAAGCAGCTGAAGCTGAAGGAGGCCCCATACTGGGAGACTGAAGAGACTCAGAGCACAGGGCCTATCCTCTACTGACACGTCTCTGACAGCTGAGGAGGCCTGTTGACACGACTGAGCTGTCCACCCCCTGCCGGGAACACTGTCAGAGCCGCCCACAACCTTTAGGCAACGCTCAAACAACGTTCGAACAACAGAGGGGAAATGGCAACCAGCAGGAGGGAATGAGTTGGCTGTGTTCCGATATCCACACTGGCATACTACATAGAATGAAACTAAGTAGTAGACATATTGGGCAAGACGTAGTATGGACATGGGAACCTAGACACGGTGAGAAGAGATTGAGGCTTTAATCACCTGGAGGAGGGGCGTCCGTCGGGTGAGCTGGAGAGGGAGCGCCTCCGGTGGTGGGAGGAGGAACTGCGGGACCGGGAGCGAGAACGGGAGGAGGGGGAGCCCGAACGGGGCCAGACAAAGTGTCTGGGGGAGAGGAGGAGGGAGGAGAGGGGTGAGACGGAGCCCCGTGAGGGGGAGCAGCTGGACGGCGAGCAGGACGGCGAGCAGGACTCGAAAAGCATTTCCAGGGGGGTGCCCTCCCAGGGGTAGAGGTAGCGCCCCTCCACGCCACGGTCCTGGAGCTCAAGTTCCTCGTGGAAGGGCGGGGGACCCGGGTGCAGGTACCCAGTAGAACCAGGACCAGGGAGCTTGCAGTAGTACTCATCCCCAGCAGGGTTCTCCTCGGACGCCTGCGGGGCGACAACCTTCTCCCCTCCTCCCTGCCCCCCCTCCTCCACCACCAACTCCCCCCCCTTCTCATCCTGGCTGTAAATGGCTTGCTGGGGGCGGCCAAAGTGCTTGTTGAGCTCCGCCCGGATCTCCTGGTCTCGCAGGGGCTGCTTCCTGCAGGTGGAATGCTGGTCCCCATCTAGGGTCTGTGGTGGGGGTGTTCTTGTCTGGGTGGTGGGGGTCCGATCCTGTCCCCGAGTGCCCTGCCCCCGAGCCTCCGTAGCCACAGGGTAAGAGCTCTGCTGCAGCTGCTTGGCCAAAGAGGATGAAGATGTAGGAGAAGATGTAGAAGAGGAGGAGGAAGAAGAAAAGGAGGAGGGTGGCATGGCTGAGTCCTTACATTTCACATGCCTGTCCTCCGCCATGACCGGATTGGGCATCAGAGGGGTTGTCGTAGTAGTCGTCATGGTAACAGTAGCATAAGCTGCGTTAGCCGCATTAGCGTCAGCGTCCCGTTTTGTGCTGGCCGCCGGCGACTGACAATAGTCGTGGTCGCTGAAGCCGCGGGGCTCCTCCTGGCAACCCCCTGTCGTTGCGGTGACCACCGAGTTGGGGAGGGCAGTGGACGCTTTGCTCAGCTGGGCATACAGTTCAGTCTGCTCGGGGCCCTTCCTGGAGGGACCCCCACCTAGGTTCGGGGTTAGGGCTGGGGGGCCGCAGGGGCCCGCCTCGCTCAGCCGAACCCTCTTGCACGCCAGGGCAGACGAGGAGCATGAAGACAACTTGGTTTTGAGTGATGCTTTGAAAGGGTTCTCTTGACTGGCTTTGTGGGGGGGCGTGGTAGGTGGTGTCAGACCTGGAGAGAGAGAGAGGAAGAGACAGAGAGAGGAAGAGCGAGAGGAAGGAGAGAAAAAGAGAAAGGATTGATAAGAGAATGGAATTATAATGCATTCTACCTCTCCACCTACCCCCCCCCCCATTTCCACTCCCCACAACCTGTTTATAGACAGTGGGATAAACACAGGGGCTTGATTAAAATATTCACTTTCATTCCCGCTCCTCATCCTGATCTGTATTTTATTGCAATCTTGACAGATTCATGTAATGCTCTGTGTAACTTAATATGGTGGAGCTGCTACATGGCTCGGTTACCTCCGCCATCTCTCCCTCCCTCCCTGACCTTGGACAATCCCTTGTTCAGGAAGAAGAGAAAGCCACACATCTGCAGCGGAAAACTAGAACACATCATCCTTTCGAAAATATATAGCATCTCGACTTGAACCCTCGAATGCAGCCTAAAAATAGCAAAGACCTTTGGCTTCAGTTTTGAAAATCTATCACAAGTCTCCTATAGCTCAGGCTCCCTCTTTCTACTGCCAGTCAAGGTAGCGAGATATGTCAGTATTCGGAGGTACATGTTGCTATGGCGTGCCACTGTGCTGTCATACGATAGTGTCGGCTTGGCGCGAGGGAGATGTCTGACTGGTAATGGAGGCTCACTGTCTGCCGGGGTAATGGGTTGTCATTCTTCTCAGATCCCGCCTGCCTCTCCGTGACTCGTGCCGAACCTGACCCCTCCTGACAGATTTACAGGCCGACAGATGGCAGTTATATGGGACTTCCTGAGATGGGTCTGCTTTATGGCACTGTTAATGCACACACACAAACAACCAGCGCTAGGTAGGCAGTCCCTTTCCCTCTCTCTTGTCTCTTCCCCTTCCTTTCTCCCTGCCGGTCGTCCTCTCTGGATCAATCTTTCTGTCTCTCTCTGTCTCTCATCATCTCGCTTTCTCTCACCGCCTGTCTTTCTCTTCCAGACTAATACACAGACAGACAGCCACACATGCACGTTCACACGGACACAGGCACACAATAACTGAGAACGGTCTCCCTCTCTGGAATGTATATTAGGCACTTTGAACACCTACGCTCCCTGTCTTTGCACATTTTCATGAACGCACATTACTCTCCATCGCAGTGAATTGGACCAAGTGACAGCTATTAGTTTCAAATCCAGTGTAAGAGTATTTGATGGGACGGCTCGGAGTCAGAAAAGAGAGAGCGGGAGAAAGACACAAAGAGAGAGCAAGAATGAGAGAGAGAAAGAGCGAGACTGATACGTAAACAAGTTCAGTTTCGGGGCCATTTCCTGAGTTTGGGCCGTCTAATCCGACCAGCTTATCATCTAGAATTATTATCTGGATTTGACATTAAACCGAACCGCAAACCGCCGTCCCACTGTAACAGTCAGACGTGCAACGTCGATAGAGACACAGAGACTTGATGCAGCATTTCAGAGAGAGAACTGAGAAAGAGGGCTTATGTTTATCATTACGCCACCAGAAATGAGCGATGAAAAGGGAAGGGTGGTGCCTGAGGAACTTCTGTTTCGCCAATGCGCACTAGGGTCCTAAACTAGGAGACATTAGCGCTGTCGAAAATAAATCAGAATTCGATAAATATGTGCCTCTCAGTCAAACCGGTTGGTGATGGATGCTCGGCAGACACAAACACTTAACATATAGCCATTTTTTGTTGTTGTCTCTTTCTTATTTTTTCCCCCCTAATCTGTTTCTGTCCGGACTGTAAATTGCGAAGAGACTTCCAACCGAATGACTCTGACTCGGGGCTTAAAGAGTTGATCCTGCGGTAAGCCATGCAAATAGCAACACATAGACCCAAACCCCAGTGTCATGAGATACTGTAATTAAAGACAACACAGTGCAGAGTAAATCTATTAGTGAGAGGAGATTAGTCCTTCCAGTCAAATCTGTGGGCTCGTTCGGAGTAGTGGGGTTGCCTCAGGTTTACCTCAGTGACAAAACAATAACAACCAAGAGCCTAGGCCATAGCAAAAAGATGCTAGAGTGTACGGTTAGCGGTTTATAATCATACTATGACGACAACTCAGGCTTCTCCTTGTATTATTACTAGTACTACTACTAGCACTACTACGCCTACTACTATCATCACTACTGATAATAAAGAAAACATTTTTCACCCCATGTCATGGAAAAGTTTCCAGCTGAAATGTTTATCTACTACTGGCCTACTATTACAACTCCTAATAAAGATATAAAAACGTCTCTCCTTGCCACGGAACATTCCCTGTCCTGAAGGTGGCCCCTCCCCCTTTGGCTTATCTCCTTTCGGTTATCAATTAAAGAAGCATAATCTCCAGATCTACTCAAGCGGGGGCCATTGAGCAGACATTAACTCAAGGGATCACAGAGATTTCATACCCCCCCGTTTCTCCATATCCAGCGCTCCCGAGTCGCTTACCGCACGGGACTAGACTAATCCTAAAGCGGAAGGGGCTCAATATCCACGAGTTTTTCCCTTCTAATTGCTTTTCCCTAATATCTAATCCCAAATCTGCAAAGGTCAGTGGGGTCAGAGTTTGTCTTTATTAACTATGCCTGGAGCTGGAGCACAGGGACACGAGGAGAATGGGACAGGGTTTAGGTCTGCTGTCAGAGGCACACCCACACGCAGTAAAAATCAAGAAATATGAACGGTTTGATTGCTCCACAGCTCTTAATTCCCATTGGGTGTCCCCTCTGACCTCTGATGCTCATATACACACAGGGTTAAATGGCAAGTGGATCGAGGTCAATTGGAGAATCACCCCCTTGGTGCATTGGTGTCCCACAAATGTACCCCCTCTGCAACACTTAAGGAGATGGCAGATAATTCCTATTGGTCCTCGTTCCAAAACAAAACGTCACCTTGCGCGTCGGGGCGTGTCTGGTGTGTTTACATCGTGGGCCCTTTATTTTCCAATCTGGTAAATGAATACCAAAAGGCAATACATTGTGAAGAAGAAGAAAAGGGCATCCATTTTGTTTTTATTGACCTGGGATGATTAATCTCAGGGAAGGAAGGGGGGGGGGGGGTACTGAAATAATTACCTGCATAATTCACATTCATACACAGAGAGAAACAGAGAGAGACAGACAGAGAGAGAGAGACAGAGGGAGACAGAGGGAGAGAGAAGAACTGCTGAAGCCTGGTGTTTTAGCTTTGGCTGACATTCTCTTCGTCTGGCTTTTAATTACCTTTTGTCTGTAGCTTCTCACCGACACACTTAATGAATAAGTATAGAATACACAGGGATAATGACAATAATACTACTAAAAATCACCCCGCGTTGACCCCGTTTGGAAAATGTCATCCTTCCCATAAATACCAAGCCTTAACATTGGACATTACCTTCCCATGTCTCTAATCAAATTACCAGACTGTCTGACGGAAAAAAAAGAGACACAGATAATATCGGTCGAAACTGAATTACGTGGCAAAACCAATTAAAATAATAATAATGACATCAATTGTCTGTGATGTATTGGTGAGCATCACAGTCAAAGAGCATTAAGATCGAAACGAGAGAGAGAGAGAGAGAGGCAGTATATTAACTCTTCACAGAAAGAAGGGGGATCTGCCTAATAAACCCAAAGGAGATTGGAAAGCTTAATCAATAGCGAGGCATATAAAAAATGTCACCGTGTGTCCTAGTCCTTCACCTTGAACTCTAAACTTTTATGAAACTATCAAGATGGTGTGAAAAGCCTTGAGGCAGTGACTGCAATTGAACCCCTAACTGGCTTAGTGAGAGAACTGGGGTTTTCCATTATACCACTACAAAGCAGGGCGAGCTTCTCTGTCATTTTTGTGAATATTTGCATCAATCCCCACTCCTTCATATATGAAAGGTCTTCATTCATACATTTCCTGAAAACACATGAGATGCTTACCTGGGGTTCCAGAGATCTCCACACTCAATGTGCGTTCAATGGATTTGCTCTCAAACGGTGATCCCTTGTGGTCACTGAGAGACAAAACGAGATTGAACACACCATTTTACACCACACAGGAAAATGTGACTTTAATAAAAGGGCTTTGTGATCTTAGAAATGGAAATGAGAGTTAACAAAATGCCTCATTCTTGGTGCTAATTCTTTTGTCTTTGTTGTTGTTTTCTGGTCTATGTAGAATGTTGAAAAACTCTTGCACTTACTTTGGAGACTCTGGGGTCAAAGGAAGTGGCAAGGTGGTTGGTTTGGCTGCAGAACACAAAGGAGCATGGGTAATTATTTAACTAGATTAGATAACAAGTTGAGGCAGGAGAGATCAGGTCCAAATCTGCAAATTGATCTCAGAATCGGGCATTATGTTACAAAACCCAACCTAGTACGATTAGAAATATGCTCTCTTGCTCTTGGTTTAGAAGAGCAAATAACCAATAGGCTTTCTCTATTGACCCTGTCCGTTTGTTTTGGTTGACTGTTCACTCTGTGAGGCAGGATGAAGTGATGGCATTGGCACATGTGTTCAGAGTACACCGTTCGACCCAGATATCCCATTCAATACAAAAAATCTAAACTACGAAAAACGAAATAGAAAACGGCACAAACAGTACACATGGCAATGGGAGGTGGTGATCCCCTCCCCCTCCCTCCCCCCATTAAGTAATTGTCGCATGCATTTGGAACCGAAAGCAGAGGAAGAAAGGAGAGTCGAAGAAGCATGTGCAGTTGCCTGAGGCTCTGGCTGTCTCCAACTGCAGCTAAAGATTGAAGCTCAGTTAGACATTAGAGCAGTACTCTGCCGAGACTAGCTAGGTAGACATTCAGAACACTCAGCTTGATCCAGCCAGATAGTGGTTGATTTAACAGATGCCATAATGTATCAACACGTAACACCCCTCTCCCACCTCCCCTTATGTCAATCTTGAGACAATGGTCTGTACCAATTCGAAAGAATGCCTTTTGGAATAGATGGTACATCTAGAAATGTATTTGCTGTTCTCGGAGTGATAGCTAGCGTCAAATTAGCATAGGGGTTAGTGTGTAGTCAAACTGGAAAGTGGTTAGAGCAGGAGAGGGAGAAAAGAGAGAGAGGGCGGGGATGCAGCGATGATTACCTAACAACAGGAGGCCCTGGTCATCGGGGTGCCTGCAGACTGCCTGCATGTGTAGGTGCTGCTGCCCTTGTGTGACGGAGGGAGTGGGGTCTGGAATTCTAGAATCTGGGAAGAGTGGGCATGGCAGGCCCAGTGAGAGCGCCATGGGTCTGCCCATGGCATCATCATCGCGGACCTCCTCCCCGAAACAGCCAGCCTGCTCCACCAGGCCAACCTCCGGCCAACCCAAGCCCAGCTCCAGCCCCAAATCTAGCCCCTGGTCTGACTGGCTAACCCAGCTGCCTAGGCTTAAGTTCTCGGCCAACAGGGGGTCCGAATCAGGCTCCTTGGCCTGTCTGAGACCCCAGCTGCCGGGATTGATATTGACAGTGCCTCTGTACTTCTCCTCCACCTCAATAGCCTGGCTGGGACACTGATCCCTCTCCAGGACTCCAGAGCTCATTCTTGATGAACTGCTCTTGTGGGGTTGAGGGGTAGTAGCGGGCAGGAGCAAGAGGGCCCGATAGCTGGCGGGCCTCTGCTTGGAGGTCAGCAACTGGCTAAGCAACGGATGCCCCGGCTCCTCCTCTCTTTTCTTTATGGTCACTGTGATGTGCCTACGCGCTGCCGCACCACGGCCATGCCCGCCCCAGCACTCGCTAGCCTGAGTGGCAGTGCCCACCTCAGGGCAACGCCCACAGCTGCCTGTCTGACCCGTCTCTCTAGGAAGGAGAGAATAAGAATGCATGTACCTAATGAACCTAGCGGCTGCCAGGCGCCCCGCGTCCACCGCAGGCTGCGGACCTGGCGGCCTTCCTTCTTCACTGGACGGCCTGCGCTCCAGTTTGGGGCGGGCATGGCCACTGCCGTTCCTACGTGTTGGGGGGACAGGAGCGGGTGCCGCCGCGGGTTCGGACTGTCCCTCAGTGCCACCAGCCCCATGAGCGCAACGACGCCACTTCCCAGCCCCCACACCAGCCACACTACACTCGCCAGCAGCCCGGCTCTCACCTCGCTGGTGATGCTGCTGCTGCTGCTGTTGCGACACGACGGACGACGAGGACGACTTCTTCTTGGAGGCGATAGAGGAGGAGGAGGAGAGGGAGGAGAAGGAGGAGGTGGAGGAGGAGGACGGCGACGAGGAGGTGGAGGAGGAGGCGCCCAGCAGGCCGCCCTTCTCTTTGCCACCACCCCCCCAGGCGCTCTTGGCGTCGCTGGCTTTGGTCTGGAGGAGGATGTCGTCGGTGGCAGTCAGGTACTTGAGCAGCTCGGTGCACGGGCGCCTCACTAGACGGCTCTGCTGCGGACAGCCCCCCCTCGGCTTGCTGTTCCAGGAGATCTCCGTCTGCAGGGGGAGGTAGAACGAAAGAAAGAAAAGAGTTAAAAGAGAATAAGGAAGAGAGAGTGAGGCTCAGCACAACGGGTCGGCCCAACTGTTTGGGAGGCGGTGGTGGGAGCGCCGCCCGCCCATCATCTTAATTGCGTGGCCCCCGAGCGGCACCGCAGCAGCTCTGTGCGCTCATCCCCTGTCCTGGGGGAGCCCTCATAGCTCCATGCTCCAGAAGTGGGTGAGTCAAAGGAACAGTTTAAAAATAGACTTTTCAGGGATGTGTTAGCTCTGTGTGTGCACAACACAACAGCTCCCATATGCGCTGTTTACTAGACAACAACGCTACCAATGCATTCCAAATTATTTGTTCTTTTTTTCAGTAGTTCACCTTTTTCAGTAGTTTCTCCGAACAAGCGGGAGTAAACGAATGTATTATTTATGTGCTATCGTACTAAATAAAAATCGAATCTTCAAGAGCATTCATCATGTTCCAATGAAATGCGGCAAACAGCAAAATACTGGAATCACCGACTTCACTTAATTTGTATTCCTGTGCCCATTATACACCCACTAAAATAATACATTCATCTAAATGGAAAACCCATTCCCTCTACGGGGGGGGGGGTTAAATAAGACAACAGTCCCGTTGCCTCGCCTGGAAAGCTGAACAGGCAATCAGCCTGCTTTTATTACGAGGCTGCAGTGGAGCAGAAGTTGAACACATTCCAAGGCCGGCAATGAAAAGAAATCTGAGAGCAGGGATGATAAACAAACATGGAGGGGCCCTCGGAAGCGGTGCCTTTGAAGTGAGCGAACGGTGCGACTGGGTAGCTACCTTGACAACAGCAGGTGTTGGTCTGATCCGGTGGTTGCTGGCTGCATGGTTTTGTGCCTTGTCGCCTATGTATTGATTATAGCTGAGCTGGGAGTTTGCGGGTGCCAGAAGGAGCTTCTTCAGCTGAAAAACCCCCACACAGAACAGAGAAGAAAGGGGGGGGAAGAGAGAATAGAGAAGAAAAAGGGGTGAGTAGAGATTACGCAAACTGCCGTTGCCTCTGAAATTTCAACATTTCACTCAAATAAACGATCGTAGATAGTCAAAGCTTTTGTAAATGTGTGACTGAGGATGTTTGATTTATCTTGGTGTAGTTGTAACAACACAGAAGCCCTCATGAAGACAAAGCTCATTACTATCTATCAAGCAGGTCTTCTTTCTGTTTATTTACAGTGTTAAGAGGACAAGTCAATGAGAAACTATATTGCCGGGGCAGGTGTTTTGGGGTACACAACGGCCGTGCTTTACTAGTGTGGATAGGTTGGTCAAGCAGAAGCCAGTGCAAAATACAATGGACTATAACTGAACAAAATAAACTATATTCCAGGTCAAACCCCCTCAGGAAAGGCCAAATCAAAAGGGTTATTGTAGTCATGTTTTGTGTTTCGCAACAAATACACCAGTATGACCAACCTTCATCAGGAAACCAATGATGGTTTTGGGATTAGTATGGCCCACTGACATTAGATGAGATGGATTTCCTTTCCTCATTACATCCCTAGCTTGATTTTCAGGCCTGTGGCATAGTGTCACCCATTCCAGACCCACCACTGTGCATGTATCATTACATTGGCGCAGCTAGTACGCTACAATGTAATTAGCACCTCACAGCTAACACTGATCAATTCGATTTGCTCTTTCATCCATGCATCTGAATCATGGCTCATCTCAGCCCACAGACAGACATGCACAAGGGGGGGTGGGGGGGGCATGTGGGTTGGCGGCTGGGCTGCCAAAGCTGAAGGCCTGCAAGGCACACAGCCATTTTTGGTCACCGGCTGGCTTCGCTCATAGTGCCTTATCTGGTGTCGGATGAGGCTCTGGCGAAGGGAGTGAAGGGAAGGGTGTGTGCTGGGGGAGGGGGCGGAACAGGGTCTTACCAAGGAGGGCTCCTCTGGTTCGGGGGTGCGCGGCGAACCGTCGGGGGTGCAGGGACAGCTCTGGTCGCTGGCATTGGTCACGTCCCCATCTGCCAGGGCCTCGAACGAAGGCAATCCGTCCTCGTCCACTGGGATGCTGTCCAGCGTTTCTGTAAGCACTGCCAGCAAGTTGGCCTCATTTTCCTCATCTATCTTCTTAGGAGGAGAAGAGAAGAGGGAAGAGGGATGGAGAGAGAAATAGGACATTTTAGTTTAGAGAACTTGCTTTACCAGCATGTGTATTTATTTGCAGAAGGGGTTGGGAGGGTGGGTGGTAACATGCTTATGTTGTTAATAGAGTAGGCCAGTTTTGCAGCAGAACGGCTTTGTTCTGGAGTCCTATTCCTTTTAAAAACACAATTCTCTCTCTGCACACATGAGTCAGGCCTGTCACTCATATTTTAAGCATGCAGCTTACAGCACCAAAATAATATCCCCCCCCCCCCCCAAAAAAATCCATTAACAAGGGTGACACGCGGGCAAAATATCTAGGGGGGGAGTAGATAGAGAAGGAGGGATGTTGAGTTGCCGGAAAGGGAGCGATAGGCTTGTCAAAAATATGTTTTCGAGCAATCCTCTGATAAGGCGAATTACTGCCTGTTAATGCTAAATGAATGTGTTTTTTTTTAAAGCGGCAAGAAAAGACAACTGATGTCCATCGAGAAGCGTGTGTGAGGGGAAAGTTGCCGTCAACATTTCTAAATAAAGTCCTGTTCTCGCCTCTTGTTCCCCTTTGAAGTGGATGTTGTGAGTTAGCTGCAGCTGTTTCCACAGTTAAAGGGGTGAAGAGAGAGAGCGAAAGAGACGGAGAGATGTGAGCTGCCTAGCATCGACAGGGGAGGTGTGTGAGAGAGAGGGGTATGGAGGAGGGAGGGGGGGGAGACAACAGGCACTGGAAGTTCCAGGACAAAACCCAGGGGAACCGAAAAGACAGGAAAAGATAAACAGCAATCGCCCCGGGATGCTCCATGGCGAGCCCAATAAGAATAAGAACAAATCCCTTTATGCCACACAGCAGGATTAGCATCTCTCGCCGATAGCGTGCGCCGATCATCCCGCCGAGGGGGAACCATCCCTTCAGATAGAGCCACTTGCCTACTCTGGCTTGGCTCTCTCGTGCACACAATTACCCCAGGCCGCTTGCTCCCATTCAACCCCTCTGAGTTTCCCACGATTACACACCACCGTGGATAGCTCTTCACGGGAGAAGAAGCTTTAGAGCTTCCGAGATAGCGGCTATTTAATCTTTTTTTTTCTCCTCCATTTTTTTGGGAAGATGGCACAGATAGCCTAAGCATTTGCGTTAGCTAGCTGACAGTGAGGAGAATGTGTATCCAATGCCCATTCAGACAACATTCACCCTCTAACAACATGTGCTCTCAGTCATTATTAGAACATTATAAAAAGGGCCATAATTTCACAGAGATAACAAAACGGTGACTGGGGCCACGCCAGCACTGGCAGTAAACGGTTAGCAGGAAATTGCTCCCGAAGTGGTACCATGCTGTTTAATTACTTGCAAAAGAGCTTCAATTCAGCGTGCCGGAACCTATGTTGCCGTTCCCAGTTTTCCAACATCCCACTTTATTAGCCGTGCACTAAGCGGGTGGGTAATAACAGTTGATACAGCCAGATCCTTTTCTCAGAACCTAACACTCGCTCCTCAGCTAGAAAATTGTAACTGGGGATCATTTCGGATGATCTTAAATGAGGCTTTAATGGAGAACCATCTGTTTGGATTCAACATAACCAACTTTTCACTGAAGGCTTGGGTGGCGTTTTCTTAACCTCCTTTCCAGTTTCGTCTTACCCAGTATGCATGTGCTTTGCACGTGAAATCAAGACCACTGTTTGACCGAGTGCCAGTAGAAGGTCAAAAGGCCACCGAGCCTTTTCGGAAAAGGAGGGGTCTCAGGAATTGTTTGACAAGGCTCTGGTCGAGTTTCACTCGAGGTACGTGGCCACTACAATCCGGTTTGCTAGACTTGAGAGGTAGGCCATGTTCCTCAAGATAACCCCCTGGGGGACTGTAATGCTGTGAAAGGGACACTTGTAAAAGCTCAAGTCGTGACGGTCATGCTACAGGCCTTGCTAAAGCTCCAGCTGGTAAGAGTCCCAGGCCAGTCAGGGGATTTTCAGGGGCTTGGGGGAAAAGAAGAGACCTGAGAAAGTAGTTCTCCTCTTGAGAGAGCCCCTGTCCAGCAAAGCCCAGCTTTGCCATGCCAGCTTAGGACCCTCCTCTCGTTGCTTTACTGGACCAAAGTCAATCCACTAACCCCTTGACTCTTCACCAGCCAAAAGAACCCTGCTGGGGGAAATCTTTCACTTGGACCGATTGGGTTGAGATACTCAACCATCGGGGCTAACCTGGCGTCCTCTTTTATCGATTACCACAGCGGCTGTTGAGAGAATGAAATAGGGTTGGCAGAAGAAAAGAAAAAGGAATGGCCTCAGTGGGAGCACCATCTCTCCCATCCTGGTTAATGGACCTCACTGAATTAAAGAGATCTTAACCATCCAAGGCTAATTGTGGGATCACAATATATTAACCCGCTTCAATTCTAAAGGGTGCCATTCATGGCTGTTTTACTCCAAGCGCTTCAATTAGCCATAAAACATGCTGGCAAGCGCCGGTAGGACTGTTTCCATCTCTCTTCCACCTCCTCCCCCCTCCCCTCCCACACCAGTCCTTCATTATCAGGCGAGGTTCTTTGTTATCAGACAGGCTGTCTTTGAAATCGTCCTTGCTTTAAGTCTGTTATTGAGTTCCGCCGAGCCATTGTGTTCCAGAGGTATTATTCGTGCCACTGATAACGGGGTGTGCATGTTTAAAAAAATAAATAAACACTTTTGAACTCTGAGTTAAATAGCCAAATTAAATGGACTAATTGCTTCTTGAAGATTTGAAGCCTCCGAGCAATGCGCCAGGGATCAAACTTCAAGTAGGCATTTGGCAATGCATCTTTCCATCTTTGAAGGAGGGGAATCAAAAAATCCACTGTAAAAGTTTACGCAATTGCAAACCTGATCATTCAATAAGACAGAGATTCATTTTATACACACTGCTGTTATCTTAAAAGGAAAGAGACTGTTACAACAACCACTCAGGGAGAAGAAAATCCTCTCATTCTAAATGGGTCATCTGTTATTGAAAGTACTGTTTATAAGGGGAGACTGCAAATAAGGGGAGAAATAAATGTTAAAAAGTCAGTCTACACAGACAGAAAACATTTCTTAATAAATTGGCCTGCGAATTGCTCGGGGTTAAATATCGCGCCTTGACAATTTAATTGCGCTGCTTCGTCTAGATATTTCTCTCTCCCTCTGCCCCCTCATAAACTCAAAGGCGTTCTCTCGGACGAGGTTAAACGACTAGCCAGACCTAATCAAAGCACAATCAGAAACGGAAGGGAAACCAGGCTAGGAGTGGAGAGGAGGAGAGGTGAGCCGCTTCAACGTCACAACTCCACCAAGAAAGCAGCGTTAGATTTGATGAACAAATAATGTCATTCTGTATTATTGCCCCAGATTTCAGAGGAAATAAATCCAAGTCAGAAGCCACTAAGGCGTTAGTCGAGCTGACAAGTCAGCTGGTCACACAGGCAGGAGGGGGGGGGGGGGGGCAATTTTATGCTTGGTCCGGCAATACGGTGCGGAGGCTCCGTACGGAGAGTATGACACAATTGCGGAGGATTGCGGAGGCCAAATCAAGCTCTGTACGGTGATGCCATGGACCTCCCAAATGTTGTAACAATGCGGAGGCCTCTGTATAGCTCTGCATTTACATGATTGGTTGATGGTAGGTGGGGGCAGTAGGTCCTTTATAAACACAAACTCACTTCCTTGACAACTTCCATGACAATAAACATGGAGAACCTTGACAAAAGGCTATAAGAACAAGTTTGCAAACGTAAACATCTTCATGATACTGTGTGTAGGGATTTCAAAGACACAAAAATTAGGGGAAGAGAGATCGGGGAGGTAGTGGCGATGGAAGGGGACGCTTGCCACAAGAAGTGGAGGCAGTTGCAGGACAAGTTCGGAAAACAAAATGTTTTAAATGTTTGAAGTGGAGATGCAGGTGAGAAAACGGTGCCATTTGACTTCATGCTGTCTTAGCTGAGCTCCTATGTCAAGCACCGGGAAACCGACTCCAATATCTCAGAAGAGGTAAGGTCTTGTCTTTTAATTTCAGCCGGCTGCTTGTAATTTTCTGGCTGGCTATAGAGGTTAGCCCTGAATCAGTGCGACCGGTGCATTTTAAGTGGTGCAGACCAATTCATCGGATGCCACACTCTGCTCTGCGGAGGCCGCATCGCCGCAAATGCTGTACGGCCACTGCAGACGCCGGTTGGACCATGAATCGGCTTTAAGGTGCAGCACGATGCACTGAAGAGACAAATCGTGCAGCCAACAGAGACGGCCAGTCATTTAGCGCAGGGAGAGAGAAGGTGATCGTAACCTAAAGGAACGACACAATACATAAGTGCTGTATATATCTTTATTGTGTGTGTGTGTGTGTGTGTGTGTGTGTGTGTGTGTGTGTGTGTGTGTGTGTGTGTGTGTGTGTGTGTGTGTGTGTGTGTGTGTGTGTGTGTGTGTGTGTGTGTGTGTGTGTGTGTGTGTGTGTGTGTGTGTGTGTGTGTGTGTGTGTGTGTGTGTGTGTGTGTGTGTGTCAGGCTGCACTGTCTTTCTCAGTGTTACGAGTCATAAAACAAAATATTAAAACTGTCAAATTTGTCAAGGCCATGATTGGCCCGGTAACAGATGTCAGCGCTGAAGGCCAGTCTCGTTTAACCGTCTGGCTACTGGAGTCAACGGTGCATCGGATTATTCAAAGTCCATTTCCCAAGCAAACGATCCCAAGCAAGAGAACGGGGTCTGCTTGCTTTGGACACAAGGCTCACCAGGTGGCATCGGTCAACACCTGAAAATGTTTATGAGCCAAGACACACGCAAAAAACACACACACATAGAAAAATAAAACACACGTATACAGCCCATTTACCCAGCAATAAAAGTCTAATTTCTTGACCGTCTGGGTTTTACATACAGATAAGAGTGGTCAAAACTGTGGGTCGTCCACTCAGCTCAAATCAGACCATTTCCCTCTCTGCTGAGCTAACGCCGTAAGAGGGCTCATATCCTAGCTTGCCTAACATCTTAGCAATGTACTACTAGGGTGCAGGATTATGACCATTGACCGTTTGATCCAAGCCAGAAATCTTGGCCCTACACACAGTTTCTCAGTGATATCAGGAGTGATGTCAAGGCAGGATATCACTGTCACGTGTCACTCCCATTGACAACCAGTATGACTTTTAAACAGTGGAAACTACATTCCGGCCGGTCGGTGAAGCCTTGGACTGTGTGAGGGAGAAGTGTATGCCCCGAGGCCAGCACTGATGATGTGTCTCCTGGGAGCCATTTCAACCGTTAGAGCGCTATGAGATGAGAACGGAGAGAGCGAGAGAGCGAGAGGGGGGAGCGCAAGAGCAAAAGAAAATCCTTATGACCGATTCTCTGTCAAAGACCGTCATACCAGACACAACTCACTCTGATTCTGAGAGTAACCCAAATGTGTTTATAAGGAAACGTCTCTTTATTCTGGTTTGTAAAAGGGTGATGGGCCCAGTCTTTGACCGACAGCTCCGGCTGTCCCACCACAACTCTTGACCGAAACTCTGACACAAAACATGCCCAGGTCTCGAAAATCTGCTGACGCCATCCTTGTCCTACGGCAATTTTTAGACTTCAGCCTTACCGGTTGTACAGTACCCCTGGGTCAAAAGTCATGGGAGTCAGCAAAAGTTGCACTACCACCACAACATCATCAGCAGCCATGAAACAAGCTAGAATCCTTGCTCAGGATTCTCTAAGCAGGTGTACACATAACAGAAACAGGCAGACATAGCAGCTCGCACTACGCCAACGGTGGATCTCTAAGGAGATCAGACTGTTGGACGCCGACAAATGAGGAGATGGACACCAACAAATGAGGAGATGGACACCAACAAATGAGGAGATGGACGCCAACAAATGAGGAGATGGACACCAACAAATGAGGAGATGGACACCAACAAATGAGGAGATGGACACCAACAAATGAGGAGATGGACACCAACAAATGAGGAGATGGACACCAACAAATGAGGAGATGGACACCAACAAATGAGGAGATGGACACCAACAAATGAGGAGATGGACACCAACAAATGAAGAGAAGGCCAATGGTTGGTTCCATATGCCTCTAGCAAAGGGGGGTGGGGGGGGGTGGACCGAACACCTAAAGCAATCCGCCCCTCCCCCAGGAGGTTTGGACTAGTCTGGCCATCTCCACTGCTGAAGACAACTGGAGCTCTCCAGTGACTAGACTTACTCTGAGGAGTGGCTTAGTCAGAAGCGTTACAGGCCCAGGAGAGCCGCCGGTCACCAGACAGCTGAAGCCAGACCATGAGGAGGGTTTATATTAACAGTGTGATTAGAGAATCCACATCTAAGGCCTAACGCAGAACTGCTGTAGTTTTTCGTCCCTCTCCTTCTAACAGATGGTCAGAGTGGTCAGAGCCTGTTTAATTCTTTCTTTTTATTACTCCAACGTAATTACACACCATCAAAACGTTTGGACGCTCTTTCGTGTGGTGATTTGGGTTGGGGTTCTTCTGTATTATCCAGGTTGACGCAAGAAATGGAGGTTCTTGCATTCCCACTTAGTTGAAATGGGACTTTGATTGCTTGTATCAAAAATCATTGCTTGTATCAAAAATCATTGCTTGCATCAGAAGTCCCACTAGATACAGAGTAAGAGATGGGGAATATTTTCTATGCATTTTTTCTAATGGCATGCAACTAGCCGTTTGCTTTAGTAGACAGCTATGAAGCTGCAGTGCTAAGCATCCCTCGGTATGTGTCGGCGTGTAAACAATGGTGGTCAGTAGATGGGAGAGTGGGGAGGGGGGGGGGGGGGCTCTGAAGTGCAAACCCTGTTAAATGGACATTGTCACATTTCCTCCACCAAAGCATCGGTAACCGTTACCGTTACCGTGCGTGTAGCAAAACAAAAACAATGTGTGGTGTTAGTTTGAGGCTGTGTTGTCATGACATTTTCACAGAGAGAAAACATCCAAAGCTTCTCCTTTTCTCACAGACATGCCAAGGATAATATCCGCTGCCCCCCCCCCCCCCCCCTTACCCCTCCTGACCTTTCAGACCCTGCCAAGCTCATCAAGGGCTGCGGGCCTTTTCATTTGTCGCAGTAATATCTAAAGGAGGATCCATTCCTTAGAAAGGAGAGGGCGAGGATGAGGGTGGACAGATACTGTATCACACAGTGGTGTTGTGTACCGGGACGCAAACGGGAAACATTTTGTATGCAGGGAAGCACACTTCTGCGTCGATTGGGAGCGTGTGCGCGTGTGCATGCGGGTGTGCTTCTATGTAAGCACGCGTGTGTGTCTATGTGTGTGCGCGGTGTTGGGGAGGGTATGGACCCAATATCACAAATATATGGTAATTGAAACCACAGAAATCTTTTCGGAAAATATAGTCAATTTGATTCTGTGGCAAAAGGTCACCCTATTCAATTTACACTCTATGCCGAGTACAACAAGGAGAGCAGAAAACACCTGAAAGCAAATGATCCTATCAAGCCGAGAGACCTCGGCACTTACCTACTGCATAAAAGCTATTTGCTGATTACTAAATAAATGCATTATCTTTTACCTTGACTCCTGTGCATGTGTGTGTGTTCCATCCCCCCCCCAGTTGTATCTGGTCCGGGCGCTGCAGCAGGTAGGCCTTGTCCGTGCCTTGACTTTGTGAGCAGGTTATCAAGAGTCACGTTTCATCCACTTGGCTATCTGATGGCCTTTCTGGGGTGGCGACACACTCGCCAGCAGGTAAACATAAGAGGGCGCCCAAAACCCTTCAACGGTCTGAGTGGGACTATTGAGTAATACTACGTCTCTACAACTGTGGAGATACACATAGAGCAAACTAACGAGAGAAAGTCTAAGTCCTCTGCATCAATACAGATGGGTGTTAGGAAAGATTTCATAGATGGGACTTAAATTCATTGAAATACCCTTCGTTGAAATACCTGTCAAGGAGTAGCCTTCGCTGAAATTTATATGAATGTGTTTATTGCATGTTTATCTAGGGATCATAAAATGTCATTACCACATGTAAATCCCGGGAAATTGATCTTTTCCAATCGGCTCAACCTTTATCCTGTTTGTTTGAATGTTCGATTGAGTGGAATGTCCCTGTAATTGTCAGCTGACCGCTTGCAAGCCTTGTTATTTCACTAATTGCATTACTGACACACCTGTGGCCTCCTGCCTCAAGTGCTTCAGTTTCTTTAAATGGAGGATGGTGTTAAGGGTGTGAAGGTTACTGCTGATATGTATTATGATATCACCGTCTCTGTCTCATAAATGGGGGAGGGCATCGGCCAGGTAACCTAACACCATCGTTTATGAACTCTCCAATGCTTGTACTTTCTCCCTAAGCACCTATCCACATACCTTCATGGATTTGAAGGACAATTACTGGTACATGGAAAAGCTCTCTATCCCACGCCTACACCAATCCAATGCTTTTCTTTTTGTGGGGAGGAGTGAACAAGAGCACACTTCAGCAAGAAGAAGAGGATGTTTTGATATGACGTTGCCCATTGATATAGGCCTTGTTTATTCTGCTCGGAATTGGCCAGCATTTATAAAAAAAAAAATTGTACCTTCATTTAACTAGGCAAGTCAGTTAAAGAACAAATTCTTATTTACAATGACGGCTTAGGAACAGTGGGTTAACTGCCTTGTTCAGAGGCAGAACGACAGATCTTTACCTTGTCAGCTAAGAGATTTGATCCACCAACCTTTCGGTTACTGGCCCAACACTCTAACCACTAGGCTACTAGACAAAATTGTCTGGGTACAAAGCCTACTCAGTCTGCCAGTTAATATAAGTAATAACAACACTAACGTGGTAATGGACACAGACAGGGATGGAGGAATAGAGGGACTTCGAGCTAGAGCTCGTTAAAATTAGGTCAACAGCCCCATCGGAGGACACACACTTTTCCCAAATGTGCTTCATAACAAATGTGTGTACATCCTTCCAGTGAGAATGAACCACCTAATCTTTCCCATAAACACAGCAGAGACACACACAGGGGCAGACAGACAAACCCCCTCGCTTTCCCACAAACACACACACACACACACAGACGCAGGCAGACAACCCCCTCATCCCATTCCCACAAACACACACACACAGACGCAGGCAGACAACCCCCCCATCCCATTCCCACAAACACACACACAGGGGCAGACAGACAAACCCCACTCCCTTTCCCACAAAGACACACACACAGGCAGGCAGACAACCCCCCCATCCCATTCCCACAAACACACACACAGGGGCAGACAGACAAACCCCACTCCCTTTCCCACAAAGACACACACACAGACGCAGGCAGACAACCCCCCCATCCCATTCCCACAAACACACACACAGGGGCAGACAGACAAACCCCACTCCCTTTCCCACAAAGACACACACACAGGCAGGCAGACAAACCCCACTCCCTTTCCCACAAACACACACACAGGGGCAGACAGACAAACCCCACTCCCTTTCCCACAAAGACACACACACAGGCAGGCAGACAACCCCCCCATCCCATCCCCACAAAGACACACACACAGGCAGGCAGACAACCCCCCCATCCCATCCCCACAAACACACACACAGGGGCAGACAGACAAACCCCACTCCCTTTCCCACAAAGACACACACACAGGCAGGCAGACAAACCCCACTCCCTTTCCCACAAAGACACACACACAGGCAGGCAGACAAATCCCACTCCCTTTCCCACAAACACACACACAGGGGCAGACAGACAAACCCCACTCCCTTTCCCACAAAGACACACATTTACATTTACATTTAAGTCATTTAGCAGACGCTCTTATCCAGAGCGACTTACACACACACAGGCAGGCAGACAAACCCCACTCCCTTTCCCACAAACACACACACACACAGGCAGGCAGACAAACCCCCCTCCCTTTCCCACAAACACACACACACACAGGCAGGCAGACAAACCCCCTCCCTTTCCCACAAACACACAGAGGCAGGCAGACAGGCAGGTAGACACCCCCCTTTCCCACAAACACACAGGCAGGCAGACAAACCCCCTCCCACAAACACACACACACACAGGCAGACAGGCAGACAGGCCCCCCCCCCCACACACACACTTCCCCCTCCCTTTCCCACAAACACACACACACATACACACACATACACACACACCGTCAATGTCCATGCCACAGCTTTCTGCTTAGCCTACTGTCTGTCAGTGGTAATGATTGTCAAGCCAATGTGCGTCATCCCAGCAGCCACTCACTCAAGCACAAGGAGTTACTTCAAGAGCTTTTACAACTATTCAAGGCCCTGCCTGAGCCCAAATGTTCCAATAGAAAACACAAGCTTGAACCATAAGCATGCAGTTCGCGTAGCTCAATTGGTCTTGAACGTAGTTCCGGAATGACCAGGGTTGTGAGTTTGACTTCCACATCAGAAGGCATACAAGAAAAAGAAACACTGCACACTCTTTCGGAAGTACAAACAACCAAGACAAGCTACTTTGTAAGAGAACATTTTTTTCTATCACGACAATTTTTTAGTTTATTCCATCCTATTCTATGAGTAGGTCTAGGAAAGAGAGAGGCGCTAGTGCAGAAATGCTAGTTGTAGCAAGGCAGGGCTGCCGGGATGGGGAGGGCTGCACACCTCTGATCGATATGCCTCTCCTGGAGAGGAGGATCACACAGGACTGATAGCACTTCACATCTAATCACTGAACCCACGGATTGAGGGCCTCTCTCCTTCTTTCTATCGTTCACTTGCTCTCACTCTCTCTTCAATTCACTTTCTCTCCTTTCTCTTCACTCTATTCTCTCTCTCTCTCTCTCTCTCTCTTACTCTGCCTCGCTCTCACTCATTCTGTTACTCTTTCTCGCTCTATCCCTCTCTAAAAAGCAAGTGTTTTTAACTCCCACCCGCTTGAAAGTATACATTATTAAATAATACAGGAAGGCTTGGCTTGCGGTTTGGGTTCCTGCGTGTATTTGTATGTGTGTGTGTGTGTGTGTGTGTGTGTGTGTGTGTGTGTGTGTGTGTGTGTGTGTGTGTGTGTGTGTGTGTGTGTGTGTGTGTGTGTGTGTGTGTGTGTGTGTGTGTGTGTGTGTGTGTGTGTGTGTGTGTGTGTGTGTGTGTGTGTGTGTGTGTGTGTGCGTGCAGGGGGCTTATTGGCTTAGCATTTCCGGCCAGGGTAAAGAGAAGCGGTCCTGAAAGGCTCTTAGTACAGATTACGCTCTCGCACTAAAAATAGCCACACACACACACACACACACACACACACACAGACAGGAATGCTATGGAAGTGCAGCGACTAGCCATTCATCACATGCAAACGTCACCACCTGGTATTTTTATAAGTTGTCTCACTCTCTTGTGTGTGCCCGTGCGCACATATACACACCACACACTCAACACACACACACACAAGCTACTAGTATAGCTTGAGGAAGTGTGGGTGCCTACTTATTGCAGCAACGGCATGACAACTTTACACCTTACTCTCACTCTAAGAACAACAACAACACACAAACACACAAACAAGCAAACAACATACACACCCAACACACATTACAACCTCAAAGGAAAAACAATATACAATAAACCTGTCATGAGGACTTCACTCCTGTGGCTGGCAGTCAGATTCTACTTTGACGGAAATGCGAGGTGGATGTGGCCTCTTCATGGTTAACCTTTACCCCCATGTCCTCATTAGGGGGTTCAGGAGGGAGACATACAGAACACTAGGTCACATAGCTGACCCCACCCGTGTTGGGACCTTATACAGTGCCTTCGGAAGGTACTCAGCCCCTTGAATTTTTTCACATTTTGCTACGTTACAGCCTTATTCTACAATTGATCAAATATTTTTTTTCTTCTCAGTAATCTACACACAACACCCCATAATGACAAAGCGAAAACAGGTTTTTAGAAATGTATGCTCATTTATAAAACATTTAAAACAGAAATAACTTATTTACATAAGTATTCAGACCATTTGCTATGAGACTCGAAATTGAGCTCAGGTGTATCCTGTTACCATTACTCATCCTTGAGATGTTTCTACAACTTGATTGGAGTCCACCTGTGGTCAATTCAATTGACTGGACATGATATTGAAAGGCACACACCTGTCTATATAAAGGTCCCACAGTTGACAGTGCATGTCAGATAAAAAAACAAGCCATGAGGTCAAAGGAATTGTCTGTAGAGCTCAGAGACAGGATTGTGTCAAGGCACAGATCTGTGTAGGGTTACCAAAAGAATCTCTGCAGCATTCAAGGTCCACAGGAACGCAGTGGCCACCATCATTCTTAAATGAAAAAAATGTAGAACCACCAAGACTCTTTCTAGAGCTGGCCTCCCAGCCAAACTGAGGAATCGGGGGAGAAGGTCCTTGGCCAAGAACCCGATGGTCACTCTGAAAGAGCTCCTCTGTGGAGATGGGAGAACCTTCCAGACAACCATCTCTGCAGAACTCCACCAATCAGGCCTTTATGGTAGAGTGGCCAGTCAGAACTCACTCCTCAGTAAATGGCACCCACCATTTAACAAGGCACCTAAAGACTCTCAGACCATGAGAAACAAGATTCTCTGGTCTGATGAAACCAAGATTGAACTCTTTGGCCTGAATGCCAAGAGTCATTTCTGGAGAAAACCTGGCACCATCACCAAACATGCTGACCACACCGCTCACGTTGCAAAGTAAATGTACACATACGTGTTATTCAATCATTGCACCCACACTGCTTGCGAGCGTCAACGAGCGTCTGCGTAGCCAGGCGCTAAAATAGAACTTGGTTCTATTTGTGAAGCTTGATGTGCTGCAAGTCCCGCCTCTCCCATCTCCTCATTGGTTTTTAGGTGCATATACCCACATGGGTGTCCAGTTGGTAGTGGTAATGCACCTTAAAGTTGGTTGCCAACCGCCATATAGAGTCCGAAGAAGAAGAAGCCTGAAGGAAGAGAGATTACTAGAAACAAACTTGAACCTTTTATCTGTGGATTAACTGTCTGAGTAGAGGACCTTGTGCATTTCAGGTAAAATAGCAACCCAATGTTAATATCCCGGGATAAATTAGCCGGCAACAGTAAGCTAGCTAGTTAAATTACCATAAATGTTCAATGCTTTTCGACCCGTCCTCAAATGGATATAGTTAGTTCAGAGTTTGTTTTGATATTTCAACCTGTGTGACCTGGTGTGGGTGGATAAAATCAACATGCACGCGATGACGGATGTACGCACACTAGCGTTCTGGTCAGCATGTAAGGTGGATGTTTTTCAGCGGTAGGAACTTGGAGACTAGTCAGGATCGAGGCAAAGGTGCATGGAGCAAAGTACAGAGTTTTCATCCTTGATGAAAACCTGCTCCACAGCGCTAAGGACTTCAGACTGGGACGAAGTTTCAGTTTACAACAGGAAAACGATCCTAATCATACAGCCAAGACAACGCAGGAGTGTCTTCGGGACAAATCTCTGAATGTCCTTGAGTGGCCCAGCCAGAGCCCGGACTTGAACGCAATCAAAAATATCTGTAGAGACCTGGAAATATCTGTGCAGCAACACTCCCCATTCAACCTGACAGAGCTTGAAAGGATCTGCAGAGAAGAATGGGAGAATCTCCCCAAATACAGGTGTGCCAAGATTGTAGCGTCATACCCAAGAAGACTCGAGGCTGTAATCATTGCCAAAGGTGCTTCAACAAAGTACTGAGTAAAGGGTCTGAATACTTATGTAAATGTGATATATCTGGGTTTAATTTGTAATACATTTTCAAACATTATGTGGTATTGTGTGTAGATCGATGAGGAAAAAAAACATTGAATCCATTTTAGAATAAGGCTGTAACGTAACAAAATGTGGAAAAAGTCAAGGGGTCTGAATACTTTCCGAATGCAGTGTCTATGGTGTTGTCAGATGATACAGTTAGTGTGTTTTCCATCCATGCCCAGTCCAGTACGGTTCTCTGTGTGAGGTGGGACCCAAAGCTTTTCATCATTAGATACACAGACCCCGAAACATTAGACAGACAGTCCAGCTAGCGCTTGCACACACAAAACCCATTAAACTCTTGGCCGTACCGGTGACGTCTGATTGAATAGAAGTGTGTGTGTGTGTGTGTGTGTGTGTGTGTGTGTGTGTGTGTGTGTGTGTGTGTGTGTGTGTGTGTGTGTGTGTGTGTGTGTGTGTGTGTGTGTGTGTGTGTGTGTGTGTGTGTGTGTGTGTGTGTGTGTGTGTGTGTGTGTGTGTGTGTGTGCAGGTGTCTTGTTAAGCAGATACAATCAGCTAATACGTTCGAGGACACTCGGCTGGGGCACTTACTTGCTCCAACCCAGCCCTCAATCAGCAGTGTATCTCTTTAGGAAGACATACAACAGTCAGCCAGCCAGCCTGCCAAGCGACCACCAAAAGATATTCCCTCTTGCTCTTTTCCAAACATGCCCTGAGGGTACTATTTTCTTGGCTGCCTCGCTCACCTCGTTCCCTCACTCCCTCCCCCCTCCTCCCCATCCCTCAGTCTGCGGGTGAATCCATTTCTTTATGCCCACTGGATATGAAATGTAACGGGGCTGTTTGTGGACATCCTTTGGGGAGAGTGTCTATGTGTGTGTGTCTGTGTGTGTGTGTCTGTCTGTGTGTTTCTGTGTGTGTGTGTCTGTGTGAGAGCCAATGGAGTATTGTGGAGGGGAGAGAGAGATAGAGAGAAGGAGAGAGATAGAGTGAGAGTATCTCTTTGCTGTGGAATGAATCTGACAGACGCTCAGAGATAACGCTCCGACTCAACCGTGTGTGTGTGCTGACGTGTGTGTGTTCACGTGTGAGTGAGTGCCTATACGTGTACACTTGAGTGTGCCTGTGTGTGTTGGAAGAAAGGGGTATTGGAACATAACATTTTGATCAGCACACTTGCAACACCCCTCCCCCCAAAAAACCACAAGACTACATTACAGCCAGAATGGCAGATCTGTGAGTCTGTTACACTGTTACAGAGATTGCCTCTGTTTATCAGAAGAAGGGGAGCCTAGCTTTTATCAAACTACATTGTTTGTGCACAAAGTAGGGGTCCTAACAATTATGGGAAGTGTGTTTTATTTTAATAGGGCTCACTTGAGAGAATCATATTATACAGAACAGTATGATAATTTAGCCACCCTTGCTGAACTGCAGAAAGGGTGCGTGTGCTGTGCTCTCAAATGTCAGCATAAATTTGCAAAGTAAACGCAGCCAGCGTTCAGCGGGGACTGGTAAAAGGGGGTGATGAAGGTGTGTGTGTGTGTGTGTGTGTGTGTGTGTGTGTGTGTGTGTGTGTGTGTGTGTGTGTGTGTGTGTGTGTGTGTGTGTGTGTGTGTGTGTGTGTGTGTGTGTGTGTGTGTGTGTGTGTGTGTGTGTGTGTGTGTGTGTGTGTGTGTGTGTGTGTGTGTGTAAATTTACTACTTGTGAGTGTCTAGGGTGAGGGAGGGGAGACTATTAAACAAACATTTTGATCGCGACACATTCAGCACTTCCAAACGTACACACACACACACACCCCCCTAATCAATCCGGGCTGTCTTCCTCTTCCTCGGCCCGCTATGCGTAAGCACTGCATCTGCCCAGGGAAACATTTGAACAACACATAAACAAACAAAAATGAAACAAACAGAGGAGGGACCTCTGTCTCGGAGGCATAATACCTTCTTCCTTTAACAATCCCAAACCCGCCGTAAGCAAGATCGCCCACCTCCGATGACTAATCTAGCGTGTGTTTGTGTGCGACCAACACAGAAAAAGCCATTGCATATACAGTACCTGGCTAATGCCCTAAATCCTCCACTCCCTCTCTCACCAGACTCTCTTGTTTTTAATTCATCAGTTGGGGGATTTCCGCTGGCACTCCACGGCGGGATTCTATCCTCGCCGCGAAAATGACGCCAATCACTCAATCCGCGGGATCAGCGACTTGTTTCAGACAGAGGCACGCAATCGACATCTTGTTTTACCTCTAGCGATGTTAACTACCTCACTATCTTTGTTAATAAGAGACTCTGTTAATGGTCTGATATCTTTACTGCGTAATGTTGAGAGATTGACAGCTGGGGATAGAGTCATCTTTAAATGTGGTCCTTTAGCTCAGTTGGTAGAGCATGGTGCTTGTAACGCCAGGGTAGTGGGTTCGATCCCCGGGACCACCCATACGTAGAATGTATGCACACATGACTGTAAGTCGCTTTGGATAAAAGCGTCTGCTAAATGGCATATATTATTATTATTATTATTATAAATGGCTTGATCAGAGTGTTTGAGGACCGGCTGTCATTGGGCAAATGTCATTTCCACTCGTTCCTTACAAGGAGACGGCAGCCATATTTGATGGAGTGGGGATAAAGTTGCTCCTAACCACTGATTTAGGATTAGATCTCGCTTAATCTGCATAAGGTTTATGGTAGGGATTGAAGACAGCGTAATCTGAATCGAGATATGTTGTTTGAGTATCCTGGAGTGATTCTGAGTCCACATTGGCAACCGGTTGGGGAGTTCTGGACATAATCTCACTGGCAGACCCAACAACCACAGCCCGATATAGAAAGTGTTGGCTTAGTAGCCGGGGCGTGTTGAAGAGGTGTGAGAGCACACTGTGGTCCAGACTGATAGCTGGCCTTGTAAGAGGCTGTGTGCCACTCTCAGTGTTGTCCGGATCCCGCTGAAGAACACTGGCAGAGTACTGTAAAATAGGCCATCCAAGGGAAAGAACACACACAATGCACATGGACAAGCACACACACACACACACACACACACACACACACACACACACACACACACACACACACACACACACACACACACACACACACACACACACACACACACACACACACACACACACACACACACACACACACACAAAAACGTGCACCCACAAGCAGACAGTCACACACACACACACACACACACTCTATATCAAACACTTGATAGTAGTCGCACACACCAAACACACACACGAATAGCCCATGTGCAGGATGTGAACAATCACCCTGGTCCATTAATGATCAAACCAACTTCACGCTAGATGTTCACATTATCGACAGCCAGCGACTTTAAAAAAAACAAAATTCTGGGTGTATAATAATAAAGCTGCTTACACATTTGCCACCGCCAGTCACGCGGCCGGCAGCATCTACATCAGTGCCAACGCTACAAAAACAAGACTTGTTCTTCTTCCCCAAGTAGCGTTGGACCGAGACTGAAGTTCATTAAAACACAACCAGGGTAGGGGGTCCATTTTAGGAAGGATTCTCAGAGGCTGTTCTTAAAGAAGGAAAGACAAAGCTTTCTTTCTCTGGCATCAGAGGGTGTCTCTCTCTTGCGGTCTCAGTCTCTCTCTGCCTCTATCACTCTCACTCTGCCTCTATCACTCTCACTCTGTCTCTTTATATCTGTTTCTCTCTCTCTTTATCTCTCTCTTTATCTCTCACGCCCTCCCCCTCCCTCCAGTTGTGTGCAGTAGCCAGAGGGAGCCCAGCCTAGCACACATCTCCCCGTCTTGGTTCCCCCTCCCTACCGCCCACCCTCCAGAGCGGGGCCCCACGGTGACAGCTGCACCCAGCTTCCAGGCACCCTCCCTGGGAAGCGGCCTCCACTCCCCTACCACCTCCAGACTCAACTCCACCATTTTAGCCCCGGAGATGCTCCAGATGAATCATGGCCAAGCGAACTGACACTGAAGGGCATCAACCGTCAAGTTCACAACAATCCACTGTGCCTTTCCTGCTACTGCTCCCCGATCCTATCTCTCTGTCTCGCTTTCGATCTCTCTGCTCATCTGCCTGCCAGCCAGGGCCTGTTTTGTTCTGTGCACACTAGAAGAACTCCATGGCAAATCACACATGCGGGATAAAAAAAAACTGAGCAACGGGCCCTTCAGCACTCTGTGTGTGTGTGTGTGTGTGTGTGTGTGTGTGTGTGTGTGTGTGTGTGTGTGTGTGTGTGTGTGTGTGTGTGTGTGTGTGTGTGTGTGTGTGTGTGTGTGTGTGTGTGTGTGTGTGTGTGTGTGTGTGTGTGTGTGTGTGTGTGTGTGTGTGTGTGTGTGTGTGTGTGTGTGTGGAAAAAGAGAGAGTATTAGTGAGAGAGACTGAGAGAGAGACTATGCGCATTTGTGTGTGCAGTAGTTATGTAAGTATGTGTGTGGATTTGTATGTCTATGAGGTTTGTGTGTGTGCGTGTGTATTCATTCGTTTGTGCATTGTTTAAGGTTAAGGTTAGGGTAGAGACGACCTACCACGAACACCCATTAACCTCTAGTCAGGTAGTTTAAGAAAACATTGGCAGTAGATTGTGAGAGAGGAAGAACACAAAGTCCCCTGTGCCAACTTGTTTCACATAACAGCTGGCCAATCATTAACCAGTTCTAAAACCTGACGTTGTGATTGGGCACTGCAGTGCCCCACACAGGCCAATCAGGGAAGCGCAGAAAGTTTGTGCGGCAACCCCCAGCCCCAAGCCTCTGATCTGTGAGCGTGCACGCACACACACACAAACACAGAGAGAGAACCAACCATTTTTCCCCTGTCAGATTAGTAAGGATTACTAATAACACGAGCCAACTCCCAGCGTTGCAGTATGATGTACTGAGCACTTCGTATGGCAACTTGAAAACTTTCCACTTTCCAATTCCAGATGGCAACCACAAGCACAAGGAATACATTCATTGACTGTAAAGCCAGCTCATTTGAAATGCATCACATTCATTAGTGCTCAGATGTTTTTCGAACGTTACAGCTGTTTTCTGATCGTAGCTGTGTAGTATGTGTGTTGAAATAATGTAGTATCCTACACACACACTTCGTACAGTGCTGGTTTCTCTATGCTGGCTACCTCAAAGAGTGCATTGTGTTTTAAAATGTGACACACACACACTTGACAGACATGCTAGCTTGTATTTTTATCCATCCCCTCATCGGCCGCAGGCCATATCACTCTGAGGGTCCGGAGTCACACGACTAGCACTTTAGGACCCCGGAGCACAAGGGACTGTCTCGGGGCCCCTCACTGGCACTAGGTTGAAGGACCAGAGGGAGGGAGGGAGGGAGGCGTGCGTGTGTGTGTGTGTGTGTGTGTGTGTGTGTGTGTGTGTGTGTGTGTGTGTGTGTGTGTGTGTGTGTGTGTGTGTGTGTGTGTGTGTGTGTGTGTGTGTGTGTGTGTGTGTGTGTGTGTGTGTGTGTGTGTGTGTGTGTGTGTGTGTGGAAAGAATTCTGTCCGCTATCAACCTCTCCCCTACTGGGGCCATTGAGACACACACTTTCCGCCTCCGAAAACGTGACAGCATGACAAGCCACAGACCAACAGTGGCATTCCCCTCCAGCATTCTCCTCTCTCCAGCCAAGCCAGCACCAATCTCCATGTTCCTCGCCTATCTCCCCACTGATAAACCAGTAATGAACTGTCTCTCCTAGCTTACTTGTCCCAAATGACTTTACTTCCCCCCAGCATGCTACTTTCAGTGGACTTTGCCTCCCTGAATGAGAGAGAGAGTGCCGCAGGTTGAAAGTTGAACACTTCCCTCCCAAACCTTTTGGAAAAGGGGGCTTTCGCAATATGGCCATAATATGGGGGCCAAAGGGCCAAGAGCTGGGTTTAATTTCCTCTGCTCCTTTAGATGCCTGCCGCAGCAGAGTAGAGCAGTGGCTGGACTGTAATAAATGACTTGGGGGATTGATAAGGTACTGTCAGGGAGAGAAGCCAAAGGACAGTACAAAGGTCTCCAGGCTTATCGCCAAACCCCTGTTATCTTGACTTCGTACTTTTCAGGGGGATATAAAGTCCCTCTCTCAATACAGTCGGTACTACTACATACTGTACGAGGCGGGGGTTTTTATCATGTACCTGGAAGGCTTTCAACAGATAGCAAACTCAGCATGTGTGACGCGTCTGTTTCTATCGCTGACTGAGCTCAGGCTGGTGACCTCTGAAGAGTTCATTTACCTCGCATCCACTTCCTAGATGGAAAAATACATACTGAACAAGAGTCCAGGCTACCAAAATATCCGTAAATAGTTAACGACCGTGTCATAAATTGTGTGATACTGGGGCAAAGGGGAGCAGAGAGACTTGGGGAAATAAAAACAAGCTGTAGTATGATATGCTCTCTTACCTCAAAGAGGTTGGAAGCCTCGTTGCCATATTGACTGGAAATGATCTCTGATTGGTCACTGTACCACTTGAGCCCGCCCAGGAAGCTGTCCGCATCCAGGTCACTGACATCAAGCTCTGAGAGGTCGAGTTCCGGGAGGTCCGGACAGAGGGGTTGGTCTTCGCCAACCAAGGCAGCACACTGGGGAGACGAGAAGACGGAAGGTGTCAAAAACCCATCAACACACACAAAGGTGCGCAGACACACACGTACGTACCAACGCACACACACAAACACACACGCACACTGAGGCAAATGATGGAAGCTACTTTTTCACATTAATTCACAAGCCGTTACCCCCACAGGTATTATTTTATGGTTATTATGCAATATCTGTACACTACATCCTGGCCTTGAGGACATTCATTATGTATTTGATGATAACAAGTTATCTTTATTGATAGGCCTACCTTTTTACATTTCTCATACTGCATGGTTCATTTTAGTAGACTAGGAAATCCTGCTAGGCCTATTGGCCTAATAGGTCAGACATTCATAAAGCCTGATAATTCAGTCAACATCGTGTTCCATGGGTATTCTTCCTATGGTTTTATGTCCATGTCACTGATAGGCTGAACTCTCGGGGTCAACCTCATTTGAATGACAGCATGGCTAGACTTGCCACCTGACTGGCTGACCTGGGCGCGTTAACACAATGGCAGCGGTAGCCATGGCACAAATTTCACTCTGA
Organism: Oncorhynchus gorbuscha; assembly: GCF_021184085.1. Classification (NCBI taxonomy): domain Eukaryota; kingdom Metazoa; phylum Chordata; class Actinopteri; order Salmoniformes; family Salmonidae; genus Oncorhynchus; species Oncorhynchus gorbuscha. Next base: position 24,826,697 of record NC_060193.1, read on the forward strand.
CCCAACAGTCGTTTTCCACCCCGTACATGTGATACAGCGGGCCGCGGTGATGCTAAATGCTGCCATTTCATTCGTCACTGTCCGCTTTTATATAGGGGCCTATGCGACAGCTGCTCCGCCGCTCTCCAGACACAAATCATCGCTTCATCGAACTGCGTTGAGGGGATCCACAGACTTTTAAATACGTGTGGTGTGAAGAGAGGAGGAAGATGGGGCAATGAAGTTTGACTCTGCGCCAACGGTTGCAAGCTCAATGTAAACACGTTCCAGGAAGGCGCTTTGCTAACCTACATTTCTTATTCAGGTGCCAATATGTTACAAATGTTAATTGCTTCAGCGGCCCGTGCTTGCTTTGAGGCAAGGTTATGCCAGCACTGCACGCAATGCATCTTGTTCTGGAACATGGCAGTCACTTCTACTCGACAGCGAGAGAAACCCCTAGGCAAGCAAGGAGATATCAGCTCGAGTGAGCCAAATGCAGGTATTTTTTTTTATCCCAAATTTACTCTCGCGTCTTCTCACTGACACCCTCGTTATGCATAGATAAACAGGCGTCTTAAGTTTGGCAAATGTCATAAATGTTGGCTAGAGAGTTGTCAGGATTCAATGTATGCAGACTTAAGGGAGAGTTAATGGTGATACCCAGGAGCCAGAGAGAGGGAGAGGGCGTCTGAATGGAGAGAGATGAGCCTAGGGTTCGACTCAGGGCAACAGAGAGACAGATAGCCTACTATACCATGTGGGAGGTAGGCTTCAAAAAAAGAAAAACGCCCCGGCTAACACGTGCCATAGTCGATCCGGCCTCTGGTTGCGCTCATGAGATGACATGGTCATAGGCTATATTTACGACACAACTCCCTCTCCTTTGCCCATAAACTAGGATAAATATGCAAATTCATCATAGTCTCTATCCCTCCTAGCCCTGTAAAATGCCCCACTTTATCAAGATATACGAAAAAAAGAAATCAAAGAGAGATCTGACATTTCCTCTCAATCTTCTCATCGACTTCCAAGGGTGTTAATGAAATAGCGCCGCCAGACAGAGCGAGGGGGGAGTGCGCTAACCGCCACTGCGAGCCAACGTGATTTACACACACAGAACACATACAAGCACCTGCTATGGTGAGATTATTAGGAATATGACTGGGAATGTTGAGTGAAATTCCCTGGTTGTAAAGGGGCGGTCTTTGGAAATTTCACGGCATGATTTATACTCAACTCAGAATGAATTGACACACTTAGAAAATAAAGAATAAAGTTAGCATGTCTGTCACAAGCAGGACAGGTTCTTGAAATACACGCACCTTTTTAATGGAGGGGGGGGGGACAACACAATAGATAGGCAGCAGATATCACTACGTTGATACACTCGAAAATACCGATACGAAAAAAATATATATATATTTTTATTTTTATTATAATAATTTGACAGGCTGGCCCAGACGACCGAGCATCCATCTATCGATATGAATAATTGAAGTTAAAGTGTAAAGAAGTGTTACTGGTGCATAAAATAATTCGCTGTCAGGCTGTCAAGGAAAGCAAATACATGCGTAGGTCAATGGTCTTGGTCAATAAGTAGTGGGTTAAACTGACATTTCAAGGCGTTTTGTCAAGCGAATAATTGTCATTCAATCTTGCCTCGAGTGGTGATAATAGACAGATGGAGAAAAGCTGATAAACCGACAGCAGCTTCATATCGAAGATGAGCTTCTATCCCATGAATGCGTTAAAGTCGACGGTAACTGCAGACTATAGCCTACAGCTCAATGCCTAAAACAAACTGCATAGACATGCATAACACTAATATCAGAGTTCTAGTCTATCGTCCATCTCCAAATCACTATTTGCATTATTTCCAGTTATTCAAGTAAAAATCATTGCATTGAGTCGACAATATACCCCGTGCGTTTTAAACCAAGAGCTTACAAAGTATGCTGTGGGAAAAACATTACCGATGGCAATTACGCAAATATTTTCATTAACCGGTCAAAACATTCTCATAGCCTATTTTGTAATATGCAACTAGGCTACAGATATGTGTTTACTCCTCCAAACGGATGTTGTTGGCAGAAATGTCAAGACGCGCCCGATACATGTAAGAGAAGATGCTCCTCCGTAATATCGAACCCTCCGTGTCTGTTATCACCCCTGCACTTTCCACTGAACAAATCCCACTGAACAAATCACGTAAAATCCCGATAAAAAGACACGTATATCGTCGTGAGTGTTCTTTGTCACTGTACAATACCTGACTTAGAAACATTTCTGTCATTCGGACTTCAAGAGCGGACCCTTCTCACATCAGCACAAGAGCGAATACAGACTTTGACTGGAAAGATCTCCATACGCATGTAAACATTCTTTCCGACTGCACGACATCCTAGGGAGACGCGACCAGCAGCAAACTCCAGGGCTGCAAGAGACGCACCGCTCATGCAGCCTACAACATTACATACAACGACTTAAACGCGACACTATGAAGTAAAAGCACCAATTTTGCTTTATCCCCTCCACTTGTCACGTATTCCAGTGCATTTCCCCGTATCGTATCCTCAGCGCAATAGCGGCGATATTATCGTATCCTCAGCGCAATAGCGGCGATATTACGCATCCCGTGCCAACACCAGCAAAGGAAAAGCCGTTATCGGATATCACCGTGTTTGGATGTTCTGTGAGGTCCATCACCCACAACGTTCCAGAACGGTACAGTTGACAATAAGTTGGATATTTTAGAACTGCTCACCTCTAATTCTCTCCAGACCGAGTCCTGGTTACACCTGTCCCACGCCATCCAGGCACTGAATGACGGTCCGAAAGAAACAAAAAAAAAGAAATCAGGCAAAAAGAATTCCACTCGCGCTCCACTCGCTCTCGCACAGGCTACTGCCCCTTACCGAGAATGAACTGAGGGTACCTGTCTTACAACTGCTTCCATCACATGACAAAGCTATTAAAAGTAGGCAGGGAAGTGAGTCCCTTCGCCCCCTCCCTACTACTCGCCAATGACGTGCTATGAAGCAGGCGGGGTCTGGAACGCGCATTGTCAAATATGTTCCAACTAAAAAAATCGGTCAATTCTAATGACACGGAGAAATAAAATATATTTCTAGCGCAGCCCACATCTATTGTTGCTTTGCTTATCAAGTCACTGCTATGCCCAGACCGCTCACTGGTCTATAGGCCTACACACGTTTGACACTCGAATCACCACCATGCATGCAGCATTTCAAGATATCAAAATGCACAGTGATATCAATGAAACATCTCTGTCTTGTTGAACGTGTCTACGTTGCACATTGCGCCATAAGCATATTATTTCCCGTAACCTATTAAATATAGTAACACGGTAGGCTACTATGACACCACGCACCCTGTTTAGTTAAACACATAGTAGACAATTACTGATGCTCATCTAGTGAAGGGGTGCGCTGTGAGTTCCCATATATTATAAGGAAATAACGGATCATGTGAAGAACATGGCGAGAAACAAAACATAAGGTTATACAAACAAAGTGTAGCCTATTGGTCTGACTTCAATAACATTTCCCAGATGTTCCAACTATGTTACTGTGAAGTTTTCCAATATCTCAAGGCTAGGCTACTGCATTTCCAACTGGGGTATAGGTTTCAGAATCGCCTGGGCGACGCGAGGCTTGTGTATAAAGTCTATACCGTTTACATAACGCTCAATCTCCACCATATGTGTATGCGTTTTGTTTGTTGGATGTGTAGCCCGCATTTTTCGTACTTGATGCACGTGCTTCGCTTTTCAAGTTGCTAAAAGCTAGCTAGTTGGAGTCTGTGTACTTCCATGTACCAGTGCACAGTAAAGCAACCGCACTAGTTGAAGATATTAAATGCACGTGGTACACAGAAGGCACTACAGCCTAGTGCGTTATCCTAGTGCGTTATCCCCAACGTAGCGTTGCAGACTGCTCCATTGACAATGAATGACTTCCACTTGATGCGTTTGATGCATCTGGTTGACATAAGGCGCCATGTCCACGCTGACAGCCTGCCTGCATGCTAGGCTACTCCAAAACTAATGTTAGACACTTTTGAATTTCCATTATTATTTCCTAATAACAGCAGAATGAAAGGAAATTGTGCAAGTTTGGACATGATTAGTCCCCCCCATCTCAAAGTACATTACAGCTTTAGACATTTTAGCCTAGGCTGTAATTATAATTACAAGACAAAAACCTAATACCTACCCCCCCCCCATTAGGTTTCTATCTGTTTCAAAACTGGAGATTTACATTTTAGAAGACATGGTGCAGCAGGTGACAAGTATCAACCATGTGTACAGTGTCAACAGTGCATGTATACGAAACAGCAGCACAGACAACCAAAAACACAAGCTCTGTGTAGACATTTCAAACAAGCAGGTCATCAGTGGGTTGTGCCTGGGCACACACACCTTTTGGTCGTGGTATTCCTTTCCACAGAAAATCCACTTGATGTAAAACCCTATAGGTATGAAAAGAGATACAATTCTCATCTAAGGAAATTAATCTAGTCCCATTTTTGCTAAATTCACAAATACAAATTAACGTTATTACCTAGGATAAATCTGATATAATTCCAACAATTTAATTAAGATATTTTATCAGGTAAAAAACTAAACCAAATGTGAATGTAGCCTCTGAGGCGTCAGTGATAGTATTTTTCAAGTTGAATCTTTTTCAAGTTTAAAGGGCCCTTCTCACTGGGCACACTATGTCATTTCAACGTGGAAGGAGGTGCTTAAACTGGGGAGGTGATTTCAAGCCATGTGCGAGCGCAGTAGTTATTGTACCCCAGTGGAAACACTAAAGGTGGACCGTTCATTCTACATTTATATTTTCATTAAATACCATGTCTCACAATAGCACCCCCCCAAAAAAAGTATGTGTAGTGCAAAAACACTGAGTATACCAAACATTAGGAATACCTTCTTAATATTGAGTTGCACCCCCCCCCCCCTTGCCCTAAGAACAGCCTCAATTCAACAGGGCGTGGACTCTACAAGATGTCGAAAACATTCTACAGGGATGCTGGCCCATGTTGACTTCAATGCCTCCCACAGTTGTCAAGTTGGCTGGATGTCTTTGGGTGTTGGACCATTCTTGATGCACATGGGAAACTGTTGAGCGTTAAAAAAAAACAGCAGTGTTGCAGTTCTTGACACGAACCGTTGTGCCTGGCACCTACAACCACACCCCGTTCAAAGGCACTTCAATCTTTTGTCTTGCCCATTCACCCTCTGAATGGCACACATACACAATCCATGTCTCAATTGTCTCAAGGATTTTTAAAAATCCTTTAACCTGCCTCCAGCCCTTCATCCACGCTGATTGAAGTAGATTTACACTGATGTAAGTGACATCAATAAGGGATCATAGCTTTAACCTGGATTCACCTGGTCAGTCTATGTCATGGAAAGAGCAGGTGTTCTTAATGTTATGTATACACAGTGTATGCATCAATATGATTTGTCACTTTGTTTTTTCATTCAACATTGGAAATTTGAGATAAAAGTGATGCTGTGTCAGTGGGTTGCTTTTTGACAATAAGGCACCAGACTGTCTACAGTCATAACGTTTTGAATCTAGAAGAAGACCGAGAGACGGGAGTAGGCAAGAAGGAGTCGATGTCACGGTTGTGTGGAGAGACGGACCAGGTCGCAGTGTGATTAAAGCTCCACATAATTTATTTACCCGAAACCTCCAAACAAAAAAAGAAACAAACAACGAACTGTGACATCAGAGGTGCCACATGCACTAACTCAAAACAAGATCCAAAAAAACAGTGGGAAAATGGCTGCCTAAATATGATCCCCAATCAGAGACAACGCTAAACAACTGCCTCTGATTGGGAACCATACCAGGTCAACATAGAAATAAAACAACCTAGATTACCCATCCTAGTCACACCCGACCTAATCAAAATAGAGAATAAAAAGACTATAAAAAGCCCCCGCCCCCCTTTAGAGTACCTGACTCTATAGGGGAGGGTCCGGGTGGGCATCTAGCTTTGGTGGCGGCGCCGGTGCGGGGCGAAGTACCCACTTCGCTCACGGATCCACCAGCATCGGTGGCGGCTCTGGTGCGGGTCAAAGAACCCGCTCATCCCACGGCTCCAGCATCGGTGGCGGCTCTGGTGTGGGAATTTGCCCCTGCCCAGACCACGGGTCCAGCCATGGAGCCGGGTAGAACACCGTGCCCGGACTGGGCCTCGGCGCAGAGGAGGACCCCAGCCATGGAGCTGGGTTGAATGCCGCACCCGGATTGGGCACCGGCACAGAGGAAGGCTTCGGCCATGAAGCAGGACTGGACGCCGTGCCTGGACTGGACATTGGCGCAGACGAAGGCTCCTGCCAAGGAGTGGGACTGGACACCGTGCCTGGAACGGGAACCGGCGCAGAGTAAGGCTCCGGGCCTTGGAGCGGGACTGGACACCGTGCCTGGACTGGACATTGGCACAGATGATGGCTCCTGCCAAGGAGCGGGACTGGACACCGTGCCTGGAACGGGAACCGGTGCAGAGGAAGTCTCCGGCCTTGGCGTGGGACTGGACGTTGTGCCTGGACCAGAAACCGGTGCAGAGGAAGGCTCCGGCCTTGGAGCTGGACTGGACACCGTGCCTGGACTGGGCACCGGCACAGAGGGAGGCCCCTGCCATGGAACGGGACTGGACGTCATGCCTGGACTGGGCCCCGGCGCAGAAGAAGGCTCCGGCCATGGAGCAGGACTGGACACCATGCCTGGACTGGGCACAGGCGCAGAGGAATGCCCCTGCCTTGGAGCGGGACTGGACGCCGTGCCTGGACTGGGCACTGGCGCAGAGGGAGGCTCCTGCCATGTAGCAGGACTGGATGCCTTGCCTAGAAGCTCCGGACCGTGGACCATCGCAGGAGGTTCTGGACTGTGGACCGTCGTAGGAGGTTCCGGACTGTGGACCTTCATAGGAGGTTCCGGACTGTGGACCTTCATAGGAGGTCTTCGTGTCACGGTTGTGTGGAGAGACTGACCAAGGTGCAGCATGATTAAAGTTCCACATAATTTATTTACTCGAAACTTCCAAACAAAAAAAGAACCAAACAACAAACCGTGACATCAGAGGTGCCACATGCACTAACTCAAAACAAGATCCCACAAAAAACCAGTGGGAAATGGCTGCCTAAATATGATCCCCAATCAGATAAATAGCTGCCTCTGATTGGGAACCATACCAGGCCAACATAGAAATAAAACAACCTAGATTACCCATCCTAGTCACACCCCGACCTAATCAAAATAGAGAATAAAAAGACTATTGTCAGGGCGTGACAGTCGACCAAGATTGGCAAGAGGAATGTCGAGTTGTCCTGAAAAGCATGATAAGCTAACCTTACAGTGTGTCAAGCTAGCTAGCTAACTAGCTGTGTTTTACATGTCATACTTAAGTGGTAATGCCAGAGAAGCAGGTGTTTGGAGGATATATTGGCACAGCTGTTGTTAGGCCTGAGATGAAGTCGAGGTCTGGAAACATTATCCCTTTTATACAACGGGTTACCAACATATTCAAATAATGATTTACATATTTTAATTAAAAACATTACTTTGATTAATTTATTGATACTATTTCATCATTTTACAAGTTATAGTCCAAGACAAATCTAGGCTTGCTACCCAAGCCGGCTATTCATTCGTTTTATCGGTTTCGGTTGCCAGAGACGCGTCCCAGTCATTAAGTCTTTTTGTTCTGTATCTATGGACATTCGTTCTAAATCGTTCGTCTAGTCGTTCGTTCTAAATGTTTTATTGCCATACTGGCTGTGTTACGGTTTTCTTCTGTCGAATGAGAGGAGGACCAAAATGCAGCGTGGTTATTTAATAAAGATGAAAAACGAACAATACAAAAACACTAAACGTAACGTGAAAAACCGAAACAGCCCTATCTGGTGCAAACAAACACAGAGACAGGAACAATCACCCACAAAACACTCAAAGAATATGGCTGCCTAAATATGGTTCCCAATCAGAGACAACGATAAACACCTGCCTCTGATTGAGAACGACTCCAGGCAACCATAGACTTTCCTAGACTACTATACTACACCACAATCCCATAACCTATAAAAAAAAACCAAGATAAATAACCCATGTCACACCCTGGCCTGACCAAAATAATAAAGAAAACACAAAATACTAAGACCAGGGCGTGACAGGCTGGTAACGTTCTTATCCCTTGCTAGTTAGCCAACTTTGGCTAACTTACAGTCACGTCAAACAGTGCAGCTAGAATAACAACAAAGTATCTGTGTTTGCATTTGTTTATGCTGTTTTATAGTTACATTTATTTGGATACATTCATATCAATGAGTTAATGATGTGTGATTTCACCTGGCATAGAAAATGTGCTTTCTCGTCAGGACACTGTTGTTCAGAGAAGCAAGCCAACAGCTAACACAATCACTTCAAACTGAAGTTGGAAAAACTGCAAACTTGCTGCACTTCATTTAAGTTTACCTTTTTCTATTGATATTTCTTTGTATAAATCCAGGCTGATTTGCCTGTCTGTTTCATCCCGACTCCTGACACGTTCCTTACTATGCGATAGCTGGAGATCGAATTTGAATATTGAAAGTGTTGCAAATGTCGGTGAGACAGACAGCACGGTTTATAATAAATCTCCACTGTTGAAAACTAAATGTTAGTCTAAAAGAAATGTGAGATAATGTCTATATGCTCTATATGCTTTATCGAGATCAAGTTCATAAATTGCCTGGCTGGGCTGATGAGATAGTGGATTTCGCAGTCAGATGGAACAGCGTAAATAGGCATTTTAACGTCATAGATTTTGCCGGTGGTAACTCGTGGAATAGACACCGGCTGGAATGCGGTTTTAACCAATCAGCATTCAGGATTAGACCAACCCATTGTATAATATGTCATAACAGCTGACATAACTTGTCATAACCTGTCATAATATGGTCATAACACTGTCATGACCCATATATTTACACCTGTTGTGACATATATTATTATGTTTTAATGGCTGGTTATGACACCTACATAAGTGTCAAAACTCCCATTTATTCAAATGTGTTTTTCCCTGCCAAGAAGTTTCCTTTCATTTGAAAGTTTGGTTCTTAAGTTCTTTGTTGTTGTTGTAATGAATTGTTGTAGAAAATAGAAAATAACTTATAGAAAATACACTTTACGACACTGTCATAAAATATTAATACCATCCTGTGTCACTTTACTTGGACAAAGAAAATACACTATGGCGCTGTCATGAAGCATTATGACCATCCTATCACATTATTTGGAAGAAGAAAGTACACTTTATGACACTGTCATGAAGCATTATGACCATCCTGTCACTTTATTTGGACTAAGAAAGTTCACTTTATGGCACTGTCATGAAGCATTATGACTATCCTGTCACTTTATTTGGACTAAGAAAGTACACTTTATGGCACTGTTATGAAGCATTATGACCATCATAATCATATACATATCACATACATGCCCTTATGTCAGACATCAGTCACAAAGAGGGTGTCTTGTCCTGCTCCTGAAATCTGATCCTGCATTCATCCCAGTCATCAGAAACAGAGCATTGGGGTAGGTGCAAGCCGGACATTGATGTGTGCGCAATTACAATTATAATTTCAGAAACTTTCATTTGACATAAACATACAATTGACAAGTAGGCTATGGTGTAATGGAATGTTTTGCCTTCTGTGGTAGGTTTAGTGGGTTTTGACACTCTTATGTATGGACCATATCCAACCATAAAATAACTACTGTGGTAGGTTTAGTGGGGTTTGACACTCTTATGTATGGACCATATCCAACCATAAAATAACTACTGTGGTAGGTTTAGTGGGTTTTGACACTTATGTATGGATCAAATCCAACCATAAAATAACTACTGTGGTGGGTTTGAACACTCTAATGTACAGACCATATCAAACCATAAAATAACTACTGTGGTAGGTTTAGTGGGTTTTGATACTCTAATGTGCAGACCATATCAACCATAAAATAACTAATGTGGTAGGTTTAGTGGGTTTTGACACTCTAATGTGCAGACCATATCCAACCATAAAATAACTAATGTGGTAGGTTTAGTGGGTTTTGATACTCTAATGTGCAGACCAAATCCAACCATAAAATAACTACTGTGGTAGGTTTAGTGGGTTTTGACACTTATGTAGGTGTCAAAACCAGCTATAAAATAACGCAATATATGCCACAACAGGTCTAAATATATATCATGACAGTGTTCTGACCATATTATGACAGGTTATGTCAGCTGTTATGACGTGACATGTTATGACGCTGGGTGTCAAGTAAAGTGTTACTCATTTTTCAGACATCGTCTATGAAGCTGTTTGGATGCTAAATTAGGCCTCAACAATCACAGGAATCTAAGTTGTAAGCCTGCTAACTACAGTAAAATAAGGAGGAGCATGATGTTGTCATGATGGAGGTAGCAATTAGTGAGATGAGACGTGGTGCCATAATATAATTCACTTGGATGGCATGTCACATTTTTTTTATCAGCTCTATTGTTGTCATTTACAGACGTTAGTCATGAAATAGGCCAACTGACAGATGAATCCTAAATACAGGTACCATTTACCTTTGTTAATCTCTTCAGGTTTGTCATCTGATTTCTTGGGAGCCTGGTAGAGATAGATGCCACCAGTCTACAAGGCATCCAGGTGGAGGCTTGCTCCCAGCAGGAACATGCAGCACTCTGTGTCAGTAAGTCATGATGTTATTGTTTTCTTTACATCGCATGGTACTATTACAATAGTATCAAGAGTACTAATACTCCACTCATATGGGTGGAGAAGCGCTAGGCACCATACACCTGTATAATCCTAGAGTAACTCACTGTCAGTGAGACTGTGATTAGAGGATTAGGCAGGAGGCCAATGGGGAGGTCAGGGGTGAGGGTTCTATTTCAAGCACACTCACTACGTCTATCAGTCTCTCCACGTGCTACAGAGACAGAATGGTTCAATGACCTCCAGAGCCTTCTGACCAACTTCCTGCAATCTCTCCAGAGCACAGAGAAGTAAGCTCCACTCATAATAGTACACTTGATGCACTCTGTAAAATGTATTTTACTATGGCAGTCTGCCTGTGTGATTGCATAGCATATTATCCAGGGCCACTGGTTGGATTGGATTTAATGTACTCACTAAAATTTATGGTCTCCCAGACTATTATAAAAAGTAACGTGTCCATCCCCCTATCTGCAGGTGAGTCTTCTGGGTTATGGAACTCAAGAACAGCGCATTAAAAAAAAACCTGCCACTCTGTTGTCAGCTATCTGCAGACAGTTCCCTGAGGAAAGATGCAACTAACTAACTAAATGTTAATTTGTGGATTTTTTTCCTTGTTAATGCATTCGAGCCAATTAGTTGTGTTGTGACAATTTAGGGGTGGTATACAGAATATAGCCCTATTTGGTAAAAGACCAAGTCCATATTATGGCAAGAACAGCTCAAATAGGCAAAGAGAAATGAGAGTCCATCATTACTTTAAGACATGAATGTCAGTCAATCCGGAAAATTTCAAGAACTTTGAAAGTTTCTTCAAGTGCAATCGCAAAAAACATCAAGCACTATGATGAAACTGGCTCTCATGAGGACCGCCACAGGAAAGGAAGACCCAGAGTTTCCAGCCTTGGAAATCAGCAATTAACTGCACCTCAGATTGCAGCCCAAATAAATGCTTCACAGAGTTCAAGTAAACAGACACATCTCAACATCAACTGTTCAGAGGAGACTGCGTGAGTCAGGCCTTCATGGTCGAATTGCCGCAAAGAAACCACTACTAAAGGACACCAATAATAAGAAGAGATTTGCTTGGGCCAAGAAACACAAGCAATGGACATTAGACCAGTGGAAATCTGTCATTTGGTCTGATGAGTCCAAATTTGAGATTTTTGTTTCCAACCGCTGTGTCTTTGTGAGACGCAGAATAGGTGAACGGATGATCTCCGCATGTGTGGTTCCCACCGTGAAGCATGGAGGAGGAGGTGTGATGGTGTGGGGGTGCTTTGCTAGTGACACTCTCAGTGATTTAATTGGTATTCAAGGCAAAGTTAACCTGCATGACTAAAACAGCATTCTGCAGCAATATGCCATCCCATTTGGTTTGCGCTTAGTGGGACTATCATTTGTTTTTCAACAGGACAATGACCCAAAACACACCTCCAGGCAGTGTAAGGGCTATTTGACCAAGAAGGAGAGTGATGGAGTGCTGCATCAGATGACCTGGCCTCCACAATCATCTGACCACAACCCAATTGAGATGGTTTGGGATGAGTTGGACCGCGGAGTGAAGAAAAATACGCCAATAAGTGTTCAGCATATGTGGGAACTCCTTCAAGACTGTTGGAATATCATTCCATGTGACTATCTCATGAAACTGGTTGAGAGAACGCCATGCGTGTGCAAAGCTGTTATCAAAGCAAAGGTTGGATACTTTGAAGAATCTAAAATATATTTGAACTTGTATAACACTATTTTGAGTTACTACTTGATTCCATATGTGTTATTTAATGGTTTTGATGTCTTCACTATTATTCTATAATGTAGAAAATAGTAAAAATTAAAACAAACTTGAATGAATAGGTGTGTCTAAACTTTTGACTGGTACTGTACATTAATAAAGTAGTATTCACCTGGACATGAGACTTGCCCTGATTTTAGACCTTTTGAATCATAAGTGCTGTCTCAATGACTTTACCACAGGAAAAAAAGTGCATTTGGTCATCCACAAAATGTGGCCATTGAAAGGGTTAAAACCACTTTGGGCTAGACGTGCTGCTAGCGGCACACCTCGACAACATCCGGTGAAATTGCAGAGCGCGAAATTCAAAATACAAGAATCGTAATATTAAATATTCAAGAAAATACAATTGTCTTACATCGTTTAAAAGCTTCACTTCTTGTTAATCCAGATTTCAAAAAGGCTTTATGGCGAAATTACACCATGTGATTATCTGAGGACAGCGCCCTGCATACAAAAGCATTAAAAACATTTTCCAAACCAGCAGAGGTGTCACGAACGTCAGAAATAGTGATCACATAAATCATTTACCTTTGAAGATCGTCCTCTGTTTGCAATCCCAAGGGTCTCAGCTATATAACAAATGGTCGTTTTGTTCGATAAAGTCCTTCTTTATAGCCCAAAAAGTCAGTTTAGTTGGCGCGCTTGATTCAGTATACTACCTGTTCCCCTCATTCAAAATGAATACAAAGGAATTCCTAAAGTTATCAATAAACTTCGTCCAAACAAGTCAAACAACATTTCTAATCAATCTTCAGGTACCCTAATATGTAAATAAACAATCAAATTTAAGACTGAGAATAGTATGTTCATTACCGGAGATAAATAACGAAGTGTGTGCCCTCATCCACTCACTCCACAAGACTACAGTCAAAATGAGAGCCACCTAGAAAAACTACAAATTATAGCTAATTTTTCAAAAAACAAGCCTGAAACCCTTTCTAAAGACTGTTGACATCTAGTGGAAGCCATAGGAACTGCAATCTGGGAGGATTTCCTTTGATTTTCCCATAGACAGCCATTTCAATGGGCAGGAGACCTCAAAAAAAAATCCTGGATGGATTCTCCACGGATTTCCGCCTGCCATATCAGTTCGGTTATACTCACAGACATTATTTTAACAGTTTTAGAAACTTCAGAGTATTTTCTATCCAATACTACCAATCATATGCATATCATAGCTTCTGGGCCTGAGTAACAGGCAGTTTACTTTGGGCACCTCAGTCATCTGAACTTCCGAATACTGCCCCCTATCAAGGCACTCCTGTAAACTGAAATGCATTCCAGGTTACTACCTCATGAACCTGGTTGAGAGAATGCCAAGAGTGTGCAAAGCTGTCATCAAGTCGAACGGTGGCTACTTTGAGAAATCTCAAACATCAAATATATTTTGATTTGTTATTTCATAGTTTTGATGTCTTCACTATTATTCTACAATTTAGAAAATAGTAAAAATACAGAAAAAGCCTGGAATGAGTAGGTGTGTCCAAACGTTTCACTGGTACTGTATATCACACAGGTCAGTCAACTAAAATATATATCCCAGTCAAGATTAAAGAATGGGACAAGTAGTGAATACAAGTCAGTGCTTTTGCCCGTATTACTTCGTATGAATTTGAGTGGATACATACAATACAGTGCCTTCAGAAAGTATTCACATCCCTTGACATTTTCCACATTTTGTTGTGTTACAGGCTGGATTTGAAATGAATTAAATTGAGATTTGTTTTGTCACTCGCCTACACACAATACCCCATAATGACAAAATAGAATTATGTTCTTGGAGTTTTTTTAACGAATGAATTAGAAATGAAAAGCTGAAATGTCTTGAGTCAATAAGTATTTAATTCAGGAGTAAAAATGTGCCTAACAAGCCAGATAATAACTTGAATGGACTCACTCTCTGTACAATAATAGTGTTCAACATGATTTTTTTAATGAATACCTCATCTCTGTACACAACACATACAATGATCTGTAAGGTCCCTCAGTCGAGCAGTGAATTTCAAACACAGATTCAACCACAAAGACCAGGGAGGTTTTCCAATGACTCCAAAGTAGGGCACCTATTGGTACATGGGTCAAAAAAAAGATGAAATTGAATATCCCTTTGAGCATGGTGAAGTTATTATTTACGCTTTCGATGGTGTATAAATAAACACAGTAACTACAAAGATACAGGCGTCCTTCCTAACTCAGTTGCCGGAGAGGAAGGAAACCGCTCAGGGATTGGTGACTTTAAAACAGTTACAATGTTTAATGGCTGTGACAGAAGAAAACGGAAGATGTATGAAGAATGTTGTAATTACTCCACAATAATAACCAATTGAATGAGCAAAAAAGAAGAAGCCTATACAGAATAAAAACATTCCAAAACATGCATCCTGTTTGCATCAAGGCACTAAAGTAATACTGCAAAAAATGTGGCAAAGCAATTAACCATTTGTCCTGAATACAAAGTGTTATGTTTGGGGCAACACATTACTGAGTACCACTCTCCATATTTTCAAGCACAGTGGTCGCTGCATCATGTTTTGGGTATGCATGTAATTGTTAAAACCAGGGAGTTTTTCAGGACAATAAATAAACGGAATGGAGCTAGGTACAGGCAAAATCCTAGAGGAAAACCTGGTTCAGTCTGCTTTCCACCAGACACTGGCAGATTAATTCACCTTTCAGCAGGACAATAAACATAAAACACAAGGCCAAATCTACACTGGAGTTGCTTATCAAGAAGAAAGTGAATGTTCTTGAGTGGCCAAGTTACAGTTTTGACTTAAATCTGCTTGAAAACCTATGGCAAGTCTTGAAAATGGTTGTCTAGCAACAACCAAGTTGACAGAACTTGGAAAATATTGTACAATCCAAGTGTGCAAAGCTCTTAGAGACTTACCCAGAAAACTCACAGCTGTAAACACTGCCAAATGTGATTCTGACATGTATTGACTCAGGGGTGTTAACATTTATGTAAATTATATATTTGTCTATTTTATTTTCAATATATTTGCCAAGATTTCTAAAAACATGTTTTCAGTTTTATGGGGTATTGGGGGTATTGTGTGTAGATAGATGAGAAAAAGTATAAATTTGATCAATTTTGAATTCAGGCCTTAACACAACAAAATGTGGAATAAGTCAAGTGGTATGAATAATTTCTGAAAGCACTGACATGTTGACAGAATGGCTGTGTGAGACAGAGCGCAAGACACAGAGAGAGAGAGAGAGAGAGAGAGAGAGAGAGAGAGAGAGAGAGAGAGAGAGAGAGAGAGAGACTGTTCCTGTGCTCCCAGGTAAGGCCCTTGCTTCCAGTAGCACTGAAGTCCCCAGTATTTAGTCAGGTAGCTTGAAGAAAATGTGTCACCATCCAGGCCCTTGTCACAGCATGTAGTGGCCTGATAGGGAGACAACAATAAACACATTTCATCACCAAAGCCATGCTAGCATTTACTTCAAGTTGCTGAAAAATTCAACATATTTTTTAGTGTCATTGATATATGGAAATTCACTTATATTCAGTTCATAAGCATTGACTATAATACCTCTAGAGTCCTGTGGTCAAACGACCACTGTGCAAGTTATTGGACAACAAGCTTTATTCCAGGGCAGGATTTCACAACGCGTCTTCAGAGTAGGAAGTAGGAATTTTAGGTTGAGTTGGAGACGTGAATACAACATATAATTTGTTAACTTCCTGACAAGTTACTAGGCTTTTTATTTGATTTATAAAGTGATATTGAATTGTGTTTGGTGTTCAACGCAACCTCAGTAAAAGGCACATGACAGCCCGCTTGGAGTTTGCCAAAAGGAATCTAAAGGACTCCGCGCCGCCGGAGGAGATGGCCGCCATTTTACGGTCTCCTAACCAATTGTGCTATTATGTGGGGGGTTTTTTCGCGATATTTGTAAATGATTTTGTACATAATGTTTCTGCAACCATGTCTTACGGAAGAAAAGAGCTTCTGGATATCAGGACAGCGATCACTCACCTCGGATTAGACGAAGATTTCTTCAACAACAACAAGCAGGACTCACACTATATTCTCCAAACACCCCACAGGGCAGACATCCCAATTATTCGCAAAAGGAAGCGACGCAGAGGATGAAGAGCTGGATGCCTCATCCGGATCCGCAGAAGACAACTAGGAAAGCTGCTGTTACCGTCAATATTTCTCGCCAACGTGCAATCATTGGACAATAAACTAGACGAGGTACGATCACGAATATCAATGGGACATCAAAAACTGTAATATCCTATGCTTCACGGAATCGTGGCTGAATGACGACATGGATATTCAGCTAGGGGGATACACCCTGCACCGGCAGGACAGAACAACACACTCCGGTAAGACAGGGGGGGGGGGGGTCTGTGCATATTTGTAATCAACAGCTGGTGCATGAAATCTAAGGAAGTCTCTAGATTTTGCTCGCCTGAAGTAGAGTATATTGTGATAAACTGCAGGCCACACTACTTGCCTAGAGAGTTCTCAGCTATACTTTTTGTGGCTGTTTATTTACCACCACAGGCAGATGCTGACACTAAGACCGCACTCAGTCAACTGTATAAGGAAATAAGAAAACAGGAAACCACTCACCCAGAGGTGGCGCTCCTAGTGGCCGGAGACTTTAATGCAGGGAAACTTAAATTAGTTCTACCAAATCTATCAACATGTTAAATGTGCAACCAGAGGGAAAAAATCTAGATCACCTGTACTCCACACACAGTGACGCGTACAAAGCTCACCATCACACTCCATTTGGTAAATCCGACCACAACTCTATCCTCCTGATTCCTGCTTACAAGCAAAAATTAACGCAGGAAGCACCAGTGATTCAGTCTATAAAAAAATGGTCAGATGAAGCAGATGCTACACTACAGGACTGCTTTGCTATCACAGACTGGATCATGTTCCGGGATTCCTCCGATGGCATTGAGGAGTACACCACATCAGTCACTGGCTTTATCAATAAGTGCATTGAGGACGTCGTCCCCACAGTGACTGTACGTACATACCCCAACCAGGAGCCATGGATTACAGGCAACATTCGCACTGAGCTAAAGGGTAGAGCTGCTGCTTTCAAGGTGCGGGACTCTAACCCGGAAGCATACAAGAAATCCCGCTATGCCCTGCGACGAACCATCAAACAGGCAAGCGTCAATACAGGGCTAAGATTGAATCATACTATGCTCGTCGGATGTGGCAGTGCTTGCAAACTATTACAGACTACAAAGGGAAGCACAGCCGCGAGCTGCCCAGTGACATGAGCCTACCAGACAAACTAAATCACTTCTATGCTCGCTTCTAGGCAAGCAACACTGAGACATGCATGAGAGCATCAGCTGTTCCAGACGACTGTGTGATCACACTCTCCGTAGCCGACGTGAGTAAGACATTTAAACAGGTCAACATACAAAAGGCTGCGGGGCCAGACTGATTACCAGGACATGTGCTCCGGACATGTGCTGACCAACTGGCAGGTGTCTTCACTGACATTTTCAATATGTCCCTGATTGAGTCTGTAATATCAACATGCTTCAAGTAGACCACCATAGTCCCTGTGCCCAAGAACGCAACCTGCCTAAATGACTACTGACCCGTAGCACTCACGTCCGTAGCCATGAAGTGCTTTGAAAGGCTGGTAATGGCTCACATCAACACCATTATCCCAGAAACCCTAGACCCACTCCAATTTGCATACCTCCCAAACAGATCCACAGATGATGCAATCTCTATTGCACTCCACACTGCCTTTTCCCACCTGGATAAAAGGAACACCTATGTGAGAATGCTGTTCATTGACCACAGCTCAGCGTTCAACACCATAGAACCCTCAAAGCTCATCACCAAGCTAAGGATCCTGGGACTAAACACCTCCCTCTGCAACTGGATCCTGGACTTCCTGACATGCCGCCCCCAGGTGGTGAGGGTAGGTAGCAACACATCTGTCTTGAAGATTGTCAACACTGAAGCTCCCCAGGGGTGCGTGCTCAGTCCCCTCCTGTACTCCCTGTTCACCCACGACTGCATGGCCAGGCACGACTCCAACACCATCATTAAGTTTGCTGACGACACAACAGTGGTAGGCCTGATCACCGACAACGATGAGCCTATAGGGAGGCGGTCAGACACCTGGCCGGGTGGTGCCAGAATAACAACCTATCCTTCAACGTAACCAAGACTAAGGAGATGATTGTGGACTACAGACAAAGGAGCACCGAGCATGTCCCCAGTCTCATCGACGGAGCTGTAGTGGAGCAGGTTGAGAGCTTCAAATTCCTTGGTGTCCACATCAACAACAAACTAGATTGGTCCAAACACTCCAAGACAGTCGTGAAGAGGGCACGACAAAGCCTATTCCCCCTTAGGAAACTAAAAAGATTTGACATGGGTCCTGAGATCCTCAAAGGGTTCTACAGCTGCAACATCGAGAGCATCCTGACCGGTTGCATCACTGCCTGGTACGGCAATTGCTCGGCCTCCGACCGCAAGGGACTTCATAGGGTAGTGTGTACGGCCCAGTACATCACTGGGGCTAAGCTGCCTGCCTTCCAGGACCTCTATGCCAGGCAGTGTCAGAGGAAGGCCCTAAAAATTGTCAAAGACCCAAGCCACCCGTCATAGACTGCTCTCTCTACTACCGCATGGCAAGCGGTACCGGAGTACCAAGTCTAGGATAAAAAGGCTTCTCGACAGTTTTTACCCCCAAGCCATAAGACTCCTGAACAGGTAATCAAATGGTTACCCGGACTATTTGCACCGTGTGCCCCACCCAACCCCTCTTTTATGCTGCTGCTATTCTGTGTTTATCTTATATGCATAGTCACTTCAACTATACATTTATGTACATACTACCTAAATGGCCTGACCAACCAGCGCTCCCGCACATTGGCTAACCGGGCTATCTGGATTGTGTCCCACCACCAGCCAACCCCTCTTTCTACGCTTCTGCTACTCTCTGTTCATCATATATGCATAGTCACTTTAACGTACATACTACCTCAATAAGCCTGACTAACAGGTGTCTGTATATAGCTTGCTACTCTTTTTTCAAATGTATTTTTACTGTTGTTTTATTTCTTTACTTACCTACACACACACACATACCTTTTTTTCGCACCATTGGTTAGAGCCTGTAAGTAAGCATTTCACCTGTTGTATTAGGCGCACGTGACAAATAAACTTTGATTTGATTTGACTCTCAGAGCCATGAGAAACAAGATTCTCTGGTCTAATGAAAACACGATTGAACTCTTTGGCCTGAATGCCAAGCGTCACGTCTGGAGGAAACCTGGCACCATCACTACGGTGAAGCAAGGTGGTGGCAGCATCATGCTGTGGGGACGTTTCAGCAGCAGGACCTGGGAAACTAATCAGAATCGAAGGAAAGATGAGTGGTGCAAAGTACAGAGAGATCCTAGATGAAAACCTCCAGAGCGCTCAGGACCTCAGACTGGGGCGAAGGTTCACCTTCCAACAGGACAATGACCCTATGCACACAGCCAAGACAATGCAGGAGTGGCTTCAAGAAAAGTCTCTGAATGTCCTTGCGTGGCCCAGCTAAAGCCCGGACTTGAACCCGAGACCTGAAAATAGCTGTGCAGCGACGCTCCCCTCCAACCTGACAGAGCTTGAGAGGATCTGCAGAGAAGAATGGGAGAAAGTCCACAAGTACAGGTGTGCCAAGCTTGTAGCGTCATAACCAAGAAGACTCGAGGCTGTAATCACTGCCAAACGTGTTTCAACAAAGTACTGAGTAAAGGGTCTGAATACTAATGTAAATGTACTATTTCAGTTTTCACAAACATTTCTAAAAACCTGTTTTTGCTTTGTCATTATGGGGTATTGTATGTAGGTGGATGAGAACAAAATATATATTTAATCAATTTTAGAATAATTGTAACAAAATTTGAAAAAAGTCAAGGGGTCTGAATACTTTCTGAATGCACTGTACATCTCCTTCAAATGTTGATATTTGGTTACGTTGACAACCAAACACAATTCATTATCACTAAATATAATCACATTTTAAATCAAACAGAGCTTGAAACTCTAGGGTAGCTTTTCCCAAACTAGGGGTTATGAGAGAAACTGAGATAATGGCACCGGAGGGGAGAGCTGTCGCTTTATGAGCTCCTAACCAACTGTGCTACTTTGTTTTTTGTTTTTTCCGCATTGTTTGTAACACATTTTGTACATAATGTTGCTGCTACTGTTTCTTATGACCGAAAATAGCTTTTGGACATCAGAACAGCTATTACTCACCTCGAACTGGATGAAGATATTTTCTTTAATGAATCCGACTCAAAGGATTTACTGCTTTGTCAAGACAAGGCCCAAATCCCCATCATCAGGAATGGTTACCAGCGTGAAGAAAAGACGGAGGAAAAGGGGGAGGAGGGCGGGGTGCATTGTAAGAATTTGTCGACGAGTAGGTAAACCACCACTTCCCTCCATATTATTGGCCAACTTGCAATCATTGGAAAACTGTAATGTCTTAAGTTCCACGAGACGTGGCTGAACGATGACACAGATAATATAGAGCTGGCTGGCTTCTCCATGAATCAGCAGGACAGAGCAGCTACATCTGGTAAGCCGAGGGCGGGGGAGTGTGTCTATTTGTCAATAACTGCAAGTGTGCAAAGTCTAATATTAAAGAAGTCTCGAGGTATTGCTCACCTGAGGTAGAATACCCTCTGATAAGCTGTAGACCACACTATCTACCAGCATGTCACATGTGCAACCAGAGGGAAAAAAACTCTAAACCATTTAGCAAATCTGACCATAATTCTGTCCTCCTGATTCCTGCTTACAATCAAAAACTAAGGCAGGAAGTACCAGTGACTCTATCAATACGGAAGTGGACAAATTACATGGATGCTACGCTACAGGACTGTTTTGCTAGCACAGACTGGAATATGTTCCGGGATTCATCCAATGGCATTGAGGAGTACACCACCTCAGTCACCGGATTCATCAATAAGTTAATCGACGACGTCTTCCCCACAGTGACCATATGTACATTTCCCTAACCAGAAGCCATGGATTACATGCAATGTCCGCAGAAAGCTAAAGGCTAGAGCTGCCGCTTTCAAGGAACGGGACACTAATCCGGACACTTATAAGAAATCCCGCTATACCCTCAGACGAAACATCAAACAGGTAAAGTGCCAATACAGGACTACGATTGAATCCTACGACACCGGCTCTGACGCTCGTCAGATGTGGCAGGGTTTGAAAAATATTATGGCCTACAAAGGGAAACCCAGCTGTCAGCTGCCCAGTGACGCGAGTTGCCCAAACGAGCTAAATGCCTTTTATGCTCGCTTCGAGCCAAGCAACACTGAACCATGAACAAGAGCACCAGCTGTTCCAGACGACTGTGTAATCACACTCTCTGTAGCCATTGCTAGCAAGACCTTTAAACAGGTCAACATTCACAAAGCCGCAGGGCCAGACGGATTACCAGGACATGTACTCAAAGCACGGGCGGACCAACTGGAAAGGGTATTCACTGACATTTTCAACCTCCCCCTGAACGAGTCTGTAATACCTACATGTTTCAAACAGACCACCATTGGCCCTGTGCCCAAGAAAGCAGAGGTAACCTGCCTAAATGATTACTGCCCCGTAGCACTCATGTCGATAGCCATGGAGTGCTTTGAAGGGCACTCCACACTGCCCTTTCCCACCTGGACAAAAGGAACACCTATTTGGAAATGCTGTTTGTTGACTACAGCTCAGCGTTCAACACCATAGTGCCCACAAAGCTCATCACTAAGCTAAGGAACCTGGGACTAAACACCTCCCCCTGCAACTGGATCCTGGACTTCCTGACGGACCACCCCCAGGTAATGAAGGTAGGCAACAACACATCTGCCATGCTGATCCTCAACACTGGGACCCCTCAGGGGTGCGTGCTTAGTCCCCTCCGTAACTCCCTGATCACCCACGACTGCGTGGCCAAGCACGACATCAACACCAACATTAAGTTTGCTGACGACACCACAGTGGTAGGCCTGATCACCAACAACGATGAGACAGCCTACAGGGAGGAGGTCAGAGACCTGGCTGTGTGGTGCCAGGACAACAACCTCTCACTCAATGTGAGCAAGACAAAGTAGCTGATCGTAGACTATAGGAAAAGGAGGACCGAACAGGTCCCATTAACATCAACAGGGCTGAAGTGGAACAGGTCAAGAGTTTCAAGTTCCTTGGTGTCCACATCACCAACAAACTATCATGGTCCAAACACATTGAGACAGTTGTGAAGAGGGCACGACAGCACCTTTTCCCCCTCAGGAGACTGAAAGGATTTGGCATGGGTCCCCAGATCCTCAAAAAGTTATACAGCTGCACGATCGAGAGCATCCTTACCGGTTGCATCACTGCCTGGTATGGCAACTGCTCTGCATCTGAGCGTAAGGTGCTACAAAGGGTAGTGCGTACGGCCCAGTACATCACGGGGCCAAGCTCCCTGACATCCAGGACCTATATACTAGGCAGTGTCAGAGGAAGGCCCAAAAAATTATAACTTTTTTTACACGGTGGAGTTTTTTTATATCAAAACTGGGTCGCGGGCCAAAAATGTTTGGGAACCCCTGGGTTGAGATTAAACAATAGCTGTTGATCATTTTGCAAATGCTACAGTTGAAGTCGGAAGTTTACATACACCTTAGCCAAATACATTCAAACTCAGTTTTTCACAATTCCTGACATTTAAACTGAGTAAATATTAACTGTTTTAGGGAAGCTAGGATCACCACTTTATTTTAAGAATGTGAAATGTCAGAATTTTATTTCCTTCATCACATTCCCAGTGGGTCAGAAGATTACATATTATTTGGTAGCATTGCCTTTAAATGGTTTATCTTGGCTCAAATGTTTCGGGTAGCGTTTCACAAACTTCCCACAATAAGTTGGGTGAATTTTGGCTCATTCCTCCTGACAGAGCTGGTGTAACTGAGTAAGGTATGTAGGCCTCCTTGCTCTCACACACTTTTTCAGTACTGCCCACACATTTTCTATAGGATTGAGGTCAGGGCTTTGTGATGGCCACTCCAATACCTGGACTTTGTTGTCCTTAAGTCATTTTGCCACAACTTTGGAAGTATGCTTGGGGTCATTGTCCATTTGGAAGACCCATTTGCGACCAAGCTTTAACTTTCTGACTGATATCTTGAGATGTTGATTTAATATATTCACATAATTTTCCTACCTCATGATGCCATCTATTTTGCACCAGTCCCTCCTTCAGGAAAGCACCCCCACAACATGATGCTGCCACCCCAGCGCTTCAGGGTTGGGATGGTGTTCTTTGGCTTGCAAGCCTCCCCTTTTTCCTCCAAACATAACGATGGTCATTATGGCCAAACAGTTCTATTTTGGTTTCATCAGACTAGAGGACATTTATCGAAAAAGTACAATCTTTGTCCTAATGTGCAGTTGCAAACCGTAGTCTGGCTTTTTTATGCCGGTTTTGGAGCAGTGGCTTCTTCCTTGCTGAGCAGCCTTTCATGTTATGTCAATATAGGACTCGTTTTACTGTGGATATAGATACTTTTGTACCTGTTTCCTCCAGCATCTTCACAAGGTCCTTTGCTGCTGTTCTGGGATTGATTTGCACTGTTTGCACCAAAGTACGTTGATCTCTAGTAGACAGAACGCGTCTCCTTCCTGAGCTGTGTGGTCCCATGGAGTTTATACTTGCGTACTATTGTTTGTACAGATGAACGTGGTACCTTCAGGCGTTTGGAAATTGCTCCCAAGGATGAACCAGACTTGTGGAGGTCTACAATTTTTTTTCTGAGGTCTTGGCTGAGGTCTTGGATTTTCCCATGATATCAAGCAAAGAGGCACTGACTTTGAAGGTAGGCCATGAAATACATCCATATGTACACCTCCAATTGACTCAAATGATGTCAATTAGGCCATCAGACACTTCTAAAGCCATGACATAATTTTCTGGACTTTTCCAAGCTGTTTAAAGGCACAGTCAACTTAGCGTATGTAAACTTCTGACCCACTGGAATTGTGATACAGTGAATTATAAGTGAAATAATCTGTCTGTAAACAACTGTTGGAAAAATTACTTGTGTCATGCACAAAGTAGATGTCCTAACCGACTTGCCAAAACTATAGTTTGTTAACAATACATTTGTAGAGTGGTTAAAAAACAAGTTTTAATGACTTCTAAGTGTATGTAAACCTCCGACTTCAACTGTATATAGTCCTAAATAGCATCATTAATTATGTATGAGTGAGAAAGTATGGTCCCAATTTGTTTGCTCTGTTAAACCTACCCGTTGGAATGACTTTGATAGCAACAGTGAATGTATTTCATTTTTAAGTGAAGATCTCTCAACCTTCATTCTCACGATAGCACATTGGTAATAGTCAGTGACAAATATCATACCTAAGCAGGGCTGGGCTTGGTTAAAACCCTGTATCGGAGACCAAAGGGTAGTTGTAGAGATGTCAATTCCCCAGCCTATTGTTTTTTGTTCGTCTGATAGTTGATATAACGCTGTTTTAAAGGTTCAAATTCAACATATTTTATACATGGTTGGTCTAAATTGAAATTTGGTTAACATGACGAAATAAACCTGTGGTTGAAGTTTCACCCTCAAAACAACAGTTGATTACTTTTTTCAAATCTAGTGCATTTTCTATGTAGATTCCTCATCAAAATACGTTGACAATTGTTGATTGAACGTTTATTCAACCAGTTTGTGCCCAATGGGTTGTGATGGTATTAAACATCTGTTAGAATAATTCAAGGAAGATTTTGTATTGTGTAATACCACTATTAAATTACAATGTAACAAAATTCATACATTTGTTGTTAATATAAATGCACCATTAGTACACAAGTATAAGAGAAACGTAATGTTAAGTTTTACCAATGTATTCTTTAGAGGTACACATAGATAACTACATACAACACAACACACACAACCCAAACAAGGAATAACATTTCACTCTATGGAATAAACTGGGCTCAGTCCAGTTTTCAAGGGCCTATTAACTCCACCTGAGCATGCAAGGAGCAATTGTCTCCCTAAATTAGCAAGCCACATAGGTCTCATTAAACATGAAATTGCACAGAAACCTGTAAAAAGGCTTCTGAAACCTGGAGCTGGGGACATGCTTTGTAAGCGGTGGTGACATTGTGTCTGCTTGATGATTATTGCCATCCCAGGGCCTTTTCTACCAGTAAACCTACACATCTGCTTCGCCATGCATGCCCAGTGGCCACAGACGCTACCCAGAAGCCATGGTGAAACCTTACTCGAGCAGCCGGTGTGCAATGACCTCACTGGGCCCAGATGGACCCCCCCCCACACACATACATACACACACATAGAGCAGGGGACCTATGGAAGTGACACAGAACACGATAGTAGGGGCTCTGGAAGCATACCCAGGCTCCTGGGTAGCGTCTGATTCACATACCCAGGCTTATCTGATTGTGTTCTTCATGCCAATTAAGACGGCCGAGCTTAAAAATAGACTGTGTTGTGATTTGAATTTTGGATTGCTTTTGTTTCTGATTGGTTGGTTTTTCTACCCTTTTTGTCTGGTAGATGCAGCATATAGATTTTTGTTTTGTTTAGTATCGCGGTGGTTGACAGATTTAAGGCTAATCTTTGAAGATGGAGTCTGTCCAGCCTTATTTAAAGTACTATTGGGTATTGTGTTCAAGGTATAGGTAGTCTATTTAATGAAGTGGCCTATCAGTGGTCTGTGTGTAGGACTATCCCACTCACAGGGTGACTAATGCATTTGAAACATGTATTGGCCAACATTGGAAGGGACATTGGTGGGCGGCGCACTGAAAGCAATGCTTGTGGCAATATCACAGCTACTCTTATATAAAAAGATGGCCACAAGTCTTGCTTTCACACAGTCTTTACATTAAGGCCTCCTCATGGACATACATCATGCTTCCAAAGGATCAACCGATAGTGGGAGATGTGTGAACATTTGTTCATTTGGTGTGATGGACTTGGTCACTACGAAGCAGAAGCTTTGAGCATTGATTTACCCCGCATGATGATGACCCCAATCCGACAATTAGATGGTTGTGAAGCCTCCATTCGTAGTTCGGCATTTGTACGTCATTTAGTAGATTATTCAAGTAGATTAGTAGATTGTCAGTTTTCATGGCAAACTCGTCACTCGCTAGCGCCATTGTTTAAATCCTTTACCAGGATTTTACTCCGCTGATGGCATTTCCCAGAAATGGAATGCCCTAAATGGTTGAGTGATTTGTCTGAGAATTAGCGGACAGGGGTGTCATCTGGATTTCTCATAACCGAAATGCGAAAATCCACATTCATCTCAGTTATGAACTTTGAACTTTGAATCTATTACTGCATTTAAGCCTTCATCTGAGGAGGCAGTTATAGTCAAATATGCCTATATAAAATGTTTACCCTTGATGAATTAGCTGCATAGAGGTTGGCCTGGTCCCACAGTACTTGGTGCCCTGCCCCACTTACAGCTATTACATGACAGGAAACCCAGGCAAATTGTTTACCCCTGAATTGCTCATATATTCTGAACTGGAAAGTTGTTCTAATCCAATGTTCTGCACCCCCTATGATCAGGAGGCTTAGTTTGAGACTATTGCTACCCTTTTCATCATCATTTGTTACAGGAAACAGTCCCTTTAGGGAAGTTTAAGTACTATGTTAATCATTTTGGCAAAAGTGACCATTAATCCAGAAAATAGGAGCCTATGAGAATATGTTTCATGGGGCTCACGCTTTTGGAAGGTGATTCATATCACTTTGTCGTATGTCACACCCTCCCAACAGAATCTATCCAAGCATCTGGCCAGTTTGAGGCATAACAGATGCATTTATATGAATTAATCGCGAGCAGTGTTGGCAGGAGAATAAATATCTATCCGCGTATTGCACAGGAACACAATAAGATACACTATCTCTTCATTTGATCATCGTTTGACGTCCTTTCAGACGCTCCAGAGCCCCGGTCATTTTTCCTTTGATAAATGTGTCGTCCGCTCCGGAGCAAAGATTGG
The DNA here is from genome assembly GCF_021184085.1 of Oncorhynchus gorbuscha. Taxonomy (NCBI): domain Eukaryota; kingdom Metazoa; phylum Chordata; class Actinopteri; order Salmoniformes; family Salmonidae; genus Oncorhynchus; species Oncorhynchus gorbuscha. Next base: position 24,854,308 of record NC_060193.1, read on the forward strand.
GGGACAAAGTAAGAGAGTGCCTCACGTTTCAGGATGGGTCGCGTCCCTGGCAATGCCACGCTTCGACACAGCGTTGACCACAGGAAATGTAAAGGGATACATGTGCTCTGAACGCGCAAGACAATTGTGTCGATAGCACATGGCTTCCTTAGACGTAAGATACACCATGGAGAAATCACAATGAGGCAACGCTACCAATGTAGAGACCACCACATTCTATATCGGCTGTGCATGATGTGGTATGTCATATTTTGGACACAAGATTGTAATACCTATCAAAGCATGACAAGCAATCCATCATACACGTGTTATTGAAAGGATGGAACACATAACCTACAAAATGGAATGAATTCAAAAATAAGTGAGAGGGCAGGTGACCAACCTCCCATGGGATCCCATAGGCTCCCATAGGCTTTTTCTGTGAGGAGCACTACATAAGGAGCGCATTACACATGGATAAGTAAATCAGCTCACTCTCTTTGACATCTCGGTGAGCCGCCTCTTCCCTTCAAACACGATCCATCACCTTTGTTTAGTGCCCTTCATAGAACAAGTCAATCAATCAGTCCAATGCAGTTATAAAGCCATTTTTATTTACATCAGCAGATGTCACAAAGCGCTTATATAGAAACCCAGCCTAACACCCCAGGGAGCAAGCAGTGCAGACGTAGAAGCACAGTGGCTCAGAAAATCTGTCTAGAAAGGCAGGAACCTGGGAAGAAACCTAGAGAGGAACCATGCTCCGGGAGGGGGGGCTATCCTCTTCTGGCTGTGCGGGACGGATATTATAAGAGTGTACGGCCATTAAGGCCAAATCGTTCTTCGAGATGTTCAAACGTTTATAGATGACCAGCAGGGTCAAATAATAATCACGGTGGTTGTTCAGGGTGCAACAGGTCAGTACCTCAGGAGTAAATGTCAGTTGGCTTTTCATAGCTGAGCATTCGGAGGTCGAGACAGGTGTGGTAGAGAGAGAGAGAGAGAAATATGAAGAGGGTCACTTCGCCACGCGCCCTGCGTGCAAAAGCATGTAATCCTTTCCATCAATGAACTTCAATGTGGCATAAAGCAGGTATCAGGGTGGCGGCGATTCTCCCCGTTGAGAGTCCAGCACACGTTATTAAGGCAAATGGCATGACGGGGGCTGGGGCCGAGTTAGCCGGGTCTGTGCCTTGAAATTGAAAATAACATCAGTCCCACGCAGAGGCGGGTAAACACAAAAGGGACGCGGCAGGGCGCCCCATACCCCCCCCCCCCTACCCCCCGTCCTTGCTTTCGAGGAGCGGAGGGCGCAGCGGCGAGCCTTGCTCTCCCGCCGACGAATAATATCATGGTCGCTCGGCGAATCGAGTTGTTGTCCCCCGTCGGTGCTCCCTGTTGTAAGGGCTGTTATTGGACCTGTTTAAAACCACCGCGAGTCATGAAAGATGCATGGGAGAAAGTGGCAGCAGAGGAAGAGGGCAAGGAGCCAACGCAGGCATGGCGTGTAATGCTCTGGTTATAGAGAGCTGTGGTAAGCTAACTCTCTGGGCAGGCACCCGTATGGGAGCTTTGGGTTTTGCCTTGGTGGGACTTGAGAGGAATGCTAAAACTGATGGACCATAAGGGGTGGGACTGACACACACACACACGTGCACAAACACACACACACACACGAATACATTTCCATAAACTTACATTTTAAGACGGTTGTAAAATTCCGGCAGATGTCAAATGATGCAACATACCTCAAATGTGACAATGGCTGACCAAAATAATTTGCTTGAAAGAGCAAAATAGAGATTCAAACTGCCTCTCCAGACTGTTGTCTCTCCAGACTGTTACAAAGACGTCTGGAAAATGTAGGCAATCTCTATGAATTTTGTAGAATAGTTTCAGACTTCAATTCTACGGGATCACTATAATTGCCCAAAAACATAACAGATGTCATTTAATTGCCAAATACTAGAACGGCACCTCTTGGAATACCTTGACAGCGAGTCTCGTGCTCCTTATGCACTCGTAGCATTGGAAGTGTGCCAGACAAGAATTAGGTCAGACGAAGTGCAGTGTACCTTGTGCATCTCCATGCTAAAACCACACCAGGGGAGGAGAGGAGGTGTCACACACAGGTATCAATTTCTAGAGCAGCACAAATTGGCCACATTATTTTCTTCTTTTCGTCGCGTTTCACAGAAACGTGAGCAGAGAAGTTCCGCCCATGAGTCCAAACACTGGCCTGATTATTTGGAGCAATGAAAAGTTGGAAGGAGGGGGGAAAAGCATGTGAATTGCAATTCTTTCATTGTGGCCTGCATAGAGCATGTATACGGGGTGTGTAACCACAAGTGCATGAAAATCCTTACAGCACAATAAAACTGATTGTATCATCACCTTTTTTCCCCTTACAGGGTACATTTCTACTCGACTCTTTTTACCCGCTCCCTAAATGAGCACACTGTTAAGGAAAAGAAGGGGGGGGGAGTGTGGGGACTACTGGGAAAAGAAGGCACAGTCGATTCACATTCTCACTGAGGCATTCCACTGTCACAGAGAGAAAGAGAAAGAAAGAAAAGGTGATGGTAATGGATGGATAGAGAACCCCCCCCCAACTGAATAAACCTGAGATGACAGAGTGCTTCACAACCCCCCTCCAACCCATTGCCCCCATACCTCATCTTCAGATAAACCCCTGTCTGCCCACCCTCACCCCTCCAAGGGCCTGACTCAGGCCCCCACCGACCGAGGACCAGCCAGACTGCCATCCACGCCTCTCCCATCCCCTCCCCACATTCCCGTCATGGGACAAGATCTTCCTGTTTACTGGGTTTCTGGCTCACATGTGCTGTGTATTCATTTACAGGAAAATCTATATTTCCATGCATGTGCACAACAAACATGCGCACGCGCATACACACAAACACAGCCTGCAGAGTGATTCACACGCCCCTCCGCTTCCAACGCTCACATGACCTCACTGCCCAATGAGGAAAATACAATTCTCATTTGCAGTCTTGCCATCTCCTTTGTTAATATCTACTGGCACTAGGTAATGAATTGAGAGTCTTATTCATGGATGGCACATCGGGGTTGGCGTCCGATGCTGACAGAGGTGGTAAGACCTAGACTACTGTACATAGTATTCAAATGCCTTGGCAAGCGTCCCGCCGCTTTGTGTGTGTCTAAGCATCGATGTTTGGCCCTTTCCCCGTGAGTGGGCAACCTCAGAGTCGTTGGCACTGACACTTTGGTGGTTTTCTCTAGCCTCTGTTGCCTCACCCCCTAGTGCGATTCCCATGGTGGAAGGGTCAAATGATTGACATGAAACCACTTTGAATCATCATAGCATCAATCCGTCAATGCCTTAAAGGTCGCCAACCGTTGAGACGACACCACTGTGTGTCAGCTATCTGTTTACTGGTGGCTAGTCAGTTACACCTATTTGCACCTTCATTACCAGCACACCCGTAGCCCGTCTGTCTCTCTGGTGGCCAGCCGTAACAACAGGGACTCGTTGCCGTCGCCACTGTAAACAGGATTAATCAGCGCTGGCGACAGGCACTCTGGTCCAGATGACGTGTGTAATTACGGAATAATTGTCACGTCATCTGTAAATGAGGAAAGATGACATGAGTGGAAAACTGGCAACTGGCAGCGGCGGTGGCCATAACCACTCCACTTTAATGATTTTATTATTTATTTAACGAGGCAAGTCAGTCAAGAACAAATTCTTACTTACAATAACGGCCTGCCCCGGTCAAAAACTAACCCGGACGACGCTGGGTCTCCCAATCACAGCCGGTTGTGATACAGCCTGGAATCGAACCAGGGTCTGTAGTGACGCCTCAAGCACTGAGACGCAGTGCCTTAGACCACTGCACCACTCGGGAGCCCACTGAAGAGCCTAACTTCCTACTTCCTTTTTACTGAGGAACACTTCTCCAATGTCTTTATTTACTCGACTAACTCACTCCGTGGCATTGTAATTCGCTCACTGATTCATTTATTTCCCCACTAACTCGCTTACGCACTAATTTTCTAACTTATTCATTTATCCACATCCCGAGATGACACAGTCGGTCGCTTTGCGTATTCATTTATGGAAGTCACTCGCATTCATGCTCGCTTCATTGCTTCGACCTGTTTTTTCTTTTAGACACAAAGAAGAGGGTTTTAAATGGCTCAATATACTGTCGCACCACAATGTGAGATGGTTGAGATGCGCTTCGATGTTTGGGGTTACTCTGGCCAACACATTGGGCTGCTCTGCTCTTATATCTGCTTCTAAACTTGGAGCCGCGGGATAATGTCAGGGCCCCATTGCATGGCTCAGCTAGGAGATGACAGGGTGAAACCATAGAGATACATAGCAGACTGTAGTGCCCAAAATCCTGTTTTAATATGGGCAGTGCCATTGTGGACTTTCACCATTTTCAAGTGGTATATTGGGTGGGACTTCCTATGGGTTAAGGAAGGATCACATAATTTAATCCAGGTTATCAGGAGGGATCAGCCAATGAATTATACTCATGAGCAAACATTCCATAACTGCAGGTCCCAGTTAATCGCCAACCTTGGCTTGATAACGATTCAAACAACACATTCCAGGTGGCAGTATGCACCATTTCAGTTTGGACTACTTCAAAATGGAGATGGCCTGAATGATGTAATGTTCTAATGGGACATCTTCTAACTAGCTGTATGGCTGGGGGTTTAAAGGACAATGGTATTGCTGTGTTCTAGGGAATGGGGGATACCTAGTCAGTTGCACAACTGAATGCCTTCAAATGAAATGTGTCTCCGCGCATTTAACTCAAACCCTCTGAACCAGAAAGGTGCGGGGGGGCTGACTTAATCGACATCCATGTCTTCAGTGAACAGTGGGTTAACTGCCTTGCTCAGGGGCAGAAAGACAGATTTTTCCCTTGTCAGCTCTGAGATTCGATCCAGCAACCTTTCGGTTACTAGCCCAATGCTCTAGCCAAATCAAATCAAATTTTATTTGTCACATACACATGGTTAGCAGATGTTAATGCGAGTTTAGCGAAATGCTTGTGCTTCTAGTTCCGACAATGCAGTAATAACCAACAAGTAATCTAACTAACAATTCCAAAACTACTGTCTTATACACAGTGTAAGGGGATAAAGAATATGTACATAAGGATATATGAATGAGTGATGGTACGGGGCAGCATACAGTAGATGTTATCGAGTACAGTATATACATATGAGATGAGTATGTAGACAAAGTAAACAAAGTGGCCACTAGGCTACCTGCCGCCCCCGGTGGTACTGTGAGCTCATGCATCACAGAGTCATGTTTCAGTGTTTTATAAAGTAATCGGTGGAGGTTTTGATTTGATCACGGTCTGTGTTTTAATGAATCAGATTCTGATCTCACAAAGAGACCCTTTATCCCAATGTAATGTCTCGGTACTAAAAACAACCACAGTAACAACCACCAAACTCAATCAATCATACGCTTTGGTATCGTTAGCAATCAAACCAATGCTATCCACTACTCTCCACCGAGCCAGTCAATGGATGCCAAAGCATTCTGAGAGGAAGGAGCAGGACAGCTCAGCCTTCTAGTGAAGTTCTGCTGGAGCTGCAGCCACAGCCGGAGCGTCCGCTGGTTACCAGATGGGGGAGAAGTTTGCCGGGAGGGGGTCGGCGGTGGGCAGGCCTGATAACCTGAGATAGCTGCTGGGTAATTTTCTGTGTGTTCCCTATCACAGCGGACGCCCCGGTGTCATGCTGAGGGGAGAGAGGGCTGCCATAATGGCAAAGCAAATGGCTCATAGAGATATCCCAGTTGTTTTTTCATCACATCAATTTCACACCGGCGCCGCCGGGTTTCTGAGGAACGTGACAAGGTGAGGACAGACAGACGGAGAGAGAGAGAGAGAGAGAGAGAGAGAAAGGAGATTAAAGGAAGAAATGGAGAGCGAGATAGAAGTGGTCCTTTTAGTGGCTCTTTGGAGGTGTGTGTGTGTGTGTGTGTGTGTGTGTGTGTGTGTGTGTGTGTGTGTGTGTGTGTGTGTGTGTGTGTGTGTGTGTGTGTGTGTGTGTGTGTGTGTGTGTGTGTGTGTGTGTGTGTGTGTGTGTGTGTGTGTGTGTGTGTGTGTGTGCACAGGAGGTGTGTGTGTGTGTGCACAGGAGGTGTGGGTGTGTACACAGTGGGAATGTATCTACATATGGACTGCATAAAGTAGGTGAGGGTTTTACCTGCATTCTTATGTAAAACAAGCTTTAGGTATTCTCAGAATTAGCTTGAGAATCATTTTTATACATGAACATTTTGGTGTGTGAAAAAACACAGTAATGCCTTGATAGTATGGAAAGAAACGTTCTTTCACATGAGGGCATATTTCCTCAGATTTCAGTTGTTGCATAGGTATTTCATATCTGAAGGAATATCTTAGTTGCCATTTCTGTCTTCAAGGGAAGCTTATTGCCACAAAAAAAAATCCCTTTCACTGACTCTTTGTGAATGGCACAGTTAACTGGCGATCGGCTTGTTTGCACAAAGATTAATATCACTACCACGATCTAAGAGCACCATTATGTTTGCAAAATGGGGAATATTTAACCTGACTACGTTTTATTCGTTCTTGACCTGAAGGTGTTTTATTGGACCCTGGATCAACAATTGGTGAACAAGACTTTCTGTAAAGAGTGGTTATCTTGTTGTGAGCTTTGGAATTTATACACACAGATTCATCCTAATAAAGCAACGTGACCTGTCAATGAGCGTTGACGTCATTTTGTCCAAACGTGTTCAGATACTTCGCAATGTTAGCTTTGAGGTGCTAAGACATTATGTTTGACGATGAACTTTTTAACCCCACGGAAATCAATTGCATTCAAGATCAATTATAACTTTGGCAAAAAGGTAACTTCTATCTTCACAGATTTCTCAATGACAAAGAGGGACTTAGTGGACCTTCAGAAATAGGGATGCTTTGGGGCTAACCTTGGCATTCTAAAGACCAACGGCAGACAAAGACTAGCATACGGAAACTGGAAACTATAAGGCGGTCGAACCATATTGTGACTCGAAACACTTAGTTCTCTCGCTGTGTCGCAACCAATGGGTAAAACTAAACCAGCGATGTGCCCATAACTCATTGGATGATCTCTCGCTTTGACATAATTAATGACAGCGCTTTTTTAATTGCCCCCATGCGACAAAGGGCCACTACAGCTTTTGTTTATCGTGCCCCGCTGATTCCCATATTAACAGAGTTAGGTTAATGATAGAGGTATTTTACTTAATAGCATTTTTATTACTCCCGGTAAGTATACAAGCAATTAGCGATGGGCGAATTAAGTTCCCCCTCCTGTAATGGCCTACCAACACAGGACATCAGGACCAATCTCTGGAATAATTCATAAAGCAACGAGTCAGATGGTACCAACAGTGGAGGGGGGATATAAAATGAATATTCCCCCTGCATAGATTAGATTTTTCATATTATAAAGGATTAAATTATGTATGTGGCCTGTCAGCGGATGGGATGCGCTGGTGCTATTGCATGTAAAGTAAGCTGCATGGATCAAATATGGCCACCATTAAAAGTCACGTGTTTGACACTTTTGGTGAAAAGTGTCAACTGACAATACATGCATAGTGGTGGGTGGTGGGCTTACACTGTGTTTGAATAGCCTGAATTAAAGATAGACTGATCAATTAGTTAAGAATTGAGAGAGAAATAGATAGGAGGGATGGAGGAAGTGAGGGAGAGGGTTCACTCTATTCTATACAAAGTGGCATCAAATAATGGCCCACAGAGACATATATGAAAGAGCATAATCTTTAACCTTGAATCTAAACGTAATCTTCCATTAAAGAATACTAGCCATTCCTCAGTGAAAAAGAAATGCACAGACAGCAGAACTGATGGGTACTATTGGTTTGACTCTTTGAATGGGGAGAATATTGAAATGGCAATGGGTGCAGTATCTAAGACTATGGACAAATTCAATTCCAAATCAACTACTGAAACAGTGTTAACTTGAATACAGTGTGAGACACACACACACACACACACACACACACACACACACACACACACACACACACACACACACACACACACACACACACACACACACACACACACACACACACACACACACACACACACACACACACACACACACACAGACACCAAGAAAGTGAAAGGCACACACACACACAGATTGAGGTATTCATTCAGATAGAAGAGATGAGACCCAGGCATGTGGGGTTATCTTCTCTGCTGCCTGGCTGCCATGTCTGCCATCTGTACTCTGTTGCACTCAATATGCAAATGCAGAATAGGGTCACACCTTCTGCCCCTCCGTATCATCTTGTAAACTCTTGTTTTTCTTCGATAAGCTCTCTCTCTCTGTGTGTTTGTGTGCATTTCTTCACACCTCCAACAGGAGCAGCGCTCTGTGCAGAGGTGGCGAATGCCAGCTTATCCATGTGCACAATTTATCGCGCTGGCCCAAATATGTCTGTCTGTCTGTTTACCAGTCTGTGCTTGCCTGACAACAAACGACGAGTCAGAGATATACATTTGTCTGTTTGTTTGTTTGGGGTTTGTAGCAGGGCACACTTAGCTGGGCACACCAGCCAGCCTAGCTGGCTTCACGTGGGTGCCAGCTGGCTGGGCACGGGCACCGTTTCGCCCCATGCCAGTGTCACAAACGGCGAGCAGGAGAAACGAAATGGAGCCACATCATATAGAAATGTAGCCTGGCAGCCTCCAGCGCTCATTAAAAATGCACTAACGCTGCACGCTTCCATTAATCTAGCCCTGCCTGCATTTAGTATGGGTAGCCTTGTGTACAGTCTATAAAACAGAGCAATTAAACAGGCGTACTTCTGGCTTTGTGGGGCTTCAGCCAAGCACACTGTGTTCTAAACGTAGGATTTAGAATATTACATTTTATAGATAGCCAATGTGGCTAAAAACCGAGGACAGTGTGTGGCCTATAGAAGAGGCAAGATATGAAATTGGATGATGGCATGATTTGATTCATTCAAAAGATTTTTGGTCAAGTCTTGACAATGGAAAGAAGAGTAGCTATATGTTAATGTCATATCTACAATGCTGCAGATAATCCATTCTGAATTCACTTCCTATTTTTGAGACATCAATCATCCAAATGTGTATTAGAATATGAGGCGTCGCGCTATCGGGATGAAAGTAGCATATCAGCAATATGCGAGGGCATTGGACCTCCATGATAATGCTAACACGTTCGGGTAATGCTTGAGTAGAACCCTTTGACACGATGGCTACTCAACGCTGTCAAAACGATGACATGCAAGGTGCCATACAGTCATGACGACTGATAAAGGTGAAGCTTAATCCACAGCTGTGACACAAACTGCTAGCTGTTAGCAATCGAGCTCATCCACATTCATGGATTTGTATAACATCAGGTGTCATAGGCTGATTTCACCTGTTATGACATCTGTTATGGCATCATCATGACAGCTTTATGTAAGTCAAGTGCCAACCACATTAGCATGGGATGAGGTTTGTATTAAGGCATGTTTTTATCTCGAGTCGGTTATCACACACAAACGGCAACTCGAACGGGAAAGTTCTGAAGATCAGACTGACCCATAGGTTCAGGCAGAATGGCACATTCCTTTCGGTCCCTAGCAACAAACCCTTTTCTCACACACCCCTAACACTCCTTTACAGCAACCGTCCCCTGAAGGCGCCCACACAGGGGCGGGGGGTGGGGGCAGTCGATGTTTCTAAAGATTTTCAAAGCTATGTCGGTCACAAGGGGGGGGGGGCGGTGGTGCAATTGACAACACCCTATCCAGTGCCCTTTTCCCCAAGCCCACCTGTTAGGACACTAAGAGCTAGCGACCGCATGGGAAAAGTCCGGGCATAACCTTCCAATAGCACATGCCGGCACGCCTTCCATCTAGACCAGGGAGAGATTGACGTGGTATAGATTTATGTATACCAGAGCTAGTATTACAGAGGAGTGGCATACTAGCGAAGCCATATGTGTAACATGTCACAGCCAGGGGTAATGTCACAATAACCTACAAGCTATTCATGTTTCATGGTCGTGGTGAGTCACGCTGGTTAACAATGTTGGCGAAATGCATACATAATGATGAGAGAGCTTGGGTTTTTAATGGGACGCGTGTTTCACGAGGCAGCGCTGTGGTCCGAGCGGGGAGGAGAGATGAAGGGAAGGAGGGAGGGAGGCAGGCTTCCAAAATCTCGTGAAATCGCTCCAGAGACCTCAATCTCAGTTGAAGCACTCCTCCACATAAACAGAGGTGTGTGTGTGTGTGTGTGTGTGTGTGTGTGTGTGTGTGTGTGTGTGTGTGTGTGTGTGTGTGTGTGTGTGTGTGTGTGTGTGTGTGTGTGTGTGTGTGTGTGTGTGTGTGTGTGTGTGTGTGTGTGTGTGTGTGTGTGTGTGTGTGTGTGTGTGTGTGTGTGTGTGTGTGTGTGTGTGCGTTCGCATGTGTGCATGCAGGTGTGTGAGTGAATGTATGCCAGGCCTGTAACCCTTCAATAATCCCACCCATTTGCCCTTAATTTACCTTCAGTATAGCTCATTGTAAACAGGTCATAGACATGACCACGGGCATGCTAAAAATATTGTAGGTGATGTCTCAGCAGGAGACTGACACATTGATACCAAATAAAAATAATATTCTAAATATATTATAACAACTGCCTAGCATGACCTTCAGAAACACGGGCGCTCACTATATACAGACATGTCCACTGTTGTGTTTTATTTTACAGATGTTGTGCACAAAATGTTAGTGAATGTTTGGAGAACATTCAAAGTTATTTTTACCTTTTTTTTCATTCTGAAGAACATAAAATGTTATCAAAAACATTACTTGAATGTACCATAACTAGAACTTAATGGGAATGTTATCTAATGTCCTGGGAATGTTTCCGGGTTTACTCGGAAAGCTCAGGAAAAGTATTTCACACCTTCTTGTTAATTACTAAGGGAAGTGTTGACTTCAGCTAAGAATTACTGAAATACAATTACAGCCAATGAGCTACCTACTTATTTCCTAACATCAAGGTGCTGTAAATTGGTTGTTAACTTTGTGTGTCGAGAAATGGAGGTTTAGGTTGTTTGACATCCCCTTTTAGTCAGGAATGGTGGCTATATTATTGATTCATAAAGGCCTGTAAAGATGTCCACCGTATCTTATGAATGAAATTCTCACTACAAGTGTCTTCTTCGAAGTACAACCTTCAGATATCAGTCTGGAGTCGAAGATAGCATTCATTCTAGTCTGAGAAAGACACTAGACGTATCCATTTGCCTTCATCTATCACAGACCGGAACATTATAGCTGCTTGAAACCCAAGTAAGAATCAAACCACTGTTCCCAAACCAACTGACAATGTCTCCACACACTGCAGCAAATGTATTTGGAGCCATGGTTCGTCTGTTCAGTACAGTTCAGCCTGGATATGAATTCTGAGATTCCAATATGTCTTTTTGTATGTGTGTTCTGCTGTGCTCTTTGTCTACATTGTGAGGACTTTTGGAAAAACAAGTTTGACCGTGGCACAGTCAATTATCTCCCAGGTGTTGGACGGCCGTGGTTGTAAGCGATGCTGTCGGTTCCCACAGGACCCGGGAATGAGCCGGCTTGAATTAGCTCAGAACAAAACCCAATTCAGCAAAAAATGAAGAAACAGCAGTTTTAAATAAGACGGGGAAGAGAATGCAAAGAAAGTCTAAGGAGACGCTCGCTGGCGCTCGATAAAGTTGAATATAGTCTCTTTTTTTCCTCCATTCCTTCTCATTCCTTCCCCCCTATCATATAGCCAGTCCTTTAACAAACTATAGCTGTGTAATTTCTCTGTGGCAGTTTCCAATACCTTTATGTACCCAAGGTTAATTACTGGCTAGGTATGAGAAAATTACATTCTCAAAATAAAGTATTATGATTGGCTCCCTCCAGGTGGCTATTTTAAGTCCATGCATGCTTGATTTCTGGGAAACCGGATTTGCAGACTTGTCCAATATCAAGTAACCTCATTTTAAGTCCCTATTAAAATCACTATTCACACATGCAAAAAAAACAAATCCCACTCATCCCCAAACATGATTTGCTCTCATGAAGATGATGTTATCCCTGTGTACTTGAGCACCACACAGTAGTATAATAACACAGGGCTTCTTTATTGATAAGTGTGTTTTCCCTGTACTATGTCTCTCTCCCTGGAAGGACTCGGAAGGAAGTGTAGCATTTCTGTACGGGAAAAGACATGCAGGGGATCGACATTGATAAAGGAGGAAGGTGGATTGTGTGGATTCTCATGCATAAACTGTAATGCCGTAAACTAACCCAAGCCTAGTGCTAAAGGGGGCCCACACCTTCATACAGTCAGTTCTTAGACCAGGGGGAGAAAACAGAGAGAAACCTAAACACTGTGAATGGTTAACCAGCCAGCCGGTGGTATCTCAACCTTCATAGACAGCGAGAGCCAGAGCAGGCTTGAGTTTGCATGGATTCTCATGACAACCTGGCTCCGAGGTAATGATTGTGTGTTTTTCTCCCCACTGGAATCTTATCTACCCTCACCTTCCACGTGAGATGGCGACGTCGAGCATGGTTTGCGTCCACCACGCTAGTGGCCGGCTGGTCGTGTGGCACACAGGCTCGCGCACATCAGAAATAATAAATACAGGACAGGGTAACGACACTGTCGGACATAGCTTTAACCCAGGGATGCTAGAGGGGAACTGGGAACTTGCATTGGCAAGGACCGTGCTTTTTGCTGATAGGGGACCCCGGACGTCATGTGAGAGTTAACATTGATTTAGGCTGCAATGAGCATGTTATCAACCACCGGCAACCAAGACTACAAGGCTGGAGCCCATTGGGCAAAATGCACAGCCCCCCTCTGAACCAGGAAATGTCAGCTACATTGTTTTGTAAATCATTAATTGCTGTGTAGAGGTAATTTCACTAAGTTATTATTAATATAGTCAAATAGGTATATATGTTAACTTGTGGGAATTTGCCAATGTGGATAGGGATCAATTGAAATGCTAAGTTATTAAATAGGATCTTACAGTGTTCAGCTTTCACAAGGCAGTTCAGAAAAAGATATCATCATTTTGGTGCACATAGAAAGGAGTCACGATCAAATCCATTTCAATTAAATCTAATTGTATTGGTCACATTCACATATTTAGCAGATGTTATTGTGGGTGTAGCGAAATGCTTGTGTTCCTAGCTCCAACAGTGCAGTAGTATCTAAAAACAATACACACAAATATAAAAAATTAAATAAGGGAATTAAGAAATATATAAATATTAGATTGGGCAATGCTGGAGTGGCATTGACTAAAATACAGTAGAACAGAATACAGTATATACATATGAGATGACTAAAGCAGTGTGTAAACATTATTACAGTGGCCAGTGATTCCAAGTCTGTATACAGTTGAAGTCAGAAGTTTACATACATTTAGGTTGGAGTCATTAAAACTTGATTTTCAACCACTCCACAAATGTCTTTTTAACAAACTAAAGTTTTGGCAAGTCTGTTAGGACATCTACTTTGTGCATGACACAAGTCATTTTTCCGACAATTGTATCACAATTCCAGTGGGTCAGAAGTTTACATACACTAAGTTGACTGTGCCTTTAAACAGCTTGGAAAACTCCAGAACATGATGTCATGGCTTTAGAAGCTTCTGATAGACTAATTGACATAATTTGATTCAATTGGAGGTGTACCTGTGGATGTATTTCAAAGCCAACCTTCCAACTCAGTGTCCCTTTGCTTGACATCATGGGAAAATCAAAAGAAATCAGCCAAAATATCAGATTTTTTTTACACCTCCACAAGCCTGGTACATCATTGGTAGTGTCACGCCTTGGTCATTGTAATTTGTGTTTTTCGTTATATATTTTGGTCAGGCCAGGGTGTGACATGGGTTTATGTGTTGGGTTCGTATTGGGGTTTTATTAGCATTGGGATTGTGTATGATTAGGGGTGTGTCTAGTTAGGCTTGGCTGCCTGAGGCGGTTCTCAATTGGAGTCAGGTGATTCTCATTGTCTCGGATTGGGAACCGTATTTAGGTAGCCTGAGTTCACTTTGTAATTTGTGGGTGTTTGTTCCTGTCTTTGTGTAGTATTCACCAGATAGGCTGTAATTTACATTTACATTTAAGTCATTTAGCAGACGCTCTTATCCAGAGCGACTTACATTAGTTTCACGTTTCGTTTGTTGTTTTCGAACTTCAGTTATTTCATGTACCGTCATATCTTTCATTAAAGTCATGAGTAACCTACACGCTGCGCTTCGGTCCGACTCTCTTCATTCAACAGACGAACGCCGTTACAGGTAGAAATTTCCAAATGCCTGAAGGTACCACGTTCAGCTGTACAAACAATAGTATGCAAGTATAAACACCATGGGACCACGCAGCCGTCATATCGCTCAGGAAGGAGTCGTGTTCTGTCTCCTAGAGATGAACGTACTTTGGTGCGAAAAGTGCAAATCAATCACAGAACATCAGCAAAGGACCATGTGAAGATGCTGGAGGAAACAGGTACAAAAGTATCGATATCCACAGTAAAACAAGCCCCATATCGACATAACCTGAAAGGCCGCTCAGCAAGGAAGAAGCCACTGCTCCAAAACCGCCATAAAAAAAACAGACTACGGTTTGCAACTGCATATAGGGACAAAGATCATACTTTTTGGAGAAATGTCCATAGTCTGATGAAACCAAAATAGAACTGCTTGGCCATAATGACCATCATTATGTTTGGAGGAAAAAGGGGGAGGCTTGCAAGCTGAAAAACACTATCCCAAACGTGAAGCACGGGGATGGCAGCATCATGTTGTGGGGGTGCTTTGCTGCAGGATGGACTGGTGCACTTCACAAAATAGATGGCATAACGAGGAGGGGAAATTATGTGGATATATTGAAGCAACATCTCAAGACATCAGTCAGGAAGTTAAAGCTTGGTCGCAAATGGGTCTTCCAAATGGACAAATAACCAAAGCATACTTCCAAAGTTGTGGCAAAATGGCTTAAGGACAACAAAGTCAAGGTATTGGAGTGGCCATCGCAAAGCCCTGACCTCAATCCTATAAAAAAGTTGTGGGCAGAACTGAAAAAGTGTGTGCGAGCAAGGAGGCCTATAAACCTGACTCAGTTACACCAGCTCTGTCAGGAGGAATGGGCAAAAATGTATCCAACTTAATGTGGGAAGCTTGTGGAAGGCTACCCGAAACATTTGACCCAAGTTAAACCATTTACAGGCAATGTTACCAAATACTAATTGAGTGTATGTAAACTTCTGACCAAACTTCTGACTAATTGATTGTATGTAAACTTCTGACCATGTGATGAAAGAAATAAAAGCTGAAAGAAATCATTCTCTCTACTATTATTCTGACATTTCACATTCTTAAAATAAAGTGGTGATCCTAACAGCCCTAAGACAGGGAATTTTTACTCAGATTAAATGTCAGGAATTGTGAAAAACTGAGTTTAAATGTATTTGACTAAGGTGTATGTAAACTTCCGACTTCAACTGTGTATAGTACAGCAGACTCTAAGGTGCAGGGCTGGGTAACCGGGTGGAAGCCGGCTAGAGATGGCTGTTTAACAGTCTGATGGCCTTAAGATAGAAGCTGTTTTTCAGTCTCTCAGTCCCAGCTTTGATGCACCTGTACTGACCTCACCTTCTGGATGACTGCATGGTGAACAGGCCACGGCTCGGGTGGTTGATATCCTTTTTGGCCTTCCTGTGACATCGGATGCTGTAGGTGTCCTGGAGGGCAGATAGTTTGCTCCAAGTGATGCGTTGGGCAGACCACATCACCCTCTGGAGAGCTCTGCGGTTGTGGGCGGTGAAGTTTCCATACCAGCTGGTGAAACAGCCCGACTGGATGCTCTCAATTGTGCATCTGTAAAAGTTTGTGAGGGTTTTAGGGGCCAATGCAAATTTCTTCAGGCTCCTGATGTTGAAGAGGCGCTGTTGCCTCCACCCACACTGTGTGAACCATTTTCAGATCGTCAGTTATGTGTACGCTGAGGAACTTGAATCTTTTCACCTACTCCAATGCGGTCACGTCGATGTAGATAGGGGTGTGCTCCTTTTGCTGTTTCTTGAAGTCTACAATCAGCTTTGTTGATGTTGAGTGCAAGGTTCTTTTCCTGGCACCAATTTCCCAGGGCCCTCACCTCCTCCCTGTAGGCTCCCTGTAGGCTGTTGTGTCGTCTGCAAACCTAATGATTGAGTTGGAGGCGTGCGTGGCCACACAGTCATGAGTGAACAGGGAATACAGGAGGGGACTGAGCACACACCCTTGCGGGGCCCCTGTGTTGAGGATCAGCGAAGTGGAGATGTTGTTACCTACCTTCACTAGCTGGGGCGGCCTTTCAGGAAGTCCAGGACCCAGTTGCACAGGGCGAAGTTCAGACCCAGGGCCTCAAGCTTAATGATTAGCTTGGAGGGTACTCTGGTGTTGAATGCTGAGCTATAGTCAATGAAGAGTATTCTTACATAGGTATTCCTCTTGTCCAGATGGGATAGGCCAGTGTGCAGTACGATGGTGATTGCATAGTCTGTGGATCTATTGGGGCGGTAAGCAAATTGAGGTGTTTAATGATATGAAAATGTGAAGTGCACATTTGGACTAATGGGTTTGCCTGTATGACATCAAAGCATTATTTAATATAATCCTCAACCTCTCATCTTTCATAATATATTCTCGTAATTTACAACATTTCCCTCTCTCAGACATCAAAACATTTGCAAAAGTTGCCAAATTAAAGGGAGGGATGGGGAAGCTTCTTTAGCGTGTGGTGCTGAAGTTCAGAACAGCTGTAAGTCAAAACCCATACTGAGCTGAGCTCTAAAGTCATTTATAGCATGTTACTATAACAGCCACTGCGTTCCTATTTAGGCGCATATCAGTCCCCCCAATGTCTACATCAGAAAGAGAGAAATCTGAAATTTGATTAACTCCACACAGCTTAGGCTGCATTTACACATGCAGCCCAAATAGTGATATTTGTTCCACTAATTGGTATTTTTTACCTGTGTAAACGCAGCCCATGATGCACAAATGTGTACAAACGCCCTTCACCAAACATGAATGCCACAAAGTGAGAGTAGGATCTCAACATTAACAGGGTTAGCAAGATTACTCTGAATGTGACAACACCAAACCTATTTCACAGGTCCCAAAGTACAAAGCACATTTTAGCCAAACAAAATGGCAAGGAAGTCTCACATGGAGATCTGTGGGCCCCCTACTCTGAGAGGGGAAGATGAAAGATCCATATCCCCCGGGACCACAAACTTGACAGGGCCCTGCCTGTAGGATCCCCCCCCCCCCCCTCTAAGCATCCTCCACTATAGGCCTCATCAGGTGTCACTTCTGGTTGGCAGTAAAGTGTGACATCCCCAATCGGCAGATCCTCCCCTTACTAATGACCCTCTCAGATGGATAGGAACCTCTCTCTCATGAGGCTAATTTCAGTTGTTGCGTCCTAATTTTCACACTTTAGGAAGATTACAATGCCCTGGCTTGAGATGTAAACAGAACGTGGCAGGGATCCAACTAAAGATCTTCTAACATCACCTGCCTCATCTGAAGCCTCTTCTTTTGGGTGCTGCTATGGGCCACCAAGTGCAAAATGGCAGTATCTGGAGAATATGTGTGTGGTGTTAGATAAGGTCTCTGATGCTAACAGAGACATGTATTTTCTTGGTGGCCTGACCATTGACTGGTTATCATCTAGTTGTCATGTAATGTAATGCCTGTAACATGACGCAGGTTATCAGTCAACCAACTACAGTGTATACCAATGGAGTTGGATCTGTGACATTCACTTGTATTGATAATATCATCACTAATGCTGCAGAGCTTTGCTCCAACGCTATATCAGTTCCCATTGTGGCAATAACAAGGACAGCCAAAGTACCAAAAGTGGGGCCTAAAGTTATTTATAAGAGATCATACAAAATGTTTTCTCAGGACTCTTTTATTGAAAATGTTTAAAAAATGTATGTTGATCTGATGTGTATAAGGAGGAGAATCCAGATTCAGCACGTTGGAGAATTTGTTAAATTATTTTAGCCAATTGTTGACAAGCATGCACCTGTTAAGAAACTAACTGTGAGAACTGTTAGAGCCCCCTGGATCGATGATGAATTGAAAAAGCAGGTTTTCATCAAGGATCTCTCTGTACTTTGCAGCTTAATTAAATCGTACCTGCAAAACACAAGTCTCGACGTCAACAGTGAAGAGGCAACTCCGGGATCCTGGCCTTCTCGGCAGAGTTGCAAAGAAAAATACAAATCTCAGACTAGCCAATAAACTGAAAAGATTAAGATGGGCAAAATAACACAGTGACTGGACAGAGATATGGCTTTTTCTTTGCAACTCTGCCTAGAAGGCCAGCATCCCAGAGTCGCCTCTTCACTGTTGACGTTGAGACTGGTGTTTTGCAGGTACTATTTAATGAAGCTGCCAGTTGAGGACTTGTGAGGCGTCTGTTTCTCAAACTAGACACTAATGTACTTGTCCTCTTGCTCAGTTGTGCACCAGGGCCTCCCACACCTCTTTGTATTCTGTTCTGTGAATGGAGTAGTACACAGCGTTGTACATTTTGAGCCTGTAATTGAACCCACAAATGCTGATGCTCCAGATACTCAACTAGTCTAAAGAAGGCCAGTTGTATTGCTTAAGGACAGCTTTATTGCTTTTATCAGAACAGTTTTCAGCTGTGCTAACATAATTGCAAAAGGGTTTTCTAATGACCAATTAGCCTTTTAAAATGATAAACTTGGATTAGCTAACACAACGTGCCATTGGAACACAAGAGTGTGTTCCACAGGAGTGTGTTCCTCTGCACGCCTATGTAGATATTCCATAAAAAATCTGCCATTTCCAGCTTCAATAGTCATTTACAACATTAACAATGTCTACACTGTATTTCTGATCAATTTTATGTTATTTTAATGGACAAAAAAATGTGCTTTTCTTTCAAAATCAAGGGCATTTCTAAGTGACCCCAAACTTTTGAACGGGAGTGTATATATTTTTATATCCTTGTCTATAACTGTTTTGTACCTTGTCATGTATTTATTACGTTTTATGTGGACCCCAGAAAGAGTCGTTTCTGCTACTGCAGTTGCTAATGGGGATACTAATAAACTCAACTAAAACATAATGCCGGTGTATCTGTGTATTACAAATACAACAACTATGACGTGGCAGTAGCCTGCAGTAACTGACATTCTCTTTTTCACTGGCGTACACACCCTGGTATGTTATTGCGTAAGACACAGGGTTATGGCGGATAAGTGTGGTAAACGCAAACGAAGATCTATGCATGCCTACACATGGTTCGCGATTAAACAACTAGAATGAAACCCGCGATGCATGAAATTGCCAGAGAAAAGTAACTTGCTGCTATTGTGATCCGGGCAAAATGTAACAGTGACAATGATTGTTGTTTTGTCCCTTTTGTGTGGCGGTTCACTTAAGGGCGAACCCTCAACGCGATTAAAAAGGGCTGCCGATATCGACACCTCTCTTCCCTCCAGCTCAACAAAGGAACAGACAACCGATCAATCCTAAATGGATTGGAATCACGGCACCCGCCACCACTCTGCCACTGAGCCTCTAGCCTTTATTCATCGTGAGGGATGGATGGAAAGAGAAAGGGGGAAAGAGAGAGAGAAAGCCATCACAAAGGCTTGTTGGCGGAGGCTCAGTGCTTTTAGGCCGGTGCCAAAAACCTGTTTCTCTAACATCTCACTTCCAGGATACGCCGAGGGGCCTCTGTGTGCCCTGCTTTGGAGACACTCACTGGTACCCCATGAAAACAGACAGGGTCTTCTGATCTTCTGACTGGGGTCCTCTCAAGTCCAGGCCTGACTCGGGGACAAGGATGAGTGTCCCCCTCTGTCTGTCTCTCTCTATCTCTGTGTCTATGATCTATGGTCAGTGTGAGAGGAGGCTATAGTGTAGAGTGGCCCTTTATTGAGTGTCACGCTAGCCGATGATTGCTGTTTAGTGGTTATCACCCTTCAACAGCAGGCCAGTTAATTAGGCTTTAATAGTCTGAAAAGCAACTCTTGAGATGCACTCCTAAAGCAAGGCAGGCAGCGAGACTGTAGGCTGGGGTATATGGCCCACTATTCTTTGTGTGTGTGTGTGTGTGTGTGTGTGTGTGTGTGTGTGTGTGTGTGTGTGTGTGTGTGTGTGTGTGTGTGTGTGTGTGTGTGTGTGTGTGTGTGTGTGTGTGTGTGTGTGTGTGTGTGTGTGTGTGTGTGTGTGTGTGTGTCGGGGAAGGGTGCATGCGGGTAGTGTTGTGCTAGGCTAATCAGGAGAGGCCCATTGTAAGTGGCATGTCCATGGTCTATCTCATCGATGATGTGGCAGCCAAACAATGCTGGGAGAAAACAATGGACAGGGACTGTGTCAGTGGAGATTACAAACGTCTGTGGGAGAAGCATAGCCCCAGGAGACTGAGCATCACCATATTGGCAGGCTAATAAGATACCGACGCACTGTACACAAAAGTGTTGTAAACTCATTTCAGACTGATAGCTCGGGGTGGCCTTGGGTGACATTTCAGCACGGGTCATATTGAGGTGATAGAGGATGGCTAGCTCGTTCACATTAGCTCACCTTCTAAAGAATATTAGCATGAAATAACTGTCTTTGTGGTTTCTGAAAGCAATTTAAAGCTTTAGAATGATTTGTGGTATCACTAATCAGACAATTCATTGTGCTTGGAGAAACACTATTATCCTATAAAATCCACAATGTGGAGAACGTAAACGGAATCGTGAAATCCAGACATTAAAACAGAATTCAATAATATTATATTTTTTTATTGGAACTTAGTAGGAAATCAACTAAATATATTGAACTTATTGGAACATTACATGCCTAAGACATAAACAAAATGTATCCGTGGTTCGTATTTTCCCTCAACTTTCTAAAGAGGCAAAGCGGGAAAGCCCGTGTCGTTTGTCTACTATATATTGTCTTCAATATATCCACATAATTTTCCCCCCTCATGATGCCATCTATTTTGTGAAGTGCACCAGTCCCTCCTGCAGCAAAGGACCCCCACAACATGATGCTGTCACCCCCGCGCTTCACGGTTGCGATGGTGTTCTTCAGCTTGCGAGCCTCCCCCTTTTTCCTCCAAACATAATGATGGTCATTATGGCCAAGCAGTTCTATTTTTGTTTCATCAGACCAGTGGACATTTCTCCTAAAAGTACGATCTTTGTCCCCATGTGCAGTTGCAAACAGTAGTCTGACTTTTTTATGCCAGTTTTGGAGCAGTGGCTTCTTCCTTGCTGAGTGGCCTTTGAGGTTATGTCAATGTAGGACTCGTTTTACTGTGGATATAGATACTTTTGTACCTGTTTCCTCCAGCATCTTCACAGGGTCCTTTGCTGTTGTTCTGGGATTGATTTGCACTTTTCGCACCAAAGTTCGTTCATCTCTAGGAGACAGAACACGACTCCTTCCTGAGCAGTATGACGGCTGCATGGTCCCATGGTGTTTATACTTGCTTACTATGGTTTGTACAGATGAACGTGGTACCTTCAGGTGTTTGGAAATGGCTCCCAAGGATGAACCAGGCTTGTGGAGGTCTATAATTTTTTTTCTGAGGTCTTGGCTATTTTCATTAGATTGTCCCATGATGTCAAGCAAAGAGGCACTGAGTTTGAAGGTAGGCCTTGAAATACATCCACAGGTACACCTCCAATTGACTCAAATGATGTCAATTAGCCTATCAGAAGCTTCTAAAGCCATGACATCATGTTCTGGAATTTTCCAAACTGTTTAGAGGCATGGTCAATTTAGTGTATGTAACCCACTGGAATTGTGATACAGTGAATTATAAGTGAAATAATTGTTGAAAAAATTACTTGCACAATGTCCTGATCGACTTGCCAAAACTCTAGTTTGTTAACGAGATTTTTTTGGAGTGGTTGAAATACAAGTTTTAATGACTCCAACCTAAGAGTATGTAAACTTCTGACTTCAACTGTAAAATTCAAATGACTTCAAATATTTAATACATGTAAACACATGCCACCCTTAGTGATAGAACATGCAATATTCCTCAATGAGAAATTACAATGACGAAAGTGCAAATATTTGCAAATGGTACCAAGCGGCTTACCTCCCAAACACAACATACTTAAACAAATATTGGCAAAAGAAGCCGGAAGGGATTTGTTAATTGATGCCGTCTTTCTTCCCCTTTTAATCGCATAAGCTTATCTAAATCTTGGTTTAATGCCCTGATAACCACGCCTTTGGCGCTTCTTCACTTTTTCTCGGGCACGTGCCCCAGCCCGAACAGATCACGGTCAAACTCAAACTTTCCCTGTTCACCACCAGGTAGGTCTGGAGACATGGGAAATAGGAGTGTTGCTGGGGGACTCTTTGTCGGAGCACATTATTCCACTCTGAGGATCCCATCAGGCAAGTCATTACATGTTCAGATAGAGATCGCCTCCCATTTGAGCTTGCCGGATACAGAGGTTTGATTCGACAAGGATTTTCACTGTATTATCGGTTTGCATTAAATTTGCTTCCCTGGAGGTTTAATTCAAGTATACACAATATCAGTGTGTGATAAGTATTGAATCCCTCAACACTGCCCCATGTAAATGCTTGTTTTATTCAATTGTTTTATTGAGAAAAAAACGGAGCATTGTGGTTTCGACTTGATTCGAGGGACAGACTCTTTTGAATTCAACATCCTAGCTACTTTATCTCTGTTCAGTGCAACACAATTATGTCCCCTTCCATTTTGAATCTCCACATCCCTGAGTGATGATTCCTATACGGGCGCAAATGTGACATCGAACACTCCACCGTCCACCCTCCAGAGCCAACAGAAGAGAGTCCTTTTCATGCGTCTGGCTCTGATGTTGATGACCCCTCCAAGGCCTTCGGTGTCTCTGCGGCCGGCTGAGAGGATATCTCTCAGAGAGGGGACAGCCACAAGCATGAGCTGTTCCATGATTAGCTTGGAGAGGGAAGGTTATGGCAGTCCTGTCCCTGTCCCCCTGGCAAGGTGTAATTATGTTTTGGACACCCTGACCTTGTTGACAGTGTTGTGTGAACCCCCAGAGGTGAGGACTGCCCAGAAAGCTGCCCGACTGGAAATCTGATCCACCTGGCACTTAAATGTACCACCAACGTGTACGTGTGCATGTGCGCGTGTGTGTGTGTGTGTGTGTGTGTGTGTGTGTGTGTGTGTGTGTGTGTGTGTGTGTGTGTGTGTGTGTGTGTGTGTGTGTGTGTGTGTGTGTGTGTGTGTGTGTGTGTGTATATATATATATATATATATATATATATATATATATATATATATGTGTGTGTGTGTGTGATGAGAAGGAGAGTGAGAGCGAAAAAGAGAATGAAAGAGAGAGAGATTGAGGGCAACCGAGTGTAAATGAGTGCATTTACATGCTGCCCCCCCCCCAGCCATGTTTCAATTGTCTCAAGGCTTAAAAATCCACTGATTGAAGTGTATTTAACAAGTGACATCGATAGGGGATCATAGCTTTCACCTGGATTCACCTGGTCAGTCTATGTGATGGAAAGAGCAGGTGTTCTTAATGTTTTCTAATGGTAGTGTATTTAAGGTTTAAAAAAGGCTTCTAAAGATTGTAATTTCAACTTTAAAATGTCAGACTTGATTTGCCCCGAACGAAAAAAGTATCAACCCCTACAAAAATGTTGATTAATTATAATTCACATAATAATTCCCATTTCCTGTTTCTGCAGGATTATTTTCCGGTTGTGAGAAACAGGGTCATATTAAGATAGCAGATCTGTAGCGCTCAAGGTGATGGTTTGGGGTGGCGGTAGGGCCAGAGCAGGTAATTACAGATAGTACAAAGCAGAGGTTGTCCTGTCTTGTCCTGGCAATTATTTTCCTGTACTGTCCCGATACTGCAAAAGTTCTACAACCCCGACAACTTTCCTGTCCTGCCCTGATAAAAATAACTCCGGTCCCTTGTTCATTTTAAAGCGCAGAAATCTGAAATAACTTCTTCCGTCAGCCGCTCGTCTGTCTGTCCCCGCTTCATGCACTCTGCTGCGTTGAGTTTCTATAGCAACGACCCCATTTTGGGCTGCATTCTCACATTAGCTAGCTACCTTTCGTTGCCTGCCCAGCTTTTTTTTGAATAGTAAATGAATACTGAAGAACATGTATTTCTGTTGGGAGGAGGGGCAGGGCGAAAAAAAACATTAAAAACAATGTGTCCTTCTGAAACTGCTTATAACACACAAAGAAATGTGGACATTTTATTCTTGTCCCATCCTGTCGTGAACTTGACTCTCGAATTTCCCTCCCATTCCTGCAAGAATCCCGCGGGACCTGCAAGACACACAGGAGTCCTGTTCCATTGTCAACCTCTAGTACAAAGCGTATTCAGCCTTCCTCTTCTGTCCTCTTTATGGCATACAGCCTTAAGGCCTGTTGTCACCCTCATGGATATGTCACATTCCCTGACCCCTGACCCCTAGCACTGCCCCTAGTCATGGCAGCTGTTGGCTCATAAACCCCCATATATTCCTGTGTAATAGACCGCGTATTGACACCTACATCATCCCCCTGAAATCCTGCTTCGAAAAATACCATTAAGGGGATGTCTCAACATCTAATATCTTAAACAAGGTGATTGTGGGTATTGGTGCAGTGTTTGGTGATCAACTATATGGGATTTTATCCATATACACACTGTATATAGACTTTCTTTTTTTCCTATTGTGTTATTGACTGTACGCTTGTTTATTCCATGTCTAACTCTGTGCTGTTGTTTCTGTCGCACCGCTTTGCTTTATCTTGGCCAGGTCGCAGTTGTAAATGAGAGCTTGTTCTCAACAAGCTTACCTGGTTAAATAAAGGTTAAATATTTTTATTTAAAACATTTTTTTTACCCTGTCTAGAAATAACACCAAAGCATCTTGGATTGTCATGGTCTGATAACATTGGGAATCTTGGCCACGCTATGATATCTCCTTTTGCACTAATTGTTGATCTTTTACAATTGGACTTGCATTTTCTTCCAGTTAGCAAGGAAGAACTATGGATCGAAACATCTCGTTATCCGAGCCAGAAAACTGGTGGAGCTCAACAGTGGGTTTTCAAGGAACATGGACACGGCCTCACGGACACGGGGTGTGTGTGTGAGAGGGTGTGTGAGAAGGCGAGAAAGCCTGTGGGGAGTCTCCAAGTCTGGACTGAACTGTTTGGTTAATCCCGTTGTTGTTTACCAAAAACACACTATATACAGCATTTAACAATATGCATGTGCGTCTAGAGACTAAACCAACCATTTTAAAACCCCGAAAAACAGTTAGCAAAAGGCACATGCCTCTGACACACAAAGTTGTGTTTGCCACATAGTGTAACCTCTGAGTGTGTTCGTATGTGTATATGTGCATCTCTGTGCTTGCACCAGTCCCATACTGTTAGTAGTGTGTTATAGTGGTACAGTGTGTGTGTGTGTGTGTGTGTGTGTGTGTGTGTGTGTGTGTGTGTGTGTGTGTGTGTGTGTGTGTGTGTGTGTGTGTGTGTGTGTGTGTGTGTGTGTGTGTGTGTGTGTGTGTGTGTGTGTGTGTGTGTGTGTGTGTGTGTGTGTGTGCGCGCGTGAAGGGTTTGGGGGGCTAAATCTGTGCAAAAACGTCTAATCCCTGGATTGCTGAAGCCTCGGAAATCCTGGAAATAGATTAAGAGCTGGCCAGCCTGCTTAAATAATGGCACCACCCGTTTGGCTCCGAAGTCATGAAGCAGCACTTGTGTAATGTGCAAAGCCACCAGTTCTTGTAATTATCATTTCCCGTTTGGAAAATGATTCAATCAACACTGATCCGAGACGTCCTGCGCATACTGACAACCGTCGTTGGAATGCCAAGGGCCCGGCGCCGGCGGAGACATGGTGAAGGGATTAGCTGTGATGCTACCGGCGTCAGGAGGATAATCAAATGAGCTTTGACACGATATTGACGGGAGAAACTCACAGTGATTCACTCAAACGGCGAGCCATTGACCGGTCTCCTTGTCGACAACGTTTTAAAAAGTCTTGCCGTCAGATAAGAAAGTTGTCGTTTTCCTCGCCCAAGTTGATCTGTTTTTTTTTCATTCTTCACATCAGCAGACCTTGCTATAGCCCTCGGTTTCCCCATTTAGCTGTCTCCGACTGCTGTCTCTGTGACATCTTGCTGGACGGAACAAGCAACTAAACGCTGAGAGAAATATGTCATCTGTATTTGCAATGGACTTCATCGTTCCCCTCCCCCCTGCTGAATGTGTCTGTATTAGACTGCGTTTTGCTCTGCATTGAAAGCCGTTGGTGCTGCTTGGAGCCAGTGGGTGTTGGGATAAGGACACAGTTTGATTGCCTGCTATTGTATATGGAACAACATCTGCTTTGACTCTCTGTGTTTGCGTGGATCATGTGAAATACATCAATCCAGAGATAAAGTAGGGATATGGGGGTAAACATTGAGACTTCTAAAGGAGAGATGGATCGTCAACAGTGAACAGATGCTACTGCACGCTACTGCATAGAAATGCACAGTATCGTACACCGATGGCAGTGTTTGTGGGTGCATTCCCCCGAATAAGAGAAGTAGAAATACAGCCTAATCACTTGGCCACAGATTTACTGTCATCTATTGACAGAGGGAAGGCTCGAGTGGACAACCCCATCACTGTAATTGACATATCGCAGTGACAAATATTTGCACGCCCCCTCCATCAATGGGAATAAGAAACCAAAAAAGGGGGGTTGGGTTGGAAGACTTGGAGAGGAGGGAGATCACCTCAACCTAATGAAAATAATGGCCTCCTTTTCCGCCTCCCCCTTTCTCTCTGCCACCAAAATGAGGCTAATGTGCTATGAAAGGTATCGCAGATTTCTCACCTTCTGGAGCCTTGAGAGAGCGCGGACCAGCTGTCCTTATCACAGCACGGGTGTTGCTGTCTATCCCCAGCCAGAGAAAGTGATGGGCAGGCGGGCGGAATGAGAGAAAGAGAGGGCCGGCCAGCTGGATGCCTGCTTCAAAATCCAAAAAGCTCCTTCAACGGGGTAGTCTCTTGGGGGAGGGAGGTGGGTGTGATGAGAGGATGGGTGGGTGGGTGATGGGGGTGGGAGGGGAAAGAAAATGTGCAGCTATAGCCAGGTTCACTGTCCACTGGGCAGTGGAGTGTATGATAGTCCAGTAAGACCACAAGCACACACACGCACACACATGCCATGGTTGCTCCCGAGGGGTCAGTTCAGCCAGGATTGCAGAATGCAGCAGCCTAAGCATCCCAGAGATAGCATTAAATCTCCCAATATCATGGATCACAACACCTCGACACCCCTTTGAAGTCTTTCAAACATCTAATTTCATTTATAGACCTGTTGGGAAAAGACTGGGCTTTTTTCTTCCCTTCTCCCCCTACACCAAACACACCAATCTTGTGCCAGTGCCATGATGCTAGCGTGGTATATTGCTCTAGGGCATCATTTTCCATAGACTTCCTTGATATTGCCATTCTCTACTGTATAATGAGAGCTCTATCAAAACGGAGAGATTTAAATTGCAAACCTGGAATATTGCTATCCAGAGAGCTCACTGATGGCACAAGTTGGTGGCTACTGTCTGAGTAGCCTATTCATTTTAGAGTAACAAGGCCTATACTGGTCTTTATTATTGCTCCTCTGTCAATGTATTCTGTACCTGAGACCATGGAGTTCCTGCTGAGTACCATATTGTGGCTGCCTTCGGAAGTAAGACAAAGTAACTGAAGTATAATCTGCACTTATTTTCTCAAAGGGGCATAGTCACGCCGCCAAGCTTACCCTAGTAAAACTGACTATCCTACCGATCCTCGACTTCGGCAATGTCATCTACTCAGCAAACTGGATGCAGTTTATCACAGTGCCATCCGTTTTGTCACTAAAGCACCTTATACCACCCACCACTGCGACTTGTATGCTCTAGTCGGCTGGCCCTCGCTACATATTCGTCGCCAGACCCACTGGCTCCAGGTCATCTACAAGTCCATGCTAGGTAAAGCTCCGCCTTATCGCATTTCACTGGTCACGATGGCAACACCCATCCGTAGCACGTGCACCAGCAGGTGTATCACACTGATCATCCCTAAAGCCAACACCTCATTTGGCCGCCTTTCATTCCAGTACTCTGCTGCCTGTGACTGGAACGAATTGCAAAAATCGCTGAAGTTGGAGACTTTTATCTCCCTCACCAACTTCAAACATCAGCTATCTGAGCAGCTAACCGATCGCTGCAGCTGTACATAGTCTATTGGTAAATAGCCCACCCATTTTCACCTACCTCATCCCCACACTGTTTTTATTGATTTACTTTTCTGCTCTTTTGCACACCTATATCTCTACCTGTACATGACCATCTGATCATTTATCACTCCAGTGTTAATCTGCTAAATTGTAATTATTCGCCTACCTCCTCATGCCTTTTGCACACATTGTATATAGACTCCCCTTTTTTTCTACTGTGTTATTGACTTGTTAATTGTTTACTCCATGTGTAACTCTGTGTTGTCATTCACACTGCTATGCTTTATCTTGGCCAGGTCGCAGTTGCAAATGAGAACTTGTTCTCAACTAGCCTACCTGGTTAAATAAAGGTGAAATAAAAATCAAATAGTGAGGGGAATACTGTGCATAGCTAGATAGAAATCCTACCCAGCAACAGCATGACCTGTCACCGTATGTGTTTATGAGAGAGGGGATGGGGTGACGACCTCGTTTTGTCGACCACACAACCATGACCCCCATCCGAGTGCCGACGCGGTCTCCCTGTCAGCAGGAAGTCATCGTCCCCCTGCCCACATGAGAGCAAGTGAGCAAGTCAACGGGCCAGCGGATGAGGTGATCAGTACAGCCAATCACCACCTGAGTGCCAAAGACTTTGACGACAATCAACATGAGTGAAGAATGTGAGAATACAGTAATTGAATGAGATATCAGCCAAAGGAAGAGGAACACACGGGTATTGAGGTAGAAATGCAGGGCTACGTTTGATGATCGTTTCACTTGCCTTTTGTATGAAACCTTCCTTCAGTAGGATTACCACGCGTGGCAAGTTATTGATCTGTTTAAACCAATAGAGGCTCTACTTCGTCCATGTTGGGAGAGTGTTCATTGGGGTAAATCTGTAAATGATTGACAGTGCATGGTAATCCCGCCCACCGTGCGGTTCAGGGAACCTCATTTCACCCCTCACAATTTGTTTTTCTTGGTGATCGTTTTGGTCTAATATTTAACTCAACATCATTTTAAAACGAGAGAGAGAGAGAGAGAGAGAGAGAGAGAGAGAGAGAGAGAGAGAGAGAGAGAGAGAGACAGAAAACCTATCCCAATACTTGAAGTCTATTCTATTCAAAGCTTCAGTGCCTGAAATACAGAACAAATAAGCCTTGGTAAATAGTTCCTCAGAATAACAACAACAAGCATCCTAATGAACTTACGGTTTTAAGTCTACCAAATAGTTGACAAAAGAAAACTCTTTAAAGAGGGAGGAACTGATGCCAATATTCCCCCAATATATGCTATTCAGGTTTCCTTTCATCACTCTGCAAGCTAATGAAAGCTGAGGTGGCCATTTCGCTGGGCAGATAATTGTGCTAGGGATAGCAACAAGCTTTGCCAATGCATGTGTTCCACATAATGACTCGCTGTGCCTCTATTGCCACCCCTGCTACGAGCGCTAGCAGTCATGTGTGCTGTGCTGAAAAGCTGCATAGCTGAGCAGCCGAGTTGAAAGCCAATGGTGTGACCCTTGACAACGTGAGCGCTTAGCCTCTTAGCATTAGCTATGTGGTGCTCGGGTCATGGGGCTGCCTGCCTGAATTCCATCCCCACAGTGTGGTGTCTTTAAAAAGGGAGCAGCGGCGGTGGCTTGCTTTTTATATTTCACTGATTACACTGGCTATTTTGATTCCTCGGGTGCCCGAGCCAGGCATCCTGCTGCTCGCTCCAATCACACACATATGCTCCGACATAAGAGGCCATTTTGAAGGAAGCTTCAATCTGGGAAGGTATCAAGAGAGGCGGCCATTGTCTTGATGATGGGCTGTAATAACAGTGAAAAGCCAATTGGAGTGCTTTTTGGGGCTGGTTGTTTTTCTGTCCTTTTCTTGTCTAGCCGCATTGTTGTTTCAAGGAAGTCTCCTTCTATAGGGGCGCTCGGAGCAATGCTCTCGGATGTGTGATGCACGGTGAATCTCTGGACTTGATAACATTGCCTCTCTGCAGTGCAGTGGCGCACCAGGTCCAGAATCCCAACCAAGAGTGCCAAGGCCCTTAAGTGGCTTTGCGATATAAGAATTGATAGCGCTAAGCCCCTAATAGCTATTTCTCTGTAATCTTTCCTATGAAAGGCTAAACTATGGGCTGGCTATTGATTTGTTTGAAGAAAAAAAAGAAGAGAGGGTGAGAAAAGTACTCCATCAGATTGAAGCATCTTGAAGTGTGTCGAAGCTCTTTATCGGAAGAGGGAGATAAGCCACAAGATTGAGCCGTTTTATCAGAGAAATATCTGGAAATGTTTGGGCGCGTAGGCAGAAAAACAAACGAACTGAGGGGGAAAAAAAACATAAAAGTGATCAAAAAACGGACGGCTAACAATAATGGCTTGGTCTTTGGCTTTTTAGTTGTCGCTATCTCGGCCCACTCACAGCTCTTGAATTCGGAGGTCGCCGGTTCAAAGGCTCTCGCTGTGACTCGGAACGTTCGGACTGCGTTGGAGATCGCCCCTGGTCAGATGCTCCCATGACAACAGCGGCCATTGTAGTGGAAGGGCCCATAGAAAGCCATTGAGGAGGCTGGGAAGAGAATGTGCCACTTGGCAGTGCAATAGCAGCCACTAATGTGCCTGTGCCGTAGGCCTGGGTGCAGTGGCATTATCAAGAGCCCATTGCTATTCTGTTCAACAGATCAGCTGTCCCCTGAAGGCAGGAGGTCCATCTTATTTCCAGCCGTAGCTGTGTCGCGTTCGTTCACTCAGCTTAACCTACACTGGTTCTACAAAAAAAAACATCCGGGTTGTCTGCCTGATCTGTGTGTTCCCTTAAAACACACACTTCACTTAAAAGCAGTAACACCATCATTAAGACAAGAGTATGTATGGAACGTGACAAAGACTAAACACGGGGGGGGGGGGTCGACCCCTTACCCTTGAATGTTGTAATAGTGGAATGTACAAGGTGCAATTTCGAAATTTGGTCGTGCATCATCCGTTTTCTTCATAATAGAGAGCTATTTATAACTTGTACAGATCAATTAGCCCATGTCAGCTAACATTTTTTTGCTAGTTTTTTTTAGCCCGTAGATTTTGTTGCGACGTTTGAGTCACTCAAATATCACATGAATACACGAGACATGGCAATATGTATAGAATTGCAGGTGATTAGCTTTAAACCCGCAAATGTTTCTCTCCGGCAACAAGAGGGGTGTGAACAGTTTGTGTCATGAACAGTGCTTGTGCCCTTTAGATATAGACGTGGCGGGCACAGGGGTGCGGGGTGTTCCCCAATGATGGAAGGGGGGCCTGAGAGAAAAAGTTTGGGAACCTCTGGTCTAGGACAGGGGTGGGCTGGTGTGGGTGGAGGCTTTTGCTCCAGCCCAGCAGTGACACACCTGGTTCTACTAACTAATCTACAACTAATCATCTTTGATTCTACCACTTAGTCATCTTGTGTGTTATTGCTTGGCAGGAAACAAAAGCCTGCACTGCATCTCCACCAGCCTGCGCACCCCTATCCCACTACTCGAGTCAGTAGTCAGACCTGACCCGGAAGCAGTAGGTTGAGCCTCCGACAAAGGCTTTACTTTACTGACCTGTTCTACTAAACGAGAATTGACTAAGGAAAATAATGTTGATTAACAATACTAACTGGTGGCCTGCTAACCTGGACAAATACAACACAACTGGCAAATGGTACAAAGCCATTGTTAAATCAGGATCTATGAAGTCATGATGTGCTTTCTAAGTTAGTACCAGTGAATGAAGGACTGTACAATACGGTCTAACTAAGGGTTTAACTAGAAGTCCAAGTGTCAATGATTTGAGTTGTGTGGTCATGTTTATGTGTAAAGCGAGGGTGTCTGTCTGTCTCCTGGTAAAAGTCCATGAAAGAAGACTGGGTTGTAGTCCAAGCCGATATTCACGTAATAATAAGGAATTCCCCCCGACCGTGCCCACAAATTCTTTCCCATTGATCTCCAGTGCAAAAGAGCCAACTTTTTTATAGATTTTTTTTATACAGAAATAGCAAAACATGCCAAAAAGCTGCTGTGTTTTTCAATGTGTTGTCAAAAATCCCAACCTACGGTTCGTAATGCTCCCACGTAGGGAAATAGATCCTGTGAGAAGAGCCCTGTTACTTCAAGCTATTCGGTGGGGACCCAGTGTCAAAGTAGGCTACACGTAGTTATGTGTGGAAAACCTTTTAGCACAGGTAAAACATGTAACATTTAACCCCTCACTACTTGTAGCTGTATAGTCTGTGTTTTTGGTCTTGGCTAGCTTAATGTTCTGGTCAGTAGCACTCACTCGCGCCTTGAAAAATGTTTTTGCTGAGCCAATGGGGTAGCCTATGTAACCATAGGTTATTTTCCCCACAGGAGGGCGGGGCCACGACTTTCTATCTAATACCGACTGGGACTATTGGCTAAACACTGAGTTCGCCTTGGAGCACAGACGTTACAGCAGCTCTAGTATGTACCGTATGAACTCCATAAATACGTTTTCCTTGGAGCACGAGGCTCCCACAGACATTACCACTGCTCTAGTATATACCGTATGACCTGCATAAACAAACACAGACACACACTTTCTCTCTCCCACACACACACACACACACACACAGGAAATCAATAGTGATCATAGGGCCAGCTGTTTTAGTCCCATCCCTCTGTTATGTATCCGAATGTGAAGTGATTCATAGTAGCTCTGCTCACACACTCCAACACCTCACGGAATGAGTGATGAATCCCTCTCTTTCTCTCCCTCTATCCCTCTCTCATTCACCCCCCCCCAGTCTCCCTCCCTCCATCTCCCTCTCATTCCCAGGGTCTGAAATGATGAGAATGTCCCTTCACAAATTAGCAAACTGATCCGGCCCCCTGGTCATTTGCATGTCCACACAGCCGACACATTACCGATGCAATGGGCCTATCACACGAGCCCACCCAAGGACATCCCCGGGCAAGACAGGCCGATGTAAACTGGGAGGCGATGTCATTAGAGACAAAGACAGGATAATTGGGCAAAAGATACAGTATAGGATATTAACTCTATTTAAAGGCCATGTAGTAGCTATTTCTCAATGCCAGTAACCTAGAGCACCACAAGAAAACATTCCCAAATTACACACTCTTAAATACATTTTTATAATACAGTAATATTGTTCTAAAAGTTGGGTTTGAGGTTCTCTCCAAATCAGTTCTAACTTCAGAAACAATCCCACAAAGCCCCTCAGTCACTGTCACACAGTGAAGAAATAAATGTCATGCTCACCCGTCATAACATAATCATAATAATAACTTGTGGGTTAGTAGTATGGAGCTAGTTAGCGATTGCATTTCTCTTTCTAACTGGCAAAATAAGTGAGCTATAATTTGTTGGTGTACTGCCATATGTCGATAATATAGTCAAGTTTGTCACAGGTAATGGCTAGTAAATATCCTGAAGCTAGCCTGCTAGGCAGTGATAGCCGCTAGCTAAAACCAGGAAGAGAGGGAGGGAGAATTCACTTCCTGTTTCATCTGCTGCTGGCTTGAGAATGTTCACTCAAATACATTATCCCACATGTAATTGTTTAAATTAGATTTTTATTCTATGAAGATTGTAATTTTGTCAATATGTTGTAAAAATGTGTAGAAAACTCTTCACAGCTGTTGCCCACACTAAAACGTGAAACACAACTTGGTGTGCACCGGCTTGTACAGTAGGCAAAGCTAGGCTCACCGTGTGAGTCATCAACATTACCATCTTGCGCTCGGGCCTTTCCGGCAGTCTTCGTGGTTTTTACTTTCAGGGAGCATAACTTGTACAATTGTAAAGTGACAAAGAATTTTTGAAGTTCGAACCCAATATAATATACTACAGTACATAGACTACAGTACATAGACATCTGATAGAGTTCATGATCTGCTACCTGGACTTTTTAGGCATCTCTGTTTGTTGCGGCATATGAGAGCCAATGGTTTTGATCTATTGGAATTTCCTTGTCAGACAAAGCAGCCATCGATGTAAATACAAGCCCTGATGTATTGAAAATATCCTGATCGAACAACAATATCTTTGACATGACGTGTGTGAGGTGGCAGGTTGGTGCTCTCCGGGGTAGGCGTGGGGGAAGGAGGGACATTTCACTACAGAAATAACTGAGTGAACACAATACTCACAACTCTATGCCTGTTACTGAAATGTTACGTTATCCAACGCCTGCACATGCTATGGGTCAGACAAGCTAGCTCTGACATTTGGCTGTCATTTAATTTGGTTGTTTTCGACACCACAGCAGCCCCACCTGTGGACACGATGCCTGTGTTTGAGGCCCTGAAGGTGTCATACTGAGTGAGGTGGCGAGGGAGAATCCAGAGGCGAAAAACGGTCCATGTTGCCTGTTTGTAATTGGCAAAACACGGTGAGGCCCTAGGCCATTTGTTCGTTTGAATAATTGATGGCTGAGCGGTCACACAAGCAAACAAGCCGCCCACATTAGACCATATTTTATATTGTTTATTTCCCTCAGTTCTACTCTTGGTATCTCAGTTATTAGTGCTTTATATGCAATATTAAGATATTATTAATAATGTATTCAGTCAACTTTGAGATTAATATCTAAAAACACAGGCCTGTGTGCTATTAGGCGAGCTAATCAATTATGAGACTTATAGAAGTGAGATTAAATCAGTGAGATAGGCAGCCAAAGTAACGCCTGGCTTGTTAGGGAGGAGAAAGTCAGATTTTGTCTCGGCTTTCTTACAGATATTGGCGTTCATTAGTGATAGTTTCATAATTTTCAGTCATATTGATCTCCAGTGGCAACCGTCAA
Organism: Oncorhynchus gorbuscha; assembly: GCF_021184085.1. NCBI lineage: Eukaryota > Metazoa > Chordata > Actinopteri > Salmoniformes > Salmonidae > Oncorhynchus > Oncorhynchus gorbuscha. Next base: position 24,889,439 of record NC_060193.1, read on the forward strand.
TCATAACGCAATCCTTTGTAGCGTAATCCTATACCCCGATGTAATCGTCAATGTTGTCAAAGTTGCTGCAACCCTCCATTTCATGACTTCACGCTGTGCAATCAAGGGTCTTGATACTGTATGGTGATCTGTGTCTTTTTACATCTCTCTCTCTCTCTCTCTCTCTCTCTCTCTCTCTCTCTCTCTCTCTCTCTCTCTCTCTCTCTCTCTCTCTCTCTCTCTCTCTCTCTCTCTCTCTCTCTCTCTCTCTCTCTCTCTCTCTCTCTCTCTCTCTCTCTCTCTCTCTCTCTCTCTCTCTCTCTCTCTCTCTCTCTCTCTCTCTCTCTCTCTCTCTCTCTCTCTCTCTCTCTCTCTCTCTCTCTCTCTCTCTCTCTCTCTCTCTCTCTCTCTCTCTCTCTCTCTCTCTCTCTCTCTCTCTCTCTCTCTCTCTCTCTCTCTCTCTCTCTCTCTCTCTCTTTCTTTACAGGGCCTCTTATCTCAATTAACTTGCTGTTGTCTCGCAATGCTTTCAAATGAGAACAGAGAAGCCACATCGCCCGGCTTTTCTTTAATCACTCATGAATAAGTTGCAAGGTAATTATAGTTGTTTTTTCATTTCTATTTTATTTTTTATTTCTATTATATTTCAATTATGTTTTATATTATTTAGTTTTCGTGTCTGGAAAGCAGACTGAACCAGGTTTTCCTCTAGGATTTTGCCTGTGCTTACTTAGCTCCCTTCCATTTCTTCTAATCCTGCAAAGCCCCCAATCCTTAATGATTACACGCAATATCCACAACATGGTGCAGCTACCACTATGCTTGAAAATATGGAGAGATGTACGCAACTCTCCATACGCAATGTGTTGTATTGGATTTGCCCTAAACATAACTTAACACACAAGTTAATTGCTTTGCCACATTTTTTGCAGTATTACTTTAGTGCCTGGTTGCAAATAGAATGCATGTTTCTGAATATTTTTTATTCTGTACAGGCTTCCTTATTTTCACTCGGTCAATTAGGTTAGTATTGTTGTTGATCAATCCTCAGTTTTCTCCTATCACAGCCATTACACTCTGTAACTGTTTTAAAGTCACCATTGGCCTCATGGTGAAATCCCTGAGCTGTTTCCTTCCTCTCCGGCAACTGATTTAGGAAGGATGCCTGTTTCTTTGTAGTGACTTCACCATGCTCAAAGGGATATTCACTGTCTGCTTTATCATTTTTTTCATCCACCAATAGGTACCCTTCTTTGCGAGGCATTGGAAAACCTCCCAGGTCTTTGTGGATGAATCTGTGTTCGACTGAGGGACCTTACAGATAATTGTATGTGTGGGGTCCAGAGATGAGGTAGTCATTCAAAAATCATTATTATTATTATTATGTGACTTGTTATACACATTTTTACTCCTGAAATTATTTAGGCTTGCCATAACAAAGGGGTTGAATACTCTATGATTCAAGATATTTCAGCTTTTAATTTGTAAACATTACAAAAAAAAACATACTTGCACTTTGATATTATGTGGTATTGTGTCTATGCCAGTGACAACAAAAACTACATTTAATCCATTTCAAATTCAGGCTGTAAAATAACAAAATGTGGAAAAAGTCAAGGGGTTTGAATACTTTCTGAAGGCACTGTATGCGTGCCACAAATTGAGATATGGGGAGGGGAATGGGCTGGGTAGATGCAAAGAAAATACTGTAGTATTACAATTGTAAAAAAATATTGTTTTTACAGATATTACTGTATGTTGGTTGTGTCAAGATGGTTTGCAGCATCCGGGTGCCAGTATGTGCGTCTGTGGTGGTGATGATGAGGAGGCAGATGCGTATGTTGTATCTGGCCTGTGATTATGTGTGTTTATTTAACTTTAGTTGGCATGTTTATGTATCACTATCAATACACAAGGGGAGGGGGAAGCATTATTAGTGTGCAATTAGAGGTGTGTTTTAGTGTCTCTCTATGGTACCACCTTCAAACATGCAGGAGTTTGTGTACAGTATACATACCACTGAACAGCGTGGTTTTATGCATCAGTAGCATGTGCACGTCAGTATGAGTACGTGCGTGTGTCACTCTTCTGTGTGTGTGCATGAGTCTCAGCAGACACACCTCCCGCTGTCTGGCGCGTGGGCCTCCGTCTCGCGTTGTCTCGCCGTGATCTTTGTTGTGCCTCCTGTCGGCTCCTCGGCTCTCTGTTTTGGCCTGCAGCTCTCTGTTTTGATTGATTGGGGTTTTGTTTTACACCCAGGCAGGGGAGATAGATAGGGAGAGAGAGATAGAGGCCCATTCACTCAGAGGTTGATTGTTTTCCCTTCACCAACACGGGCAAATAGAAAACAGTCACTCCAAAGCCAAGCCGCCTTTATATCCTTGAATAAGTGAAGGATATTAAAAAGAGAAGGCTCCCTCTCTGCTACTTTTCTGTCACTCCTTTCTCTCTATCTCCCCCCTCCGTCCCTCCTCCCCAACCATCTCCCTCCCTGCTCACTCTCTCTCTCTCTCTCTCTCTCTCCCTCTCTCTCTCTCTCGCTCTCTCACGACAGGAGAAATGCCTTGCAGTGATTAGAAGGCGTCTGGGAAGAATGGACGTGCTGTTCCCATAACCTGACCCCCTGTAGCTGTCAACAGCAGCTTTGGGAGAATTGAATCAGATAAGATGGGGGGGGGGGAACCAGAGCCGAGCCAAGTGAGTGAAGTCTGCCACTGTCGTCCACCATCTACCCTCCACTACCCGCCAGCCCAGCTACCCAAGACACATGACTAGCTACTGTAAGTCAAAGTTTGCCCTTCAGCTGAACTTTGGCTTAGTTGTGCTAAAGCACCAGGGGTAGAGGGAGAGAGGGGCAGGCACACACATACCATTCTTTCCTCTGAGAGAGGGAAGGAGAGAGGGAGGGCGTGCGAGAGAGAAGGGGTTAGCCAGAGTAGTCTGGCCAAGTCCAATGGGGAATAGGGGAGAAGTGGTGGCACTAGCGTCATTGTCACCTGCTGCAACCCCCATGCCGACGTGTCTCTGTGTGCGTTAGTGGAGTGACCCTCTGTCACGAGGCTTTGAATGAGTGAGGAACTGGGCTAAAGGGTTTGTCTGCTTGCGCGTGTGGGTTTCCATTTGTGCTAAATGAGTTTGTGTCTGTGTGTGTATCCAGGACTGGCACCACATGCAGGCACAACGACTGGACATTCTAACTAGTTAAACCTGCTCTGACATCTCGTTTCATGGTGGAACTCCTGCGGTGGAACTCCTGCGGTGGAACTCCTGAGTGGGAATATGTACATGTAACCCTGATGCATTCCTTCCTCATTGGTAGTAGCAGCACATATTTTGCTTTGCTAAAAAAGATCAGGGTGAATTCTCAGAATATCAAGGTGACAATTCCCCATACTAGTATACTGTAGTGAAAAGCTTGTAGTGTGTGTGAGGAGAAAGATCTATGGTGTGTGTATGTGTGTGAAGTCTCTCCACACTAAGGTGCTGTAGTATCATCCTCCCACAGACAGTTTTTCCATCTCTCTGTCTGACACACAGCGCTGCTCGTGCTTACAGACATTAGTTCCACACACACACCCTTCCCATGATTCAGGATGACAGAGGAGAGGAGAGAGAGAAAAGCTATTCTTTCACTCTGTGGGAGTGGGAGGGGTGGGTCGGGACAGGACCCGAGACTGCAGCACCATGAAAGATTAAATGCTCTCACTGACTCTCTCATCTGCCCGCAGTTTAAAGAGAGAGAGAAGGAACGAGATATGGGAAGAGGTGGGAAAGGACTATATTCCGTCCATATAATAACCCACAGTACATGGATGAATCAAAGTTTTCATCCACACCTGCACACATCCCCCCAACCACACAGGCACATGCAGTTGAAGTCGGAAGTTTACATACACCTTAGCCAAATACATTTAAACTCAGTTTTTCACAATTCCTTTTAATCCAAGTAAAATATCCATGTTTTAGGTCATTTAGGATCACCAATTTATTTTAAGAATGTGACATGACAGAATAATAGAAGAGAAAATGATTTATTTCAGCTTTTATTTCTTTCATCACATTCCCAGTGGGTCAGAAGTTTACAAACACTCAATTAGTATTTGGTAGCGTTGCCTTTAAATAGTTTAACTTGGGTCAAACGTTTCGGGTAGCCTACCACAAGCTTCCCACAATAAGTTGGGTGAATTTTGGCCCATTCCTCTTGACAGAGCTGGTGTAACACTTTTTCAGTTCTGCCCACACATTTCTATAGGATTGAGGTCAGGGCTTTGTGATGGCCACTCCAATACCTTGACTTTGTTGTCCTTAAACCATTTTGCCAAAACTTTGGAAGTATGCTTGGGGTCATTGTCCATTTGGAAGACAATTTGCAACCAAGCTTTAACTTCCTGACTGATGTCTTGAGATGTTTCAGGTGCTTCAATATATCCACATAATTTTCCTTTCTCACAATGCCATCTATTTTGTGAAGTGCACCAGTCCCTCCTGCAGCAAACCACCCCCACAACATGATGGTGCCACCCCCGTGCTTCACGGTTGGGATGGTGTTCTTCAGCTTGCAAGCCTCCCCCTTTATCCTCCAAACATAACGATGGTCTTTTTGGCCAAACAGTTCTATTTTTGTTTCATCAGACCAGAGGACATTTCTCCAAAAAGTACGATCTTTGTCCCCATGTGCAGTTGCAAACTGTAGTCTGGCTTCTTTATGGCGGTTTTGGAGCAGTGGCTTCTTCCTTGCTGAGCGGACGTTCAGGATATGTCGATATAGGACTTGTTTTACTGTGGATATAGATACTTTTGTACCTGTTTCCTCCAGCATCTTCACAAGGTCCTTTGCTGTTGTTCTGGGATTAATTTGCACTTTTCGACCAACGTTCGTTCATCTGTAGGAGATGGTCCCATGGTGTTTATACTTGCGTACTATTGTTTGTAGAGATGAACGTGGTCCCTTCAGGCATTTGGAAATTGCTACCAAGGATGGAACAGACTTGTGGAGGTCTACAATTTATTTTCTGAGGTCTTGATTTCCTTTGATTTTCCCATGAAAATCTAGCAAAGAGGCACTGAGTTTGAAGGTAGGCCTTGAAATACATCCACAGGTACACCTCCAACTGACTCAAATTCTGTCAATTAGCCTATCAGAAGCTTCTGACATAATTTTCTGGAATTTTCCAACCTGTTTAAAGGGATAGTCAACTTAGTGTATGTAAACCTATGACCCACTGAAATTGTGAAACAATGAATTATAAGTTAAATAATCTGTCTGTAAACAACTGTTGGAAAAATGCTTGTGTCATGAACACAGTAGATGTCCTAACCGACTTGCCAAAACTATAGTTTGTAAACAAGAAATTTGTGGAGTGGTTGAAAAACGAGTTTTAATGACTCCAACCTAAGTGTATGTAAACTTCTGACTTCAACTGTATATCCAGCATGCACACACACATATACATTTTTGTAATTTATCAGACACTCTTATCCAGAGTGACTTACAGTTAGTGCATTCATCTTAAGATAGCTATTGTGCGGGGTTGGATTACTTAAGATAGGTAGGGTTTCAGATGTTTCTGGAAGATGGGCAGGGACTCTGTTCTCCTAGCTTCAAGGGGAAACTGGCTCCGCCATTGGGGTGCCAGCACAGACAAGAACTTTGTACTGGGGTGAGCGGGAGCTGTCCTCCCGTAGGGGTGGGAGGGCCAAGAGATCAGAGGTGGCAGAATGGAGTACTCTGTTTGGGGTGTAGGGTTTGAGCAGAGCCTGAAGGTAGAGAGGGGCAGTTCCATAGGCAAGTACCATGGTCTTGTAGTGGATGTGAGCTTTGACTGGAAGCCAGTGGAGTGTGCAGAGGAGCAGGGGGACATGGGAGAATTTGGGAAGGTTGACCACCAGGTAGGATGCAGCGTTCTGGATACATTTCAGGGGTTTGATGGCATAAGCGGGAGTCCAGCCAACTGACGGAGTAGGACCTGCACCGCTTCCTGCGTGAGGTAGGGTTGTACCCTACGGATGTTGTAGACCATGAACCTTCAGGAGCGAGTCACTGCTTTGATGCTTGCAGAGGAGAATATTATGTTGTCCAGAGTCACGCCAAGGTTCTTCGCACTCTGGGAGGAGAACACTGTGAAGTTGTCAACCGTGATGGAGAGGTCTTGGAGCAGACTTCCCAGGGAGGAAGAACAAAATTTTTTTTCTTTTTTTTTTTCCTTGGTTTCTTGAGGAGGGGAGCAACTCGGCCCATTTTGAAGTCAGGGGAGAGGCAGCCAGTGGTCAGGGATAAATTAATGAGGGAAGTGAGGAATGGGAGAAGGTCTCCAGAAATGGTCTGAACAAGGAAGGAGGGATTGGATTGAGCCAGCAGGTTGTCGGGTGGCCAGACCTCACTAGTCGCAGGATTTTATTTGGAGAGAGGGGAGACAAAGGTTAAGGCGTGGGGTAGTTCTCTGTGAGTGGGACTAGAGGATTCAATAGGCTGAGTGAATGAGGAGCGGATGTCGCCAACCTTCTTCAAATTGGTTGACAAAGTCATCCGCGAAGAGAGAGGAGGGAGGAAGAGGGGTGGAAGATTAAGATTTTCCTTGGGTGAAAGGCAGAAGCTTGAAAATTAGGGTGATAGAAAGAGGCTTTAGCAGCAGATACAGAGAAAAAAGAAGTTAGAGAGGAGAAAGTGAAAGGATGATAGGTCCTCAGGAAGTTTAGTTTTCCTCTATTTTCGCTCAGCTGCCCGCAGCCCAGTTCTGTAAGCTCGCAATGAGTCACTAAGCCACGAAGCAGGATGGGAGGGCCGAGCCGGCCGTGAAGAAAGGGGGCAGTGTGAGTCATAGGATGCGTAAAGGGCAGATAGTAGGGTAGAAGAGGCACAATCGGGAAAGAGAAAGATTTAGCAGAAGGGAGAGATGATAGGATAGAAGAGGAGAGAATAGTGGGAGAGAGAGAGAGCGAAGATTGCGACAACGCGTTGCCATCTGGGTAGGGGCTGAGTGGCTAGGTTTGGAGGAGAGGCAGACAGAAAAGGAAAGAAAGTAGTGATTAGAGACTTGGAGGGGGGAGGTTGCCGGGAGATTAGTAGGCAAACTGCCCCTAGTAAAGATGAGGTCAAGTGTATTGCCAGCCTTGTGAGTGGGAGGGGACTGGGAATGGTAAAAAGAGGTACGCAGTGGATAGAAAGTGGGAAAGACATTAATTGAAGGCAGAAGTCAGGCGGTTGAAGGTGAGCCACCGTGGAAATTAGCTTATCAAGGTGTCATGCAAATTGAGGACCTCTCTGAAGGCATGACAACAATGTTAAGCAGTGAGTGGACAAGTGTCAGTGACATTATCGAATTCAATTGAGGAGATGGACAGACCTATGCCACCAATGCGATGACCAGATGCTCTTGGACTATGAGAGAAAACGAGGTCAGATGTAGAGAGAGCAGCTGGAGTAGCAGTGTTCTCTGGGGTGATCATGTCTCCTCAGAGAACACTAGGGACTGTCTATGGACTGAAGAGCAGCATAGGATGAGATGAACTCGGCGTTCATGGCCGCAGAGTAGGTAGTTCAA